>NC_140938.1:63757566-63767566 GCF_014529385.1 Adiantum capillus-veneris | reverse complement strand
TTAAAAGAGTGTGTGTATGTCTAATGATTCGGATGTGTTGTTCCTTGTGTATGTGTGCTCGCCAAGGAAAGAAATCTACGAGAGAGAGAAAAAGAGTGGATCCTCAACTATCCAAGGTTGAGAGAGAGAAAGAATCTCTTTGGAATCTGCTCGCTGGATTCCAAAAAAACACTCGCCGAAAAATGCTCGCCAGAAATTTGTGTCCAAGTTTGAGTAGCATGCCAAAAAGAAGAAGGGGCATAGGAGTAGAAGAGGTTCTAGTGATAGTGATGTGACAACTAAGGAGTGAAACTCTAGCTCTAGTTCTAGCTCGTCTGATAGCAATTCAGATGATAAGGCTAAAGGAAAGAAGAAAGGGTCGTGGGCCAGAAGGCTAGAGGATATGGTAAAAAAAATTAGATGAAATGGCAAAGAGTAGACCTTCAATCAGTAGTTAATGAACTGGTGTTCAAAGTGCAGATCCAAGGATCACGAGTCAGACGAGTGCAATCAATGTACTTAATGTAAAGAGTATGGGCATGTTGGAAATAATTTTGGAATCATAATTCACCATTTCAAGAAAGGTAAAGACCTATGCATGATTGCATTAACCAACCCTGAAGTGGTGAAGTGAGATGGGGTAACTAGCTCCAAAGAGAACGAAGCAAGTACAAATACGAGAACTGGCAAAGGGAGGTACCAAGGGGGGCAATGGCCAAGGAAGGGGTAGGTCTAGTTTTGGCAAGAGAAATTTCAACTACTATACCTATGGGAAGTATGGCCACTATGCAACCCAATGCCCTGACAAAGAACCAGAAGGTACTCAATAGAAACCACCAGAATTAATACCAGTAATAGTGGTCACCAAAAGCAGAGGGGTGGTAATCAAGGAAATCCCAAATGAACCTGAGAAGGAGGTGAAGCAAGCTACTGAAACAAAGGAATGGGAGTCGGAGAGAGCTACATGGAAGGCAAAAGGCAAGGCAAAGGTAGTTGATGAATGGTAGGAGCAACAAGATCTAGCAGCAGTGAAGATCACAGAGGATCTAGCAAAGAAGATGCCAAAGCAACCAAAATGCTCAAAGGTCATTGTCAAATTATTGCCTCAGTCTTTATGGGCTCTAGTAGAGAAGCTTGCCAAGGAATCTTGTGAGGAGAGGCAGCAAATGGACTAGATGAGTCTCTAATTACTACAATCGAAAGTCTAGCAGAGGAGATGAGGCAAGTCAAAAAAAACTTGGCTGAAGCTGGAAGTGCAGATCTGGTAGGAGAAAACTGGAGAGCAATTAGAATGTCCATCACAAAATTAGCCAGCTACCACACAAAGGAAACCAGTTAAGTTGCATTGTGAAGACAACTAGTTGGAAGAGAGATCTTCTAGCTCTCAGATAATAGTTCTAGTAACGAACAAGATGAAATATATTTCAAGGTATGTGAGAATCTTGAAGCTTATATAGGAGCTAGACGACATCAGAAGAACATTACCATAAGCTACAAAATTCATAAGGAAAAAGAGAAAAGTAGTAGTAGAGGCTAGGAAAATAGAATTAGCGACCATAAGAGATGATGCATTTCGTGTAAATCAAGTGGAATAAAAACTCATAAAGCAATGGGAAACATTGTCAGGGGTCAATACTAGATGGTGGGGTAGGTTTCAAGCTACTGGCTTAATCAAGAAGATGCAAATAAGACCTGGGAAGGAGAAATTCAAGACCGGTTTTTTAGTATTGGACGTGCAAGGAGCATATAGAATGCTATTGGGCAGACCATGGCTTGGGATTGCTAGAGCCATACATGACTATGCTAATCAGACTTAACTTCAAGTTCCTAGTCGAAGAATTGAGATCAAGGCTCATAATACAAGAAGGTGGAAAAAGGCACTAATGCCATAAGAACTCTACAAGAATTATGGTACAAACTAGATCAAGTGGATGCTCGCAAATGAATATTTTTCTAAGTGTAGAGATCGATTTAACTGTTGTTTTGATGGATAAGAAGCAAGCTGAAAGACAAAAGCAGAAGTACATAGATTAGTTACATAATCAAATGCAGGTCAAAAACTAGCTCTATGTGCTAGGGGGGCGAGGTGCAATCATAGTGCATCACTTATGCATGGTTGGGTATTGTCAAAATTGGATTTTGATATCATGTTTAGTTGTTGGTTGGACTTATTTTATGCATAAAAGTTCATGTCTTAAGGGCCACGTGTGAGGGCTCAGTTTGATTGTAGTAGATATGTCAAACTCCAAGTGTGAAAATTGGTTCAGTATGGAATGGTTTATGGTCAAGGACTGAGATCCATCATAAATTATGGCTATGATTTTGATTGTGGAAGCCGGTGTGGCTCTTAGATTTTTTTGAATATGGTTATGCTGCTGAATTTTTTGCAGCCATGTTGTTGCTAAAGTGGTTTTGCAAGATTGGATGTGCATCACCCTGAGTTGGGTGGGGTGCTCACACTTGTGATGTGATTGGATTATGGTTTTATGTTTTGCATTGGAACATGAAGTGGTTTTGTTGGTTTATAGTGGATGTGTAAGGCTGTGTACAGTTTGACTGCTTGAAAAAGATTGTTTGTGCATATGGAAGATGATATTGTGATTGGACTCATGTGCTATGTTCTCATGGCAGTGTTGCTACAAGACTAGAGTCACCTCCATCGCTTAGCCTTAGACAAAAGGGTCGATGAGCTGGCGCTTTGCTGGATTGGGGTGTTGTCTAAGTCTTCTATTTTTGTTAGGCTCATCTACACATTTAGTGCGTCGGGGGTTGAACGACCTACAGAACTAACGAGTTGGGGATCTTGCATTGGCTTTGCTAAAAACCCAATGTTGGGCATGGAAGAGACATGGCATCTAAATTGGTATGGTTGGTGTTGATACCCTACCACCTATTGGTATTTGCGATCCTTTCTGAGCTCTGGTTCATGGAGGGAGGCAAAGCAGCCTCAGCCTATGTCAAGCTCAGGTAGGTTGGAGGTATTTTGGCTCGCTCCCAGGGCAGTGACATTCTCTCTGTCTGTAGTAGAGTGGAAGTGGATGAGTGGACTGGTCAATCCCTACACAGGGTTCGGTGCTTTGGTAGTCAGTTTATATTTTTGATGTTATGGTATACCCAAATTTTATTATTGCATTGATACATGATTTCTTGTTTCATTTAGCTGGGGCATTTAACGATTCTTTTGTCATTTTCATGTCTCTATGCACCCTACTTCACCCTCCACTATTCTCTCTCTCTCTCTCTCTCTCTCTCTCTCTCTCTCTCTCTCTCTCTCTCTCTCTCTCTCTCTCTCTCTCTCTCTCTCTCTCTCTCCCCGCAATGCGGTGTACGCATATATATTCACCCTCCAAAATGTTAATTTTCTTGAGTACATTTTCATTCATATCACTCATTCAGAGGTAGCACTACTTGCTAGGTGCCTCTCAATGCGGTTCGACTCATGGCCTAAACTCTATGCTAGGTTGAGCGCTGAGAAACTCCTCCCCTATGCAAATGCTTTCGTAACTCTTATGTATATTGAAAATTGTATAATATTTTAAATTGTGTATTTTGTGCATAGACCCCTAGGGAGGGGTATCTCTCAGTGTGTGTGTGTGTGTGTGTGTGTGTGTGTGTGTGTGTGTGTGTGTGTGTGTGTGTGTGTGTGTGTGTGTGTGTGTGTGTGTGTGTGTGTGTGTGTGGAAAAGCGTATCAAGGGAGGGGGGGGGATAGATGGGGGAGAAGAGAAATGGCATCATTTTGGCTTGCAGGTGCAATGGCGGGAAGAGAAAACTTGAGCAAGATATGCAAAAAATGAAACATGCCTTGCTTTATTTCTTTTTTAAGAGTGCTATTTATTACGTGTACATTACCGCATTGTGAATTTTTAAAACGTTGCAAAAAGTATCTGGTGTTGCAAGCTTGTGATTTCCCAACCTCCTCTCTAACTAGCAGTCCTTTTAGTACAATTTTAATTTTTTTTATCGCACGTCCTCTACTAACTACATATATTTTTTACACCTCCTCTACTAACTACATATATTTTTAGAGCATATGAAAATTTTCAAAGACTCTCTAATTCAACTAGCTACCTTTTACGTGTGTGCCAGATGATTGGGATGATCGTGGCCCTCCAAAAAGCTTCAAATGCGACAAGGACAAACTCCCTTGCCCTTGTGCCAAGTGCAAAGGGACAATCCTTCGCTTGAGGCACATTGCCTTGGAGCATGTGGAGAACGAGGGGATTTGGATCCCTTAAAAAAAGCACTTGATCATATGGGAACACCGTCCCCTTTCACTTGAGGATGCTCCCCATTGGTCTATGTTCGGTGGTGGTGCTATGGCACGCAAAGCTAAAAGACAACGACAAGAGCTACGGAGGGAAGGCATGGCACATGGCACTAGCTCTACTTAGGAAGCTCCTCCACACACGTCTCAAGGACACTTTGAGTTTGAACATGATCACATGTTTGACATGGTTGATAAGTTGTTGGCACGTGAATCCAAAATGTGCAAGGAGGATTGTAGATTATGCACTAAACAAACACAAGCAATGGAGGACAAGTTGCTATAGAGTGTCCAAATACCTCTTTACGATGGTGCACAGTCTTCCATGCTCTGAGCATCGTTGGAAGTCCTCAACTTGCAAGTACAATTTGGTTGGAGCAATGCAAGTGTACATGCACTCCTCAAGTAAGTTATATTTATGATTTTTTTGTGAATTGCATTGTCTTCTTGGTCTCCCCATTGCATTTGTATTAATACTCTATTTCGTTAAAATTTGATGGGAAAAATGATTCCTAAAATCATCACATGCCTTCGAACCATTGACAGGCAAGGTCATAAGTCACTGTACTTGGCATGGAGTATTGCATGCATAAACGGTTGCATACTTTACTGCAATGAACATGCACATTCTACCTTCTATCCCATGTCGAATCATTGACAGGCAAGGTCATAAGTCACTGCACTTGGCATGGAGTATTGCATGCATAAACGGTTGCATACTTTACTGCAATGAACATGCACATTCTACCTTCTATCCCATGTGCGTAAAAGCATGCTACAAGACTTATGTGAACGGGGCTCATCTACCCTGCAAGTTATTGAGGCATTTTCTACTTATCCCTCGGATTTAGCACATGTTTAAAAAAAATTCTACAGTGGAGCTTCTCATATGGCACGCCAACCACCTCTCAAATGATAGAATGATGTGTGTCCTTGTTGATTCACTTGCATGGAGATACATCGAGACTCGTTGGCCAAAATTTTGTCCAGAGCCTCGATACTTGAGGCTTGGGTTGGCAAGTGATGTCGTCAACCTCTTTGGCGCCAAGTCTACATCATGGAGCACTTGACCTCTGTGGGTGATCATCAACTACAATATTCTACCATGGGAGACAACCAAGTAGGGCAATATACTTCTTTCTTTGCTTGTGCCAAGGAAGTACAAAGTGGCAAATATTGATATCTACCTCAAGCCCCTTATCAAGGAGTTGGAGGAGTTATGAAAGGGTATCCTTGTTGTTGATGTTTCACTTTCAAAGGAGAGGAAAGAGGCCATTATGAGGGGTATCCTTATGTGAGCTATGCACGACCATCCTGGCCTTGGAGATATTTTTGGTAAGATGTGTCCATTCTTCTCTCTCTCTTTACTATTTTAAGTTTGAATCTTTTCTCTACAATATTATATGAGTGCAGGGTTGTCCACATTGGGCCAAAACGCTTGTTCTAATTGTGGGCCATCATTGGTGATGGAGCAGCCAAATTCCTTGCACAAGGCAATCTATCCAAAAAATTATCATTTCTTACCCCGACATCATAGCAAATATAAGGCTCCAACAAATGGGAAGACACTTGTAAAGTGCACAATGGTAGATTGGACAAGCACTTGGGAAGAGCACTATAACCATGATCCACCCCCATCTACCCCACCAAAAGGTATGTCAAGGTACTCCATATTTCCAAGGCTTTCATATTGGAAGGACTTAAAACCCGGGGGATTCACTCTACATAGAAAATGAGATGCCACCTATACGAGCAGACAACTTTGATAAAACCCCTATATACGACTCATATTAGGGAATATGACCCCCCTTTCTACGTTTATACAACAATCAATGAATAAAACTAGCATACCCCTATCTTACATATAAAATTTAGGTCTCATATGATCTAACTGAGTAAAACTAGTTAAAGAGTGTGTAGGAGAGTGATTGGCAACGTACTAAGGAACCACTTCTATTGATAACTAGTTTTACCCTCAATGTGTCTTAGTTTGACTTCCAATCTATGTGCCCAATCAGCCTTAACTCTCGCTACTCGTCCAATTCTAACCCATCCAAAGCTGGTGTATATCAACCCTTGACCTACTCCAAATCAACCCTTATCTATGACCGGCTTGATACAAAATTTGATGTGTGACCTAAAAAAAACTTCCCCTAAATTCATGCGAGTTCTATGGCACACCGATGACCAATTGTTACAAGTAATCAACCCGGGTCAGCCCCCCCCCCCCCCCCCCCATCCCTCCCCCACTACCACCATAAATATGATACCTCCCTCCCTTATTTTTAAGCTTGGGAGATAAATTCTTGGGGGCCTGCCCCTAATTTATACGCTTATGTAACTATTTTTTTAAAAACCCCTCCCTTGCACTTACATGGTGCGATAAGTTTTCCGTGGTGAATCCCTAGGACTTAAAAATACAACACCTCTTAGATCCCATGCACATATTCAAAAAAAAAGTTCACAACCTGTGGGACCACATTACAGCAAAAGGAACTCTTTGGGGGTGAGGGAGGATTTGTGGACCTTGATCCGTCTTTCCACATCCGTCACTCCACATCAAGTCCCAAATGGGAATATTGTGCTTCCTAAAGCCCTAGGATTCTAACCAAAGATGAGCTTGATCGAGTGAAGGATTCCATTGCATCTATTCGCACACCAACAAGATATGTGAGGCCACTAAAGAGAGATTTCACAAAGGCAAAGAAAGGTGGAAGAGTTAATTGTATGGGTTGAAGTCCCATGATTGGCAATTCTATCATTCAATTTTTATCATCTCCCTCATTTCGTTTAGATATTGAATTTTGTGTATAACTAAAATCATATTTTGTTTTAATCTTTTGATATTGTAGTTCATTTTTCCATGAGTATGTGCACATGCCGTGACAAAAAAATGAGGAAAGCTATTTTCAAACTTGGGGAGTTAGTGAGGAGTATACATCATATCTCTACTCAACTAAAATTTTCTATCTACACTATATCCTCAACATGCACTTAGGGTATCTTGTGTATTATCTTGTAGGTTTGTAAGCTCCAAAGAAATTGAAATAGATGCCATCCCTGTTTCTCAAACGTTTGCCATAGAAATCGTGTGTGCCATTGATACATTTCCTCATTCCGTTGCTTTCTCTCTCTATTTGTATTAATTATCTAGCTCGTTGTCTCCCCCCCTCCCCTCCACATATCTCTCTTTTTATCTATTCCTCTATCTATCTATCTCCCCCATATCTCTTTTTATTAATCTCCATCTATGTGTCCTTCAAGTGCTTCTACTATTTCTACTTATTCTAGATGGGGAGATCAGATTTGAGAAGTGAAGCCCTACATGATGTAGTTAGAGGGGCTTATTTTGGTGTTGACGTTGATGGGGGGGGGGGGAGAGAGAGAGAGAGAGAGAGTGAGCACCTCTGTTGCTCTTAAAGAGCACCTCTATCTCTCACTTTCACTCACACACACACACACACACAACACAACACATGCAACATTCATGTGAGGGCCATGCCAGGGACCGTTGACTGCACCATCTCCAAATGGATACACCACGGTTCTTAACATCCCTCTCGCTTGAGACCGACACCAAGACAGGACTCCTCTCGCTCTTCGATGTCAAATCAAGGGGGTGATAACATTCACTTTTCTCTTACAAAACCCTTAGCCCCTAAATATCTTTCCTTATCTCTTTGAAATTTGAAATCACCAGAGAAGCGGCCATAAAAGACATGATTGTCATGTGTGTGTGTGTGTGTGTGTGTGTGTGTGTGTGTGTGTGTGTGTGTGTGTGTGTGTGTGTGTGTGTGTGTGTGTGTGTGTGTATATATACATATATATATGTGTGTGTGTGTGTGTGTGTGTGTGTGTTTAAGTATGAAAAATCCCCTCATATCACATATATACACACACACACATATATGTGTGTGTGTGTGTGTGTGTGTGTGTGTGTGTGTATCTGTGTGTGTGTGTGTGTGTGTGTGTGTGTGTGTGTGTGTGTGTGTGTGTGTGTGTTTAAGTATGAAAAATCCCCTCATAAAGGAACCATACTTAGACAATTGTATTAAATAATATATTAAATACCAATGTTTTTAAACCAAGATGTCATAAATCATTTCATATACACCAATACAACTTCCTGCATCTAATGGATAATACAATCATTTTAGATCAGAATTTTGATCTTTGATTATTGCAATATAATATCTTAGCGTTATATCTTATGGGCCCATCCTTTGGGATGAGCTTCCACTACATCTACATGTAGAAGGATCCAGCTGGTACATTAGCTGGTAAATTGGACGATCTTTCGTTACTGCTGCAATTTTCTTTGTAATCCCAAGGAAAGAATCTCTTACCTGTCACCGTCCAAGAAACACAAGCCCGTCAGAACTAGCATTACTTGGGAAGACAGGTGTCAACGACTCCCTCCCCTTGTTATTGGTGTCAAAAATTACAGCAAAAACTAGCAACTTAACATAGATCAAATATTATAGTAAAAAACTAAGCAATTTATTTTCGATATTGCTTACATCTTTTAATTCCAGAAAAAATCGGACAACATATCCTTTGTAAATTGGATCAGTTCTCAAAAAGTCCAGTCTAATGCCATCTCCTTTGAGACCCCCACTTGAGGATTAAGGCTCTTTTAACAATCATTGGATTAATTTCCAAGCAAATTACAACCCTTTGTTTCAAAAGCTATGCATTTACTCATCAAGAAAGGATAGCATCAAACAACTCTGTGAGTTCACCACTATATACTTACCTTTACCAAAAGTGAGCTCCTACAAAAGTACAATTGAAGAAAATTGGTTTATACTAATATATGTAGTAAGTCGTATAGCATCCTTTACCAATGTTTACATTTATGCATCTGTTCTTACTAGCCTTGAACAAAAGATGAGTTAGTTCCGAGCTAATAAAGTTGGGTAAGTAGCCTTGAAATGATTCCCTGCTCTGCTGGTATTAAAGATCTCCAAAAAGAAAAAAATGGGCAGCATCTCCTCTATAAAACTGACAATATTTCAAGTTTCCAATCAATGCCATCTCTATTGAGACCCTCACATGAGGTTTAAGGCTTTAGTAACCAATACATATGTGTTATTTTCACGTCAAAAAATCATCATGCCAAACTTGGTCATGCCAAATTCTCAAGTCTACAAACAATTCTCTTTATGATGCAGTAAACTAGCCATGTATGTTCAATCATGTAGGTAGGTCACAGCATGTATAAAAACCAAGTAGTGACATCCTGTACCATTTCTAGTTCAAAGGGGATATAATCAAAATATGCCTCCTCTGACTGAATATAGAGCCAAATGAGTAAAACAACTTTTTCCTTAACTTTCCGCTGAGACTTCTTATATTCTTCTATGACTGAATGAAGATCGAAAGAGTAATTAAAAAACCATTTTCATTACTTTTCAGCTGCGTACGAATTATGCCAGTAATTTGCTTGTGTATTTGACCTTCTTCCAAAAAATACCAGTAGAACATCCTCCAAATGTAATATAGGACGAGAAAATGCAAAAAAAACCAATTCAAATGTTACACGAATCCGCTTCCAAAACCTAAATTCTGGTAGAATCACCACAAGTTCAATACCATGGCATGGAATCTATGCTATGAGCTATGTATAGGCAGGCAACCAGGTAAATGAAATCATATAACGATCAGAGTTCCTCAACCGTTTACACCGAATTTTCCAGAATACATACCTGTAGGCTTAACAATGCAAATATACCTATTTTTAGAGAATCCAAAA
>NC_140938.1:62317566-62435066 GCF_014529385.1 Adiantum capillus-veneris | reverse complement strand
GTGAGCTTTGGCAAGCGTTTGCAGGTCGACAAAATTTCGTGCTCATTTCAACTTCCGTTTTCACTACAGGCAGTACTACGCAGGCTATTTTGTCATTTTGTGCAAAATTTTTGTCAATGTATTTTTCTGCATAACAAGTCCCTTACAGTCTTCTATGGTTTGTGCTCTATAGCACGTGTTGTTCCCGGTTTCTTTCTCCTCTTTTTGGGAAGTTTTCACACTAGGTGCAACATTTCCCATGGCTGACAACAACACAGATGTGCTCACAATGTTTGTTGTTGAGGACAGATTGGATGGGGACAATTAACCTATGTGGGCTTATATGATGAAACATGTTCTCGTGTCAAAGGGCATTTGAAACATTGTGTAGGGCATTGATGAACGTCCTAGTTTTGAGGATACAGGTGATGTTGAGGATGTTGCAGGTCTTGCTGCAAGGATTGCTAATTGTATAATGCATTCTTTTGCTGCATGAAACAGGGACATTTGATAATCCCCTAGACATTACGAAAAATAAAGAAGGAAAAATATGAAAACAAGGAAAATTAGTCCATTAGCAAGACAAAGAGCAATAAAAATAGGGAATGGTACATGTTTGCCTTTTAACGTGATGGTGTGTTTAGTCAAATGTGACCATAGACATCACGTGGCCACCTAGTTGTGGGTAGTTTGTATGTGACTACATAACAATATGTGTTGGATGAGGATCAGGATCCTTACTTGGGTTGAAGGTACATTGACCTTTAAGTTGGAGGTTTTTGGGGTGATAGGCAAAGTGTGACATCGTTCAATGTGGCCACACACACATTTATCACATGTACATATTCTTTTGACAGTTTAGAGAACAAGGCTTAAGGAGCTCAGGTATATGGCATCTCTCTCTCTCTCTCTCTCTCTCTCTCTCTCTCTCTCTCTCTCTTCCCTTCACTTAGCGTGGTCCCTTACGGGGATCAATTACAACTTTTTATTGGAAGGTCTCTATTTACTCTAGGCGGACTAAAAAAGTGAAAACTAATTCACCTCTACTCCATGGATATCTTAATTCACCTTTTTGTCATCCCCCTTTCATCCATAGAACCTCTGAATTTAAGTTTGTATCAGGTCTCACCTTTGTATGGATAATGTGAAATGCTTTGAAGTCCAAGCAAATAAGGACACATAACATCACAAAAATGGAAAACGTTTCTTGATCAATATCTCTGGTTCCTTATTTTAACTTCATCAAGATCACACTCGTGTTACCATGTTGACAATGACTTCCCATGTTGAACCTTAGCAATTCATAAGAGACCATACAAAACCAATTTTAGGTAGCCATGCTAAATGATTTGAACCATAATAGAATGTGAACATGGACCACATCTAAGTCCAAAAGGCAAAAAAATTTCATTGACATGACTTAGCTTTGCTTTGTGTGTAATAGGTATGCAAAGTTGTAGCTTAAAAAGAAACCTCCATGTTAGTGTTGTTTACAATACTTGTTAAATCAACAAGTCTTACTAGACATCCTATAATTTCTTGCCACTAAAATTATTCTCAATACCGCATATTTAAAATCGTTTAATAATCAACACATAGAGACTTTGTCATGACACATAATGAAGAAAAAGGCGACAATGTCAGTCCCAAAGACGAATATTCTCCACATATGGAATATGTCTCATATAATTATGTCAATAGCTGTGACATTTGTCAAGTATGAGAAGTACTTATGTGTGAATAACTGGAAACACTCCATGGCAAAAGTGAGAGGGAACCTTATAAACCTTGCTCCATACTAGATAAATTGAACTCCATGAGTTCCTAAAACATGTTCTACACCTTGTGATTCAAATCTACCAAAAGAAATCCCTACCTTGTAGGCATATGACCATCTTAAGAGAGGTGCCACTAAAAGAGTATACAATACCCAGAGTGGACCCACAATTACATCATAAGTAAAATTAAAAAGGATACAAAAAATTTAGCAGAGGAGGTATCCGGTACACTAGCCTCTAGCCCTTCTCGTAACTACTACCATGTAGCTATGCATGACCATGTCACTTGCATTGAAAAAAGGTGTGCAACATTGTTTCATAGCCAAAAATAATCTTGGTTTTATCTTATTCCAGAACCCCTATTCCTATCTTGGAAATCAAGAACCCTTGGTCAGCTTTGCCTATGTTGTAGGAAATTGGAAGGTCACCCACATACAAAATGGTACTACGTAAGCCATTAGGTAGAGGGGAACTATCATAGATTGCCTTGCTACCATTAGTGATTGTAAGAGATCGGTAAAATGATGTGAAATTTTACCACTTTACAGTTTATAGGACCTCTTTCCTTGAAAGCCAAACTGAGAAGGTCCATCCATGCTTACTTGGTGATTGTTCATTCACAAGTTCGGATGTACGAAGGAAATGCTTCTTCTATAGGCACATTTGGTTTTATAGACTAAATACTATATCTTCTTAGGTTGGAATTTTATTCACAACTAGATTGTTAAAAAAATCATAGCCTCTTATCAAAAGAAGAGGAAGATTCTCAATTCCCAACGAAAACCCAAATATGCATTGCATACACATAAGAGGTATGACTGGCAACATAACTCAATCATGAATGTAGGATTGCAAGTCCGAAGTTCTGTAAGGAAACCAAGAGATGGTCTACCTTGAGGCTCTCTTAAAAGATTTATGTTATCACATGAATATGTTTCTTGAGAGCTAGGCCATGCCGATTTTAGAAATACAAATAATCACTCATAGTCAGTGTTCGGGAAAAATCATTTTCACAAACATACAAAAATCCCTCCAAGATAAATCTGAACCGGAAATTTTACAATACCAACCAGTATTTTTGCAAAATTACACTATTTTCCATGTATTTTAAGGGGAATTTTCTCCTTCTTGCCCTCCCCTCAACTGGCTACTTTGATTTTGCAACCGGCTCAAGGCTAAGCCGAGGCACACTTTTCCCGAACACTGCTCATAGTGTATGTACTATTGCAGAAATACAAATAGTCACTCATAGTGTATGCACTCTGTGCATAGAGCCCGTCACATATACAATACCCATCGATACATTCATGTGCAATGATTATAAGAAAATATATCAGCCTACATTTTTCTATTGAGAGTAGAAGGTTAAACTATGGTTAACTCTTGCAACATTGTCAACATGAGAATCAATATTAAAAATCACAAGAATTAAACAAGATCTTACTTATTCTGAATTAATCCTCCTGCACCTCAAGGGCATGTAGATACCACCTTAATTTGAATCCATCTTGGTGATATGTCCTGGACAAAGTATCCAACACCATAAAAAAAGCTTAAAAAACACTTGTGTGGAATTAAGTCCACCTTCCCATTACACTTATAATGGAAATGGCCTATGAACTTTGAGAATAGCGGAATTAAGAGAATTACAAAGAGCATTTTTGTGAGATCACTTTGAGAACATAGAGGGTGAACTTAATTGATGGTAGCAACATAAACATAGTACTTAATTAACTTGGCATGAACAATACTTTTGCAAGAGAGAGAGTATCATAGAACATGACAATAGTTGAGGACCGTATTTACTTGGAGCCGGTCCCCCCTCTAAAAGGTGTTTGTATTGTAGATTCTCCCATCAAGAGAGACTTGGTACAATACAATCTTTGTGTTCCTTGTGACCTTGGTGATGCTATGAAGATGGAAAGCTTCATGCATCACGAGCATAGCATAAACTTTACAAAAAGCATTAACTATCCCAAGTCTCAATTCCAATGTCTCAAACACCTTCAAATGTGGAGAGAGCTAGCGGGGAATGAGGGTAGGAAAGAGGAAGAAGAATCATTCTTAGGAGAAAGAAATAGTTCCTCACTTATCATCACTCTTCTTGCTTACCATATCATAATAGCATAGTAATGAAGATGAAGAAGATGTCAAGCTTAAGCATTGGAGCATGGCTCTTGGTTGGATTTGCATTCCATAGCCAAGATTGTTGGTGTAGGCTCTCAACTTCTCAACAAGCTTGGAGAAGGAGATGGAGCTCTTGCACTTTGCACTCCATACAATGAGAGAATGTGTGTATGGAGGAGCGTATACCCCCTCTCAAGCTTGGTACCCCCCCCCCCTTTCTCTCTCTCTCTCTCTCTCTCTCTCTCTCTCTCTCTCTCTCTCTCTCTCTCTCTCTCTCTCCTCTCTCTCTCTCTCTCTCTCTCTCTCTCTCTCTCTCTCTCTCTCTCTCTCTCTCTCTCTCTCTCTCTCTCTCTCTCTCGTATGATTTAATTATATCATTTGGACATGTATCCTCTTTTTCCTCTTTGAGAGAAAGAACTTAATTATTTATTTTTATGCATCTAAATTCTCATTGGACCCCTTTAACGCCTATCCAATAGGATTCAAGCACATCATGAGGGCCATAAGTGTCTTGGCGAGTCTTCTTCTACAAATGAAATTCTGTCTAAGGCATCTTCGTTGTCTGGCACTATAACTTCTGGCTCTTTTGTGTCAAGGTGGGGTTCTACCACTACGTCAAATTTTTCTTTATTGTTTCCTTCCACAAGCTCCTCAGGTTTTGTCATACTTTCAAGCTTGGGTTTTTGTTTTTCCAGCATCTCTTGCGTGATTCTTACAAAATTTTGATAAGCTTCAAGCTTAGCTGCTTCCATGTCTAGAGAAGGATAGTTCTTCCATTTGTTTTCCATGTTTTGGCCTTCTTTAAGTCCCGCTTGGTAAGCTTCCAAGATTGCATTAATAGGCTCAAAAATTTTATCAACCAAAATTGATCCTCCAGATTTCACAATGGTTTCCTTGATTTTACTTCCAGTTTCTTTCACCTTTTCCTGGAATAGCTTCTTTGCTTTCTCCTCGATTTCAACCGGTTGTTTCTGTTTTCTCATCTCATACATTTTGGTAGCACCATTGCACGGTCTTAATATGATTTTGGGAATGCCATTTCATCATGAATTTGATCCGTTGATTAATTACAAAACATGTACCATGTCTCTCACTCATAATAATCAAAATTTCTCCATCCAAGCAACACTAGCACATCAAAAATTTCCACTTCTCTTGTACACTCAAGTCAAAAGGGAAAACAAATCTAGTGCTTGTAAATCAAATCTCCATTGAAAACTGAAGCCTCACATAACTCCTCACATGATGATTTCCTCTCACAATTTAAGAATTGTTTTATGTATGACCTACCACTTGGAATTCCACCTTCACGTCCAAAAGACCACAAAATAGATATTATACTGGGTAGTGAACCTTCTTGTAGAGAACCTTACCTTGTAAATCCAATTGCACATAGGTAGATACAAACTCAAATCATTGACTTGCTTGATCAAGGACTTATAAGACCTATGGAGCTCCACTACTTCTTATTAAGAAGAAAAATGAAACGTTGTGTATGTGTATTGACTAAAGGGCTTTAAACAAGATCACCATCAAGAATAGGTTCCCTATTCCTAGAGTGGATGATTTGTTACACAAACTGAAAAGGGCAAACATCTTTAGCAAAATTGACCTCAAATCACGGTATCACCAAGTAAAAATGTTTGACCAAGATGTCCACAAAACTGCTTTCAAAACACAAACGGGACACTATGAATTTCCTGTCATGACATTTGGTCTAACAAATGCACCAGCCACATTCGCATGCATGATGAACAGAATTTTCATTGAACATCAAGATTTTATGATTGTATTCTTTGACGATATTCTTGTATTTAGTAAATCACAACAAGAGCATAAAGAACACTTAACACGTATCTTTGATCTGCTTGCACACAACCACTTATATCTGAATCTTGAAAAGAGTTCATTTTTTCAATCTGAAATTGAATATTTGGGACACATTGTTTCGGATAAGGGAATACATATAGATCTCAAGAAAATTGAAGCCATTCAATCATGGCCTAGATCCCAAAATTTGCATAAACTCTGTTCTTTTATTGGTCTATGCAATTATTACAGGAATTTTGTACGTAACTTTGCTTACAAATCTCATTACCTCGCTCTCATGTTAAAGAAAAATTCTCCTCCTATACGATCTGATTTGCAATAAATTTCCTTTAATGCACTCAAGAATGCTTTGATAAATGCACCAATACTATAATTTCCTGATTTTGATAGACCATTCTATATCGTAGTCACTGATGCTAGTGGAAAAGGTATCGGTGAAGTTCTTATGCAAGATAACTGTCCACTCGCATTTGAAAGTCGTAAATTTAAACCATCTGAAGAAAAATTTAGTACATATGACAAAGAGTTGATTGTTCTTGTACATGCCTTGAAAATTTGGAAACACTATTTAATGGGTGTTGATTTAATAATCAAAGTATTAAGTATTTACTGTCTCAACCCTTAATAGATGATAGACATATTAAGTGGGCTGCCTTCATTCAAAGTTTTCAACCCAACATTCAATACCGACCTTGTAAGAAAAATGTTGTAGCTCATGCTTTTAGTGAACGACCCTCTCTTAATAATTTTTCAACCATTAAGGGTACTTCATTTGATTCAATCCTGACACTTATGCACAAGATGATGATGTCAAAACCACATGGTTGCATATGATTGAGAATTCTATGCACACATTTTTTGAATACACGATTCAAGAAAAAAAAAATATTTCAAACACAAATTGTGTGTAACTAAACCTTTTTGTACATTAATCATTGAAGAGTTGCACAAATCGCCCTTTGTTGGACATAGAGGATTTGCTGCTACTTTTCAAAACTTGTGTCCTGATTTCTATTGCCCTACTATGAAAATTGATGTTAAGCAATATGTTTCAACTTGTTTGATTTGTCAAAAGATCAAAGCAGCAGCATGTAAAAAAATGGGACTTTTACATCCTCTCCCTATTTCTGAAAAAACTTGGGAACATATTTCAATGGATTTTGTTACTAGATTTTCACTCACATTGTTCACAAGCATGATATGATTTGGACAGTAATTGACCATTTTTCTAAACAAGCATACTTCATTTCTTATAAGAAAACACTCACAACACATCAAGCTGCACTTCTATTTCTTAAAATTGTCTTTTCACATCATGGTTTGCCTAAAGTCATAATATCTTATTGAGATTTTAAATTTTGTAGGGCTTTTTGGACTACTGTCTTTTAACATCTTGGAGTTACACTTAATTTTACTTCTGCATTCCATTTTGAGTCTAATGGTCAAACCAAAGTCACTAATCGTACTATCATTGACTTGCTAAAAACTTATGTTTCTTCTCAACCCAAGAAATGGAATGATTACCTACATATTCTAAAATTTGCATATAACAACACCACTCACATTGCCACACGTAAATCTCCATTTGAAATTGTGTATGGTCATTCTCTGCCTACTCCTTCTCCACGTCTTTCTAATGTTGTGCCTATCGCGGATGATTTTACTGTTAATTTTCATGATGTTTATGCAAGTATGCATTTTGCCATTAAATACTCACACGAAATTTACACTAATCATGCTAACAAACACCACAAGGCACACCAGTTTAAGGAAGGTGATTATGTTATCACTAGGAAAAATATGAACCTCAAAAGGGCCCTTTAGCTTAAGGGGTGATTAAGCATGGACCAATAGGAAGAGGGTGGTGGCCACACCTATACCCTCTCAAAAGGTAAGGTAGTAGGGGGCATGGGGGCCTATTTGTTCCCCTCATTATAGCTTTGTCCCCTAGAAAGAGAGAGAAGGGGGAAAAGGGAAGGGGGGGAGGGCTTCCATTTTCATGGGCGCCCATAAAGTAACCCTAAAATTTCAAAAAAAAATCTCTAAATCTCACTTTTCACTCTCCAAAAGATCTCCTAAGCAAATACATGATCAAAAAAATATTTTCTTTGACCCAACTCTGCATTTCTCAACAGTACCCTCTATTCTACCTCTTCTCTCTTCTCTTTCTCCTTCTGCCTCCAAGCTTTCCATAGCTATACCACTTGTCTCCCCCTTTCATCCACACTATCCCTTTGAACTACTTCTTCTCCCCTTGCTCCCCATTGAGCCACTTCTCTCCCTCCCACCAAGCTTTCCATAGTTGCATCACAAATGGAAGCTTTCCATAGCTGCACGACATGTCTTCCCTTTTCATCCACACCATCATTTGAACTACTTCTTCTCCCCTTGTTTTCCATTCAACCATTCCTTCTCATTACTTTTCCTAAAGCAACAGACCTCTCTCTCTAACACCACAGCTCTTCTTCTTGTGGTGCTACCATGTCAACCCCCTCCACTTCAAGGAAGCCAAAGGATGAGATAAAGACGGTTTGCTTGCATAACACTAGCGATTCTGATGGGGAATGCGCGTCGTAAGTGTTTTCTAAAGAATCTTGGATCTTCATGCAACTTGCAGCTATCGGGCCTCATCGATTTCAAAACCGTGGCGACGTTGACGAATATTGGAAGGGGAGACTTCTTGGTTTCAAGAACCATACAGTCAATGGCACAGTGGCCATTGTTCAACACGTGTACTCTTGGCTTTCCATGCGCTTGAGGAATGGAAGCTCAAGAGATTTCCCAATACATTGTAAGTCATAAAACATTATTGGTTGCTCATTGTAAACGCTTATTATTTGTTTTTGACTTGATATTTTTTGGTGTTCTCATAGATATATTCCCATCCGACTTTGTTGAGGAACAACCAATCAAGAGTCTCACAGAAATCTTCAACGCTCTTCATGCAGACATTGGTGTTATGATGCTTACCAACTCACCACCTTCAATTTTCCTGCAACGAGAATTTTCTTCTACTCACATACGTATGTAGTGCCGGTCTCGAAGGATGGCTATGGTAAGATCATTGTTGTTGACAAACCTTCATTACTGAGTTTGAAATGGCCAAAACCCAATGTGTGGTCACTTTTCTCAGTGAAGGAGAAGATGCTTTCCGATATTTACTCCTCATTTAAATTTGCGAAGGCTTCCAGATCAGTAGGGCTTAGTTGGTGCTGCCCTGTGCATGTTTTTGTACACTTGTCCAAGACATTGGCATTCAGTGTCACACCTACTATGTTTTGTAGCAAGAATGCCATGTATGAAGTACTAAAAGTGGTACTTGGAGATAATTGGGGAATGGTTGAGGGAGTGCACCAAGGAAATAAATACAAGTGTAAGGTGGGGGCTTCAGGTATAGGGATACGATATTTGAAAGTGCGCATTACTTTGTACCTACGTTTCCACTATGAGTGTTGGATGTGTAAGAGTGGAAAGTGGATACCCTTACAATCTAGTGTTGTTAATTTTGTGACATTTAACATGCCCGTTACTTTGTCAAATGGTGTTTTTGAGATTGTGCAAGTTAGTGAACATTGGACACTCACCAACATACGGGAACACTTGATTATCTTGGGATACAAAGAAATCAAAGATGCGTACTTTCGTCTCAATCGACAAAAGGTCAGTTTAATTTATATGTTGTCTACATGTGCCAATTGTAAAAGCATTTTTGTTGCTTCAGATTGGTAGGCGGATGGAGGCAGCCATGAAAGTGCAAAAGAAGTGGAGGGTTGGCAGTGCACTGTCTTTAAGTTGATCTGATAGAGCAATGTAACCGGCTCTAATGCCAAATTGTAAAGCATTCTATTTAATGGAAATTCAAAACTTTTTTGTCGTTCTAGTATCACCTTCATTGATTAAGTTTTTTAGATTTAATTTGGGTGTTTGTGTGGGCTCTTATTCTTCTGTCAACACTTGACACAAAGAGAAAGACACACACACACACACACACACACACACAGAGCCATGGCAGCACATGCTAGCGCATCCTCCTCCCATGCAACAGCAGCGTCGGAAGAGCCACACACACCCCTTTTGCGGTTTCTTCTTTTCTTAGAGGACACCAAATATGTTGGACGCAATGATCTTCACGGCTTCTTTACCTGCACAGTGGATTTACAAAAAAACATGCAATTCCACAATGACACTTTTCATGACATCATAGAGTATATGCATGTGCATATACTCAAGTATGTTGTGAACTTTGATGACAACGCCATGTTGTGGTTTCCATGTGGTCTGCCTCTCTACATCCACAAGGGAGACACTGCATTTTCAAAGAGACTAGCCCGCTTTGAGGCAATTGCAAAAGAAGCGAACGACATCCGCCAAGTGACAAGGAAGTTGCAGACTCCTTCAAGAAGCACAAAATTGGGTAATCTTTCTTGTCCAACATTGCCATTCTCTTCTTCTTCATCAATGAGGAGCCCTCCTTGGAGGAGATGGAGATCATGTATCTGGTAGTGGGTGGGGTGTTTCCAGATTGTAAAGATCCCAAGGCTGCTCCTATAAATGTCCAAAGTGAGTGAAGACTAAGAGCTACCGATTATTCCCACGGCCTGGAAGAAGAAGTTGCAATGAGAGAGCAGATTGCTGGCACTTCCGAGGTGCCAACCCTGAGAGTCGTGACCCTACTGCAATTGTCGAAGTGGAGATTAGCCATCTTAGAAGCATAATTATAGAAGATGAAGAGTATTTATTCTTACATGATCTGGAAAAGGCTTTTTGTGTCCGACTAGATGAGTGTTTTAGTCTCATATGCACCAAGATGGAGTTCCCCCTTGATCCTACACCAGAAGCTACAGATGACAAGATGCTTCCATTGGGGGGCTCTGTTGCTGACACAATTGCACTAGTGATAGCAAATATTCTTGTTGCAGAGCATAGTGAAGTCACAGATGAGGAGTTCATTGCCACTCAAGCCAGGGTTGTTGCCAACCAAACTCCTATCTATCCCGATTCGCCTAGTTCACGGGGCCCCCACAAGGTTGATGAGAGCAAATCCTCTATCAATCTTGAAGCCACACCAACTATGGATGATGAGGATAAGCAACAAGAGGTGATACTAAGCATCTTATATGTTGATAATTCAACCTTTCTTCTTTGATTTTGGTTGATTACAATTTTGCAGGATGTTTTAAACATGGACATGTGGGCTAGTCGGAAGGGGGGAGAGTGCATGGTGTTTGGGCCTTAGGCAGCCCTAGCACACTACATCAACAAACTACCAATGCAAGATGTGTGCATCATACACAAGGATTTCTCTCCGAACGGCCATTTTGTTTTGTGGGTGCTTAAGGCCGCAAGTAAACTCCTATGCTTAGCCACCATCCTTAAACAACTCATGTAATTGTTCTGGTGAAAAAATCACTTGCAATTTCCACTTTTGGCATTGGCTTTCGCAGCAAGGTCATGACATGCATAGCTCTTTGTCAAGCCCTGGGGGTTGACAATGCCCAAGCTATAGCTGCTTTTGTACTTACATCCATTCTACCCAACGCTATAGAACATCGTAGAGAGGTCGTAAAGCACCTACTATCAAAAGATAGTTAAGCCGGATGTACAAGCTTTTAAATGTAAATTATCTCTTTTGTCCTCTTTTGCAAAATTCAATTTATTGATTTGATCATGTTCAGTGAAAAGACAAACTGTGAAATTGTATCCACTTGTAATATGTATTAACTATTTGAATGTTGATTTTGTACATTGAAAATAATTTGTCCAAAAACTAGCATATAAATTGGTTTTTTGTACTAGTTGTGCCCTGTAGGTGATGTGTCCACAAGGCAGCAAGAATGTGCCTTGCAAGCCTGTTGTCTTGCCAAACCTCGTTGCCTTGTGGACACACCTAATTTGACTAGTTTTGCAATATTCTGGCATATAAAGAGCAAAAAATTTTACCTAATGGACAATTTCAAGCCAACCAAAAAATTTATTTAGCTTTAGTTTTGCCATCATCTAAGCAATGCATGCCAATGGAGAACCTTTTGTACAATTGATTATCATTTCACCTTCAACCATTTAACAAAATAAATGTAGACAAATAGACATTAAAAGTGGCCATTAAGTTTACGTAGAGCGACAAAAAGAGACGTATTGTATTTGTCGCAAAGTGAAAATACATTGAGTTCACAAGAAAACTTGAATCCAATACAAGGGTTCCAAAGTAAATTGATTCCAATACAAAAGTTAGTTACAAAAAGAGGTTTTGATGTTAGAGGGTATCAGTCATGCCTTAGGCGACGTGCAAGTTGCATGTCCTTGGCCATGATTGTTACACGCTTGGCATGGATAGCACATAAGAACGTGTCTTCAAAGAGATTGACCAAATAAGCCTCTGCAGTCTCTTGAATTGATTCGAGGGCAATTGCAGACATCCAAAGCTCTATGTTGTAGCCTTGTAGCACTTCCTTACATATCCGTGCGTATGGTGTTTTCCTAATAAGCAAGTCCGCTATCTTCTAGTAATGCCGAATTTCAGCAAACGCTCGACAAAATCGTCGTGTTCTTTGAGGTCGGCGTTGTTGGGGCCTCTGACCTCCTTGTGGCTTTGCTCTTTGCGGCTTTCTCTAGAATTTTGACTTTCGACGGTGTTTGGGAGGTGTTTGGGGAGCATCTTCATCCGGATCATAATCCTCATCATCACTGCTACGCTCATCATCATTGGGTTGATCAAAAGGCATGGCACACATTCCTCTGGGCAGTTACTTGCCGACGGGTCAGATGGCATCACGCCCATTTGGTCTGGAAACATCTTTCCGCCCACCCTATGATTCACTGGGATGTCCTCTCCTTCCCACGACGGACGTTCATCGGACGTGTCCATCTCTATACATTTCGGGTCAGTTAGCTCTTCTGGTTGCCGATTTGCACGCATCTTCTATTTTCTGCGCGCCTCAATGGTCTTTGGATTCTTCTTTGCAGTCTGTTTGCTCCTTGCAATCGTGAAAGTGTGTTTGGGGGGCTTCTTAGAGCTTGTGGTGTTCGGTGAGAGAAGGAGTGTTATGTGTTTGTGAAGGGGGTGGGGGGGGTTACCTCTTTATATAGGGTGGCCATATAAGTGTGGGTTCACACGGTGGAAAATAGCCGCTAAAAGCACGAGAAAATAATATTTTGAAATTTAAAACCACATGAAATTGGAGAACTATTCAAACACAGAGAGAAAAACGTACACTTGTAAAATTGCGTAAGCAATCAAACAATGAAAACACTTGATCCAAAAAAAAAAAAGCATCCACATGTAATGGATTTTCCATTTTCATGAGATTCTAAATACATCTAGTACCTCCTGACCCAAACTTTTCCAACCCTAGTCCTTGATGCTCGCCACACTGCATGCCATGCTCGACCTTGTGAGGATCTCCGACGTTCTGAGGAACGAACATGGGCTAGTCGACGGGCTTCTTTTGCCAAGCGCGATGACCTTGCATGTTCAATCGACACTTTGCATCCAAAGGTGGTGCGATAAAACCAGTTAGACGTTTCCTGAAGATAGCATGAGCACACTAAACCCCCTCCATGTCTTATATTCTTGAAGTAGACACCCCTAGCATGATAGTGTGACTTCTTCGTACCTTGCGTGCTCCAAAGATCCAATGAACCATACATGTTCATAAAGTATGCACCATGGGCATAGAAAATGTGCTGCCCATAAAGCCACAACACATCGATGATCAAAACTAAAGCATAGTATAGACCGTCGGAATAGCAAGCACTCACCATATAGTGCGTAATGTTCGATTCACCCAAGCAATGACGGCTTGGTAGCACCCATCTTAATGGTGGCATCCCAGTGCCTTTGTGAACTCCACCACCAAATTTTGGAATTCTAGTCGTTGCTCACTGTTGTGCTTGCAAGTCATAGTATCTTCATCAGCTTGTCGAAGACCGCCCAAACATCTTGTCAGCTAAGCACAACACTTGCATTGCTATCATTGTTCATTGTATACTTGCAAAGATACTTCCACAACTTCCATCCACCTTCAGATGTTGATGTTCCAACAGCAACACCCCTTTCCTTGGATCGAGCCCTCTTCAAAAATTGCCTTGCCTTTAGCCCACTCATGGACACTGGTTGGGCCACTTCCTGAGCGCTTGCATTGTTCTTCTCTACAACAATGGAGGTGTTGGTCCCATGAAAACCTATTGAATTTAAGAGCCCTTCCACTTTTGAGATAGCATCAAGCGACCTCTCCGCGGGCTTCATTGTAAAGGCATAATCAATATGAAGCTTTAATGAATTATCAAAGATGAGTGTGCAAAAATGTACATTTTGAGAGGGAAGTTAACTATAGGGTTCCATTCAATGTCTTTTGTGGCACGATTGGGCTCCTCCAGCATAGGACATTGTAGAACCGAATGCTCCCACACACATGTAATTTGTGAATTGTCATCTTTCTCTATGTTTCGTCGACCATTGAGATCTTGCGTGCATTTGTCTTATAGTCCTTAATGCAAAATGGACAAGGATACAGAGCTCATGTCCCTTGTTTGCACCCTAGAATGCACTTGATTGTTTTCAAATCGCCACCTAAGTGCCAGTCAACTTCAAACTCCCCTATGCCATCTACTTGGAGTTTTTCCTCAGCTAGTTGTGCCTTAATGACATCTATTATCCACAGAATGCGTTCAAAAATCCAAGCAAGCACTGCATCTGTCTCCTTGGGAACCTCAATAGCACCAAGCCACCAAATTTCTTTCTCCGATTGTACAATAAAAGATGGTGCACAATCCTTGTTCATAGCTATACGTTTTGCATGAAATAATGCCTCCTTTATGAGAGTAATACTTATCCTTTCTAATCTTTGTTTCTTCACAATCTGACACTTGTCTAGCTTGAGCACAAACATCAACTTTGAACCTAGCACTCCAAAATGTCCAAAATAACATAAGAAAAACCATAATTTTAAAAAAAAAAATAGACTACATTACTGTAGCCTCACCATTCAGTGGTACATCATAAAAATGTATCATTGCCATTTGAAGCCTTCTCAAATCAACAAAAATATTATTTGACATTGAGTAAGGAAATCCCTTGTCCACCCTGTCTGCACCTATGCATACATTGGTACGTTTTGTAACTCCTTTGGACCGCTTGGTAAAGATGGATGAAGGCATCATCTCCTCTATGTGCAAATAGCCTCCTATTCGAAAGTATGCGTCTTCGTTCGAGGCCTTCTTAGCAAGATTGACCTTGAGTGGTATAGGAAAAACATTCTCAGTAATTCCTCTTTCCCTTAAAGCTTAAGGAGACCATATAAGGCAATGTATCCCTTAGTACTAATTTCAACTTCATCACAAGCCTTCTGTACATCAACATCGCTCACAAGATTTGAAAACTTTCGCATCACCTCCTTTGTGATAGCATTGTTTAAATGTTTTGCATTTGGTGCTCGTAAAAGGGCTATCTGATTTCTTGAGGCACAAACTTAACAAATGGATGCGATCCTCCTCGGTATGGCCACCACACAGCTCTTGGATAAAATTCCTACAAGAATGAACAAAAACATTAGGACAAAATTCCTACAAGAATGGACAAAAACATTACCACATAAACATAGATTGGAGCGTAGAAAAATGTACCTTGTAGTTGTAACCCTTCTTTTTCTAGCACTGCCTTCGCGGGCTAAAGTCTCTATGGCATTGAAGCTCCTCTTACGTTCCCTTGCACCTAAGGGCATCTTTTTAAGATGCACGATCTTATATTCAAGCTTCAAAATCTTAGCATCCTTCTCTTCCACATGTAACTTAAGATTTTTCACTTTCTCCTCCGCATGAAAGATCCTTTCGTGCAACCCACTAGTGATATGGGAAAGAAGTTGACATTGATGCAAAGACCATTGTGCGCTATCACGACAATCTCTTGTAGTATCCAAGAAGACCTTGCTCCCCTCTACCTACATATTGTAAGAATGAAGCAAGGCTACTGAATGTTGGAGACACATTGATGGCTGGATCATTAGGTAGAGGCAACCATGCACCCAAAGGTCCACATTGGTGTGACCTGCAGCACGACGTTGTTATGCAGTTTGTAAGTAATGATGCTTTGAGGGTGCGAAGTCCTTTGGCATCCGAACATGTAGAGAAACCATTTTCGAACTTGACTATCTTGCCGTGGATGGGAGGTTTGTAATGTCGCCTAGCTCAAGGGGAATATATCTGGCCTCAAGCAAGAGTAGAGAATTGCAGTAGAGGCATGGAGTGGAGAGGTGAGCTATGGAGTGAAGAGCTATGGGATGGAGAGCTTTAGGGAGTGGAGAGGGAGCTACGGAGTGGAGGGCTGGCATATTCTGTATCACTCAAGGAAAGAACCACAAGAATTTTTTAGCTTGTTGCGATCGCACGTAATCCAAGTCCTCTTGGGCGTGTCGATTCCTAATCGTGTTTTTGAAGAGTGACAGGAAAGTCAAGAAAGAAGGGCTTGTCCAGCCTCCCCTTGTGACACTTTTCACTCATTGAGAGTGGACCATGCACTTAGCGGCTGGCCAATCGACGTGAGGTGGGAAAAAGCAACCTTGGTGTGAGCGCAAGGCCGCCAAGGGGTGCGCCCACGGGAAAGAGAAGAGCTCGGGTAAGGAAGATCTTTCTCTAACACAGATTGCAAGAGAAAGAAGAACCTCAAGACTCAAGAACCCAAGTTCCTCGTGAACTTCAAAACCCAAGACTTCAGTGTATGGTCATTACCCAAAGCGCAATGGATACTTTGCATGGAGGTGATAAGCATGGCAGTGGCGAAGAAGAATTTTTCCCACCAAGAGGTTTTTCTGACCCTCCCCTCTTCCCATCTACTCCAAGGATTGCACCAGATCCTACGGAGGCTTTTCTCAAGATGATGATGGACAGAAAGTTAGAACGTGAAGAAAGAAGAGCAGAAAGAAAGGCATAATTAGATCGTGCACACAATAAAAAAATGGCAACCATAAAGCATGAGCACCAAGAAAGAAAAGCAAAAATGGATCGCGAGCACAAAGAAAGAAAATCCAAATTGGCTCGTGAGCGCGAAGAACGACGGTTAGCCTTTGAGCGTGAGCGTAAGCAAGCATGCTTGGCGGTCGCACAGAGAGACCAACACATGCAATAGTTGGCCCTACTATTTTCTAATGTGCAGGAACAGGGTGCAGGCATAGACTGAAAAGAATCGGGAGATGGAGACTCTGCCAGTCTTGTCTTCTCCAAAGCACGACACATAGAATTGCATGATAATGATAAGCATGTTGAATTGCTTGATAATGATAAGCATGATGAATTGCATGATAACGATAAGCATGATGATTTTCATGATCAAGATGTGATTATTCACGAGCATGATGATTTGCATGATAATGATGTGATTGTTTACAAGGATGATGGTTTAGTTGATACTTTGTCTAGTGAAGCTAGCCTCATTGCAGATTTGATAGATCACGAAGAACCAATCTTCGCTCTCGAGTCGAGGTCTAAAGAACCCCCATAGGAAGTATTATGTGTGCGCATGATTAGTCAGTACGCATTGTTCGAGTGTTTCATTCGTGATGCTTTCCTATATTTTAGTCACCGTCCTTATGTGATCCCTTTTCATAGGCATGACATATTGTACGATGAGCACGATTCACTCATGAATGAGCACGGATGTATGTGGATTACTCATGAAAAGATGAAATGTTTGCACCCAAGGAATTCGCATTCCATGTCTCTTCCTTGGCATGACACGGTATCTAAAAGAGCACAAGAAGGATTGAACATCAAGCATCGGCATTTCCATCCTGTTTTGCCACAGTTGATTGATCTAGATCAAAAAGTCAAGATTCGGCCCCATTGTTTGCGTGTTTTTGGTGAATGGTTTGACACTCCGTCTATATGTTCATCTACATTGCATGCACAATCTTTCAAGATGACTATAATTTTTTCAGTCACTTTACATGGAATAGGTTTACATTTTTGTGTTGGAAGTGGTTTCAGGAATTTTCATCCTCGAAGATTCTTGAAGAAGGTAGACGCATGACTGTCAACAAAGTTGAAGCATTGAAGGAGCCATAGATGACTTTGTGTCGCTTTCGGCGCGGCCCAAAGAAGCAAGCGTTGCAGACCTTTATGAAGTTCAAGAACCGCATGACCCACACATCCGAGTGGGCCGGCGAAGAGTCCTTTCCACGATTCCAGACGTTGTTGGTGATCTCCCTTGACGCCATATTGTTCGGTACCAGTACCTAACTTTGAAAAGGAGGGGATGTCACGTGCACATCTAATCCTATGTGTACACGGACAAGCTACTTCATGACATGGGTTCAGTTCAGTTTAGTCAACCTAGCATAAGAAATGTTCTGGCACTTTTGTGAGTCTGTTTGCAGACCGTGCATGTCTAGGCACTTAGAGTAGATGCATATCCTCTGGTTGCACACAACATGATCATCAGATTACCATCAGAACCCATCAAGAGCATTTTTACAGTGCATAGACCTATTTTCCCTATTTTAGCCATTTTTCACTTATTATTAATAAGTGACTTTGTTGGGAAACTGGGTAGGCCAATTTGACTCAGCAAGTATATAAGAAAACCTAGCGCTAGCACTTTCTAGTGGAAGAGGCAGTAGGAACCGAGTGTTCAACAGGCACCTTCTCAGCAAGACTCCCCAACAAGACTTCCCTAGCGTTTTCATCAAGAACAAGCCCAGCGTTTCAGCTTTGCAAATCAGCCTAGCGTTTTGCATTTGCAACAGCCTGACGACAGCACATCACAGATCAGCCCTAGCGTTAGCATAAACAACAGAATTAGTCCTAGCGTTTTTGGATCAACTGAATAACATAGCGTTTTGCAAATTCTCCGCGACAGAACCAACATAGGCATCAGTGTTTTCAGTTTTCAGCAGTCAGACTCCGCAGTAGAACCCCCAAACCTTGCAGATCTCACCTTCTTGCAGTAGATCATTGCCGCACGGTCAGATCAGCCACAGTTTGCAGTTTCAACCAAAAAAATGTAGATTTCAGCATCTGCGTTTTCAGCACGTCGTCGTCGCATCATTGTCATCGTCATCGACATACAGTCAGAATTCAACATATAAAGATTTACAGATTTCAATCCCTTATTGTTTTCAGATTTCAGCTCCTCTCATCGTCATCGACATCGTCGGCAAGTCCAAAGCATTGTAGAGATTTGTACAATCAATAGAAGACCGCTCTCGCCATAGAGAGTGGGGCCTTCAAAGGAGGGTTTGACAAATTTTTTGGTGTCATATTCTTCTCTCTCTATCTCTCAGTCTCAGCACCTTCATTCACAGTATTTGCCACTTATTTGTGATCATTTGCCCTCTCTCACTAAAGGAACTAAAGGCTCTCCCTTCCGTAAGTAAAAGAAACCTTGAGCACAGTTCGGAGCACTCATCTTGAGCAAAGTTCAACATTCACTTCCGCTGCACCTAACATTCAATGGCCTTGTCTCCTAAACCACACACATTTTCAGCCTTAACCCCTTAAAATTAGGGATCCTTACAAGGCCCTTTTGGGGTTCATATTTTTCCTAATGATGCTTCGCATTGACAAACGAAGGATCAAAAGTGTAGATACTAATGTTTTTGTTGAACTTGCTTCTCGTTTTTACGGTCCATTCAAAATTTTTGTTGTGATCAATGATGTTTCATTTTGTTTAGACTTACTTTCACATTCACAATGCTTTACACATTAGTCTTTTAAGACCTTTCGAAGAACCTCTACCTACATATCACATTTATGAGGATCCACCTTTACTTGTGGACCAAGAAGAACAACTCATCCATGCACAATAGTTGATCACGAGACCACCACCACACGCACTAACATGGTTTATAACCGCTATCTTTTGACTTCAAAGGCCACCCTAGAGAAGATGCCAAATAGATGCCTGAAAAGTTTTTTCGCAACTTCCCATACTTTCTCCATACTTCCCATCACTCGTAGTCCAGTTGATTTTCTATGGAGCAACTAAGGACAGTTGTTATCCATGGTGGGAGGGATGTTACGAGATTGGGCACCCTCCTGTTGTATGTGGTTAACTACAATTGAGATAGCTGATTTAATGATTAATTATGTGTTGTCTATTTGACTTTACTAATAGTGAGTTCATGATGATTTGTAGATTGGAATTTGGGAGTTGAGAAGGAGACGTCGGTAAATAATAATCCTCTCGATTATTTTACTTTTGCAGAGTGTTTTAGATCTTTTATCAATAAGTCACTATGGTTGCTTTGTAAGTAAGACAATGAGAACTCACTCTAGGAGGGTCATGCAATAAGTAATGTGTTCCACTCATAACTAAAGTGAGACTAAGTGTAAAAGAGGAGCCTCCAATTTTTGGCACCAACAAGTAATATCAAATATTAAATACCAAACTCCACAAGAGATGCCGTGGAGTTTGAAGGCTGCAATCTTTAAGCATTTCTTGTGTAGATGTCCTAAATTTTTCCTTCCCTCTCTCATATAGTATGTTGTGTTATTTTGTGTACCCCATGATTATGTCTACATCTCTTACACTCTCTCGTTGTCAATCTTTTTTTTTTTTGTGCTGTCATAGTTTAGGTGTGTGTGTGTGTACTTGAATTTGGAAGAGAAGGTGACCTGTTGATGGTAAAGTCTATGAGGAATTGTTGATTTGTCTAAGCAACCAGTCTCCCCAACTCCCAACAGCCACAACCTACCCCTTGACCGCCAAGTCAAAGCTAGATCAACAAACCGAGGACCGTCACTCTTTCTTCTTCTTTCTTTTTAACAAGCTAACAGTGTTGGTCGAAGGACCAGTCACCCAATGAGGTCTAATTTTTGGATTGTACATTACCTGAAGGAATATCGGGTTGAATGGAATCATTGGATATCCGAGTCTCAACAACGACAGGGACCAATAGGTGACTCTGGTTTCTTTGGCATAGTCCCTGACTGGCTCACCGTCTCTTTGTTTATCTCAACCTGGTTCATCTCATATCAACGTGACCTTCTTATCGTTGACTGGTAAAAAATGCTACTTTAAAGTTGAAAAGAAGTAATGAGAGCCTTAAATGAAGAGATGCTTTTATAAACTAAATAAAGGCGTTCAAAATTTGTACGCCTCTCTCTCTCGTCTCCTCTATGGCACATTTTAACCCGCTTAAATTTCAATCATGGTTTTTCTCTTGTATTTGTTCATCCTAGCAAAATCTAGAAATGGTCCTCAGCTCATGCACACAGACTCCATGCTCATGAATGGAAAATGAAGGTCGACTTTTGATTAGACTGAATGGACTTGGTAGACATGAGTTAAAATGCATTGCACGTAAGGCAATGAGGAAGGCTTAAATGACCCCCCAGCCATGGGATCCACGGAGGAGAAGTGCACGCACAAAAGCAGAAACACCGGACGTCGTCGGATTTTCAAAACGTCAACTCGAACACATTTTGTAAATCGAACATCTAGTGTGTAAACTCAAACAAGCATAAATAATTGTGAATATACACACATTTCAGCGAAATGCATACGCACGTCTGGTTAGCCCATCGAGCTACCACACCACCCGTCCGAGTTCGAATCTCTAGCCCCGCACCCACTGTCCGATTTTTGGTCGCCATTCGATCTCCTCGAGATGGCAGCCCTCAATCATACGCCATCGATCCCATGGGTGGGGGGATCGTTTAAGATCGCGTGCCATTTAGTCATGAAGTAGGTGCTTGCATGAAACATCAAATTCAAATTCATTTAAGACCTTTGTTTGGTACGATACACGAAACATGTTGACCCTCATAGCATCCAGACATTAAGGGAGTGATAAGTGAAGCATAGTTATCAATACTTAATTGATAACTATGCCTCGTGTATGGTAAGATGCGCACCACTTATTTATCGTATTAAACTATGCAAGCCTTTTTGCAGCTATGCTGATTTTGGCATAGTTGCACAAGGCAGGCTCTTTCTAAAGGACGGGCAGGAGAGGCTTTTTGCCAACTCTGCCAATTTCAGCAAAGTTGAGAATAGGACGCACACGGTTGAACTTCACAGGTTGAAGTTCAACCTTGGCCGTCAGATGTGCTCATATATACACAAGAAGTTTTGGACAAATTCTCACAATAATTCCCACATTGTGACTTACCTCAACATCATGAGCTTCTGTGAGGGAGGCACCGCATACCTAGTAGCTAGGTACGATTGGGGGCAAGGGACCGCCGGCCCGGCGGTCCCCTGCCCCCCAATCGTACCTAGCTAGGTATGCGGTGCCTCTCGAGCAGAAGCTCATGATGTTATGCATTGTATGAAAAACACTGGAAAAGACTTCGTTTTCCTACATGAGAGAATTTCTAAATCTTCTTGTGATATAGTCACAAGGAAACATAGTCTCCCGCCATTTCTTAAGGAAGTTTGGAAGTTTGCATACAAATGCATATGAGTCTTAGAAACCATTTCTAATTAATCCATTCCATTGCAAAGAGCAAGCCTTTTCTAACTTAGATGGCCTTGTTGGTCTCCTTGCCGGTCTGGTTCCGTTTCTCCGTTCCTTGTGCCCACACGACCACAACTCAAGTGACTCCCCTAGCAATAAAGGAATTTCCTATGCTTGAGCTTGAAGTATACCATTAAATCTCCCCTCCATAACCTCCAAAGCCAAGATAGTCTCTTCTTGCCCTTGAAATAGCTTGGCTCTTTTGATGCTCCAACTTTGGGCATTCTCCAATCCTGTGACCCAATCCACCACAATAGGCACACCCTTTCACCCCGCTCACCTTTCCTATCTCTTCATCATCTTCCATATTAGGATTACCAAGAGTTGCCAAAACTGGGGGTATCACTACAAGAGGTTGTGTGCTCTTGTGACGCTGTTAGCGACGGAAATACACTAGGTTTTTATAACCCCCGGCATCGCTAAAACCGTCGCTACGAGAGCGTCGCTATATGCGTCGCTATGACGGTCGCTATAAGCGTCGCTATATAGCGTCGCTTATAGCGACGGTTATAGCGACGTTTACACAGAAGTCTATAGCGACGCTCATAGCGACGCTCCAGAGCCATAAATAGCGACGATTATAGCGATGCCTGAGAGAATTTTTTTTTGGTGACACGGCATTGAATGCCCTGTGTTGGGTTAAAGGCCCGTGTGCCCGGCTGCCCGTTGTTCAGCCGCCCATGTACAGCCATTCATTTACTCATTCATAATAACTATACTCATAACTACACATTGTAGTGTGAGTACCGCCCCGCCACACACTGTGTCTATCTCCTTCTTTGTGTTGGCTCTCTGTGTGTGTGCTCTCCGATCCCAACAAGTGGTATCAGAGCTTGGTAGTGAGAGCATTGAGAGCTTCATCATCATTGTTGAGTGTGTTGAAACTTGCTGCTGTTTCATTGCCGTTTTTCGGTTTCGCGCACGCGCGCATTTCCAAAGAGCAGAAGGTTTTTCTGAGCTTGGCATTGGAAGGTTCAGCACTCTGCGAGTATTTTCACCAGGCGTCCTGGCGTTTAACCCCCCTTTCGGAGCCATTCGTGCCATCAGAAATCCCATCCGAGCTACAGACTAGGAGCTGCGTTTTTCAGCTCTCTTTGGTAGTTTTCTGCTGCCAGAGCTTCCATAGCCATTACAGGTGCCATTGTTGTAGTGTCTTCCACTTACGTGAGCCCACAGCTCATTTGAGAGTGTGTAGCCTCTTCTTGGAGTGGCCTCATACACACAAAAAGAGTGGGAGTTTTGGCGACATTGTCTTCTTCGACTACAGGTACAGGTACAGGTACAGGTACGGGTACAGGTTACAGGTTACAGGGAGCTTTGGATACAGGTTTCTTCTGTGGTTACAAAACATGTATTTTGACTGTGGGACAGCCATGCATATGGTTGTGGTTTGAGTGGGAGCTTCTACTCTTCTGGGCAGTCTGTTTCTGCGTGTTCTTGAGCTACAGGTTTACATCATCTATGTATGTTGATGGATGTGGATATGGCAGTTTGACAGATACTCTTTATGCATGATATTGTGGAGATTTGGTTCACTTATACATAGAGCGGGTTTGCTCTTGCTTGCAGTGTTGCGGTTTGAGTACGGACAGGTACTTGGTTGACAGTAGAGATTGGACTTCGCTGAGCTTGTGCATTGGTTATATGCTCACTTGGATCCATTTATGCTCACGGATTTGTGTAAGCTTGGTCAGCTTATGTCTCTATTGTGGTTATTCAGACATGGAGTATGTTTATGCCTCTATGACAGCTCATTGTTGATGCATTTTGTGGCACAGTTTGCCTAGGCCGGTTGAGTTACAGGTGTCACGGTTTTATGCATTTGTTTGTGGATTTCTACGTACGTTTTTTGACCATATTATGGGCTGATTTATACTCTATGCGTTTGCTCTTTGATTGAGCAGCAGGTGTTGTCAGATTTGCAACACTACTTTGTTGTGGCAGTTTGTTGGTTGGTTCCAGGTTTCTCATTGTTGCATTCTTGTTGTAATGGGCACTAAAGAGGACACAGTTTTCAATATTGAGAAGTTGGATGGTGCTAACTTCTCATATTGGAAAGATCAGATTTGGGATGTCTTGGTGCAGAAGAAACAGATTCGACCTCTAAAGTTGCAGGGAGTTAAGCCAGAGAACATGGAGAGGGATGATTGGGAGGAGTTGGATGAGATGTGCAGGTCTACCATTAGGCTTTCCCTTTCAAAGTCTGTTTATTACAATGTGAAAGATGCACAGGGTGGAGCTTATGAGCTATGGCAGCGGATTTGCGATATGTATGATAAGCATTCGGCTGCTTCTATGGTGTATTGGATTAAAAAGCTTATTGATTTGCGAATGGAGGAAGGTGCTTCCATGAATGCGCATTTGAATGAGTTCAATACAATTTTCAGCCAACTTGCTACGCAGGAAATTACGTTTGAGGAAAATGTAAAAGCTATGTTTTTACTTGTCACGTTGCCTGAGTCATGGGACACATTTAGGACAGCCATAAGTAACTCGGTTCCTGCGAATGAGTTGACAAGTACTAATGTGGAGTCTAGTCTTCTCACGGAAGAGATTAATCGAAAGAATAATGCAGGTAATAAGTCTTCTAGTGCAATGGTTGTCAGAGGCAGGACTATGGACAAGTATAAGTCCAACAGGGGTAAATCTAGAAGCAGGTCCCGTGCAGGCACAAGTAAAAAGGATGTGGAATGTTTCCATTGTGGTAGAAAAGGCCATTTCAAAAAGGATTGCTACAAGTGGAAAAGGGAAAATGGACATGGTAAGAAGAAAGACCATGATGCTAAGGACAAGACTAAATCCAATGTCAAGATTGAGTTAAATGCAACACAGGGAGAGTGTAGCACTCAAGATGACCATGTATGTGCTCCGACTAGTGCTACTAGTGAAGAGCTTGGTGATGTGTTGCTTGCATCCTATTTTGATGACGCTTTTCTTCTCACTCATGAGCGTAGTATGCCTATGGATTGGGTCATTGACAGTGGTGCTTCTTTTCACGTTACGCCTCATAGGTCGTGGTTTCATGACTACGATGCTTCGAGCACAGGTACTGTTAGGATTGCCGATGGGCATTCTATGCAGATTCATGGCATTGGGGATATTCATTTGGCTATGCCAAACTCTACTACGTTTGTCTTGCAGCGTGTGCGTCATGTGCCGGCTCTTGCAAAAAGCTTGATTAGAGTGGGTCAGTTGGATTCACTTGGTTTCAATGTATCTTTTGGTGATGGAGGTTGGAAAATCACTAAGGGCAGCCTTGTTTTGGTTAAAGGTGCTAAGAGGAATACGTTGTATTCCCTTTGTGTAGCTAGTGTGGCTGATCACATTGTGGGGATCACTGAGCAACCTCCTGCTTCTTTATGGCATCAGCGTTTGGGGCATATGTCACTAAAAGGTTTGAAGTTGTTGGCACATGCCGATTACATTCCCGTTTCAGATTTTGGTGGTTTTGAGTTTTGTGAGCATTGCCTTTATGGTCGACATGCTCGGTCTTCTCATAAGAAAAGTGTTCCACACAGATCTTTAGAAAAGCTAGCTTTGGTGCATAGTGATGTATGTGGGCCGATGCCCAATGCTTCTCTTGGAGGTGCTATGTACTTTGTTACGTTCATTGATGATGCTAGCAGGAAGGTATGGACATACCCCATTCGTAAGAAGGATATGGTGTTTGATATATTTAAGCAATGGTTGGCTCTTGTTGAGAACCAATCAGGTTGTAAGTTGAAGTGCTTACGTACGGACAATGGGGGTGAATTTATGTCTCATGCTTTCACAACATTATGTGTTGAGAAGGGTATACGGCGCGAGCTTAGTGCTCCCTATACACCTCCTCAAAATGGTGTGGCAGAGCGCATGAACAGGACTATACAGGAAAAAGTCCGTAGTATGCTTTCTATGGCTGGTTTGTCAAATGGATTTTGGGCTGAAGCTGTTGCCACTTCTGTGCATTTGATAAATCGTTCACCTAGTGTTCCTTTGGGCTTCAAAGTGCCTGAAGAGGTATGGACAGGTTTGCCACCTTCGTATGGTCACCTTCGTGTTTTTGGCTGTGAAGCTTATGTACATGTACCTAAGGCAAAACGCAGCAAATTGGATCCAAAGAGCAAGAGATGTATCTTCTTGGGTTATGGTAGCTCTGGTGAGATGGGTTATCGATTGTGGGATCCTATTGACAGGAAGATTGTGCGCAGCCATGATGTTGTTTTTCATGAGGACTCTATGTATAGAGCATCACCGCGAACGGTTGAGGTTCGGCGTGTGATATTTGAGGAGGATGGTCATCGGTATGATGGTCCCATGGCTGCTCGTGGGCAGCCCATTGACCCTCAAGTGGGAGATCAGCCCTTGTTGGGAGATCATGTAGATGTGGGACAGCCAGATGCACCTCCTGCACAGTCTTTGAGGCGTTTAGAGCGGCGTGCAAGACAGCCTCAGCGTTTTGTGCCTTCTATGGATTATGTATTGTTGACTGATTGCGGGGAGCCATCATGTTATGATGAGGCCATGTCTAGTGTTGACAAGCTCAAGTGGGAGCAGGCTATGCAGTCAGAGATGGATTCGTTGATCCAAAATAAAACGTGGGAGCTTACTCCTTTGCCAAAGGGTAAGAAGGCACTACCATGCAAGTGGGTTTACAAGATAAAACTGTGTTCAATGGATGCAAAGCCTAGGTACAAAGCAAGGCTTGTGGCTAAAGGATTCAAGCAACAGAAGGGCATTGATTTTGACGAGATCTTCTCCCCAGTGGTGAAGATGTCTACTTTGCGTATGTTGTTTGCTTTGGTAGCTACAGAAGACATGGAATTGAAGCAAATGGATGTAAAGACAGCTTTCTTACATCCGGACTTGCATGAGGATTTGTACATGGAGCAACCAAGTGGGTTTGTTATTCATGGTTCAAAGAAGATGGTATGCCGGCTTCTTAAGACCTTGTATGGGCTGAAGCAATCATCTCGTGAATGGTATCGTAAGTTTGATGCATTCATGAGTTCATTGGGCTATGTACGCAGTTATGAGGACCCATGCCTCTATACTAGCAAGGCTGCAGATGGTAGTCTTATTGTTTTGGTTTTGTATGTGGATGACATGCTGATCGCAGGGAAGTGTATTTCTGATGTGGATGCCTTGAAACATAGGCTACATGAGACCTTTTCCATGAAGGATCTTGGGGATGCCAGTCATATTTTGGGTATGCGGATTACTCGTGATCGTTCTCGCAAGATGCTCTTTCTTAGTCAGAAAGAGTACATTGACAGGGTGCTTGAGCGTTTTCATATGGAGGGGGGGAAGGCCATTAGTACCCCGTTGCCTCCATATGTAAAACTCAGCCATGATGACTGCCCTCAGACAGATTTGGAGACTACAGAGATGTCTCAGATTCCCTATGCGTCAGTTGTTGGTTCCTTGATGTATGCCATGGTGGCTACGCGTCCAGATCTTGCTCATGCAGTTGGTGTGGTTAGCAGGTACATGTCTAACCCAGGCAAGCGTCATTGGGATGCAGTGAGAGGTATTCTCAGATACTTGAAAGGGACTTCAGAGTTGTCCCTATGTTATGGTGAGAAGGATATGTCTGTTTGCGGATATACAGATTCAGACTATGCAGGGTCAGTGGACTCGAGGAAGTCTACTAGCGGCTATGTGTTCACAGTTGCAGGTGGACCGGTTTCGTGGGCATCACGTTTACAGCCATGCGTTGCTTTGAGCACTACAGAGGCTGAATATATGGCTGCCACTGAGGCTGCCAAGGAGGCCGTATGGCTCTCACGACTAGTGGGAGATCTTGGTATGGCTTGTGATGCTCCGATTCTACATTGTGATAGCCAGAGTGCCATAGCGTTGGCACGGAATCCTGTCTTCCATGCGAAGACAAAGCACATTGAGGTGAGGTATCACTTCATACGAGAGGTGCTAGAGGACAAGCGCATAGATCTTGTCAAGGTACACACTGACGATAACCCTGCTGATCTACTCACGAAGTCGTTAGCCTCACAGCGGTTTGCACACTGTAGATCGCTGATGGGTATGGCTTGACTTCTTTTGCTGTACTTTGGCCACTTTAAAGGCACACTGCCTTTAAGTGGGAGATTGTTGGGTTAAAGGCCCGTGTGCCCGGCTGCCCGTTGTTCAGCCGTCCATGTACAGCCATTCATTTACTCATTCATAATAACTATACTCATAACTACACATTGTAGTGTGAGTACCGCCCCGCCACACATTGTGTCTATCTCCTTCTTCGTGTTGGCTCTCTGTGTGTGTGCTCTCCGATCCCAACAAGTGATACCAGTTGTAGGTCATGAGGGCAACAACTTCCCGGGAGGTCACCCATCCCAGTACTGTTCCCGCGCATATGCGCTTAACTGTGACGTTCCACAAATTGGTCTAGCCATCCAGACCCCAAAACCTTAAGGTGTTAGGGACCTCCGGTCTAACCAATTTATGCAAGACTCATAGATAGACACCACTTTGTCACCACAAGTTGGGCTTACCCCAACAATCGCCCCCTTAAGCCAAACTTGGGACTTTCCCGTCCCCTTGAGTACCAACGTGTTCCGTCTTTTTCTAGGCTCAGAGGTTGAGAGCTTCAACATGGCCGGGAGCTAGCTCAGAGGTTGAAGTCAACATCAACATGTCCTATTCCACGGACTCAGAGGTTGGACTTTGAACCATCGCTCTGATACCAGTTGTAGGTCATGAGGGCAACAACTTCCCGGGAGGTCACCCATCCCAGTACTGTTCCCACGCATATGCGCTTAACTGTGACGTTCCACAAATTGGTCTAGCCATCCAGACCCCAAAACCTTAAGGTGTTAGGGACCTCCGGTCTAACCAATTTATGCAAGCCTCATAGATAGACACCACTTTGTCACCACAAGTTGGGCTTATCCCAACACCCTGCCACCCATCAACCATATTGTACTTGATTCACTTTTTAAAAAAAGTGCAAGGGTAGATAATAGACCCAAAATAGTCACCCACAAGACGCATTGTTTGCAAAATTGACAATTGTACACATCATAGACAAAATGAATTGATTGGCAAATGTAATAATGACAATTGTACAACATCATAGGCATAAAGAATTGATTGGCAAAATGAACTGCGGTGACAAATGTAATAATATACATGGTTCAAAAAGACGTATAAAATCCGTCTCATGATACATAAGCTATGAGAAACCCTAAACTAATGCTATCTAGCTACGGCTAAACTGACGTCGTCTAGTCAGACGTCTCATCGCGTCCAAGCGGCGTATCTGTCGGATTCTGCAAAAAAAGACAATAAGACAGCTTTCAGTAAGTATAAACATATAACGACATTTATAAAACAATACAAAAAATAGAAAAGAGTAAACCTTAATACTAACCATGCCGCCGCGAGAATTGAGAATGTCCATCAATGCGTTTAAGCCCTTCCTGCCTGCGTACTCGCGCTCGTACGGTGTGGGATCACGTCCTGTCATCGACCACTGTCAAAACATACAAAGATTTCATTATGTTAGAATTAAAAAACTCATAAACCCTAAACTATCGAACATAAAGAGCAATGCGAAAACACTTACAAAATCGGCCTCAAATGATGCCCATCCACCGCTCCCCAAGTGGTGCCAGCTCCCTGCCTCTACTCGCACTCTGGCTGCATCCTTTTGTTGCTTCCACTTGTAGGGATTCTCGCGCGCTGCTTTCTTCGCATTCTTCCAATCTTCTTTGGCCAGCCAATCTGGCCTGTTCCACCCATTCTTGATTGCTTTTTGCACTTCGGAACGCTTGTGTTTGCAGTATTCGCGCATTCGAATCTTCATCAGGTTTTCATTGAAGCGCTGATCCCGTGTTGGAACGAGAAACTCATCATGAAGTATGTTGATGACTCTGTTTTTTAAATCACTTGGTACTTAATATTGAATGAATAGAGTAGACAATGACGCAAAGACCATTAAATACAATGACGTAATGACGCATATAAATACAATGACGCAATGAATTGAGTGATAGAAGAGGCAAGTCCAAAACTTAGAATTTTCAATCAAAAGATGTGAGCGTGAGTAGAAAAGAGCGTTATACACCATGGAAGGTACTTAGAGGAGAGAGCTTTTACAACACGGAGCAAAATTGTTCAAATACAATATTTGTGGCTTTAAAAGATCTCTCTCTCATCCTCGCATAACTCAGCATAACTTCCTATATCTATATAGAGCTCTCCGTTTAAACACATATCCTCTGTTTCATTTTGTAGCTCCTCTGCATGCACCCCATATAGAGTAGTAGCATCTTGATGCTCGTCTGGCACCACCGCAGCGGCTTCTGATTGAGCATCTTCTCTGATCTCCTCCATTGATGCCGTTGTGATTGGCACATGGTAGCCTTCATACGTCCTTGCACTACGAGGGGCTACCTCTATGACGTACCACCAGTTTGATGTAGACTTTGTAGGATGAAATATTACCTGCCAGAGCCACATAACTTACATGAGAGCTTTCAAGCACATAACTTGTAAAAGGGGGATGTTAACTATTTACATACTTACTTGTTCACAATGCTCTGGTAGTACGAAAGTGTCTCTTAGGTCAGTCCATTTCTTAGTAGAATCCACCTCAAGAAAACCAGACTCTCCTCTACGCACAGTAACGTTGCAACCCTCCATGATTATCTTGAACCATTGCACGTCGAACAAGTCGACAAAAAATCCTCTGTAATCGATCCTCAAAATCTCTTGCAGCGTGCCGAAGTAAGTGAGTTCCGCCACCACAGGATCTGCATCAGAGGAACGTCGTCGACTAAACTGTTCAAATTTTGCCATGATTCCACAATCTTGAGTAAAACGCTTTTTGTCGATCCGTTCCACCCTAAAATGTCGACCTTTACACCATGTTGCTGTGTATGACTTATACTACAACGAACAAAGATTATGAGTGGCCATTCAAACGTTTAGAAATAAAGTCACTAGCATGTCGTACATTGCAAACTTACCTTGGTCGCGCAACCCCGAGAGTACTCCCACTCTTCCTCAGTCACTTCGTCACCGCATTGTTGTGCGCTTTTCAATTGGTTGTGCAACCATCTTAAGCTCATGAAGGTTGGTAGGCTCTCCAAACCCGTCGGATAGTGCATCGGTGGTCGTCTTCCCCGTCTCCACTCGATTCGTGCCCTTTGTCGCTCTTGCTTTGCATCCTCATATTGTGAAATCCACTTTTGCATCACTGGATTGTGAAGCATGCAAAATCGGTTGATTTTAGCCTCTAGATCTTCCGTCATCTTCTTCTCAACACCGAGATTGCACATGACAATCCCAGATATGCGCTCATCATCTATGGTTTGCCATAGCGTGTCCCGGGCTTTATCAAATCCGTCTAACCACTCTCCAATGTACACTAGGGACTCTGATACCAACCAACCTTCTGCCATGCTACCCTCCGGACGTGCCTTTTGACGCACATATCCCTTAAGCGTTTTCATGAAACGTTCTAAGAAGAACATCCATCTGGAATGAACTGTGCCAGCTATTTCCACCTCATCAACTATGTGAACAAGAAGATGCACCTGAATGGTTAGCATGGTAGTAGGAAAATGTTTCTCAAACATGCACACAAGCTCCGCAGCATTTAGTTTGGCGAATGGTATGGAGTTTACGTTGATCTCCTTTTGTGAGATCCATTGCACCAGCTTTGCAAGTTTGTAGATTGTGTTACGGATGTCGAGAGACAAACATCCCTCAATGGCAACCGGTAAAATAAATTGTAAAGTATGTGCAGCAATGATATTAAAGTCCACATTTTATGCAATGATATTAAAGTCCACTATGAACGTACCTGACACATTTTATGCCAATCGTGTGACTTCAAACCGGTAAGCTTTCTGTCTTTAGTAAAACACGTTCGGAGCGAGTACATTACGCCAGTGGGGGTCCGCAAAGATCGAATGGTCTCTTTTACTTTGCGTTCTTGGGCTCCTGTGAAAATCCATGGTGCTTTAGGGAGTTTTATCGATCCATCAGACGCTGTTTGCGGCCAATATTGCTCCATACGATCCACATTTCTAAGGTAAACTCTGGCTCCCAAAGTATCTTTCTTGCCGGTCAGATGGTCCCATAGTAGATTACCCACATTCTTGAATATGTGCATTGGATCGAACAAGTGATTGATCATGAGTCGGGGCCAGTATGGTAACTCCTACCATAGAGATAGTCTCTTCATCCCTGGAGGCAATCCGTCATCGCACATCTCCTTCTGCTCTAACCATGCTTGTGTAGACATCCTTGGTGGCTCTCTTCCCAAAAAGCCGTCGCGTAACACATGATTCTCTGGAAGATACGCTTGATGACCTTCGTAGATTTGCTTCTTCAGTGAGGGCGCCCTATGTGCATTCAGTCTAGGTCCACATGTGACACATGCTCTGTATCCGTTTGTTTGAAGCCCTGCATGTATACACATGATAATAGATCAACTATGGGAAAAAACAAGATTTACAGTGTCTGAGTGAGGAGTGTCAATAGATCACCTGAGCATTCTGTTAGCCCAGGATAGTCATGCATGGTCCACATTAGAATGCCTCTGATCAAAGCATTCCGTCGTCCTGTGTGTCGGCTCATATCCACCACCTCTATGCCAATCCACAATTGTTGTAGCTCTTCCAATAGTGGACGAAGATACACATCCATATTCTCCACTTTATATCGCCCTGGCACAATCAAGCTTAGCCATAGGTGCCCCTTCTTCGTAGTCAACCACGGGGGAATGTTGTAGTTGACGATGACAACGGGCCATACACTGTAAGATGTTGATCTTTGACCAAATGGATTTACGCCATCCATAGCCAGGCCTAAGCGCAAATTTCGAGCTTCCCTGGCAAAATCCGACCATGTTCCATCTATATGTTTCCAGGCTGCGCAATCTGAAGGAATTCGTAGCACACCATCCGAAGATTTATTCTCCTCATGCCATGATGCTAGGGCGGCCATGGACTTACATTCGAAGAAATGCTTGATGCGAGGAAGCAGAGGAAAATGTCGCAAAACCTTTTGTGGAATTTTTGTCCCGTAGAGATCTACTCGATATCTTTCAGAATCAAATTTCGGACACTTCTCCATGTCTATGTATTCCCCTCTGAAAAGAATGCAGTCATTAGGACAAGCGTGGATAGAATTGTAATCCATCCCCAAGTTTCGCAAAATCTTTCTTGCTTCATCTCGGGAATCTGGCATCACATTGTCAGCTGGTAGTATGTGCTCTTTAAGCAATCTACACAACATAAAAATACGATACAGTCGTGTAAAAATCTATCAGATCATTATACATTTAGAGTTTTATTAAAGTAAACTAATTGTAATAGATCACCTGAAAAGCGTTGTGACGCTAGTGTCACTCCATCCAAACTTTGTCTGCATGTTGAGAAGAACCAGGAGTGCTTTCAATCTAAACATACGTGCTCCATTATACAATGGCGTATCGGCTTCACTTTTCATATCATCATAGATAAGCCTTTCTGAATCCATGATCGTCTCGATCATTTCATCAATCTCGGGCTCAAACATTGCCTCGTTGGGAATGTGCTCTGCATAATCATCCCCCGAGCTGTCAGAGGCTACATCTTGTGGCCTCACATATGCTGCTTGACCAAAGCGCCTGCGAACACGTCTATTGGGTTGCAAGATTGCTGCTTGTTGGCCAGCGTCAGAGTTCGACGAGTTATAATTGGCAACAACTCGATCTATAATAGATGGATCGAACTCGCCAAATTCGCGAACGTGCTGCAAAGAAACACGTCTTGTCCGTCGCACAGCATGCTTGCATTGATTACAAGGACATAAGACCCTCGTTGAGAGATAAGTGTTTCGGTTGGACGGTCCCACATCCTCGTCACTACTCATAATGAGGATAAAAATCTTATAACCTGGACAAAAAATTTAATATTCTATTGGCATTCTTCGTCTTATCTCTCTCTCTCTCTCTCTCTCTCTCTCTCTCTCTCTCTCTCTCTCTCTCTTTACCTCACATTCTCTAGTCATGTCCAATCCCCGCACACCTCGGTCTAGAGGTGCACGGAGATCAGAACCACCGGGTTATAATCTCGTTTTTATTGGTCAATACCTATATTTGTGGATACAAGAAATCTACAGACCCACGTCTACATGATACTGCATGTAGTGGACAAAACCCCTTTGCCTCTTCTCTAGCTATAGCACTTCACAGCATCTTAACATCTTTTCACAGTAGATCTTTTCACTGTTCGTCTAACTCTAAACCCTAAACCGTAAGTAATTCTTGCGTGGACTCGATCTAACGTAAATAAGCGTAAATCTAAATAAGCGTAAATCTAACTAAAAATAAACCTAAATCTAATTTAACGTAAGTCTACATCTAACCTAATCTTTAACGTCTTTTGTCCATGTTTCTTACGACGTTAAAACTCTCTTCTTCTTGTGTGTGTGTGTGTGTGTGTGTGTGTGTGTGTGTGTGTAAACCTAAATAAACCTAAATAAACCTAAGTCTAATCTAATATAACATAAATCTAAATCTAACGTAAATTATGTTATATTAAAAACAAAAAACTAAACTAGCAGGGATTATAAGAACCTTAAAATTGATTTAACACACAATTTTTCACATAACTCGGCAAGAGTTGGCATTCTCATCACTAAAGATGTGAGAGTTAACTTCCGGCGGTGATGCTGCCTCATCTCCATCCACATCTGACGACAGCCATTGGCCCTGGCCTTTGGACCGTTCTTGCTCTTGTTACTAACTTTGAAGTTGTTGTTGAATGACTAGAGGTTGTCTAGATGGTCATTGTCGGGGATGTAGTGACTCTTGCCGCCCTGAAGATCCACCTTCTTCCCTATCTTCTGAAGACATTTCACCAGTACTTTTGGATCGACGGAGCCCACCATGAGTGAAGGCAGCAATACCCTATATTCCATTGAGGGCTTTCTTCACCCGCTTCATGCAGGCATCGTAGTCTATGAAGACCTAAATCTAATCTAATATAACGTAAATCTAAATCTAGCGTAAATAAACGTAAATCTAATTAAAAATAAACCTAAATCTAATCTAATTTAACTTAAATAAACCTAAATCTAATTTAACGTAAGTCTACATCTAACCTAATTTTTAATGTCTTTTAGGATAGTTTCCTACGACGTTATAACTCTCTTCTTCTTGTGTGTGTACGCGTGTGTAGATGTGTGTGCCAATAAAAAGAGATAAATGGTATAACTTTTCTATCACCCATGCCAAGTATGATAGATTGGTTATGTCATTTCCCTCTTGAATAATAGGTCTTGAGTTCAACTCCTCGTCGGCTAGATCTTTAGGTCTTTTAATTTTAATTAGTTTCCTACGACGTTAAATTAGTTTCTCTCTCAATGTGTATGCGTTTTTTGGTTTATGCATGTTTTCTCTCTCTTTTTCTCTCTCAATGTGTGCGTTTTTTGTTTATGCATGTTCTCTCTCTCTTTTCCTCTCTCAATGTGTGCATTTTTTGTTTATGCATGCTTTCTCTCTCTTTTCCTCTCTCAATGTGTGTGTGCATTCTTTGTTTATGTATATGTGTGTGCGTTTTTGTTTATATTTGTACTCTTTCTCTCTCTCTCTCTCTCTCAAAAACACTATGTGTGTGTGTACGCGTGTGTGTGAGAGAGAGAGAGAGAGAGAGGGAGAGAGAAAGAGGGGAAGGGAACATGAGAGTGAGGAGAGGGAAAGAACATACCTGGCTCTCCTTCCTCTCCTCGTGTGTGTGTGTGTGTGTGTGTGTGGAGAAGAAAAAGAGAGAGAGAGAGAGAGAGAGGGAGAGCGTTACCTGCTCTTGATCTGAGTTTTTGGGCGCTCTCTGTTATTTTTTTAGCCCAGCCGACGTCGCTATGAACGTCGCTATGAGCATCGCAAATTTACTCGTAAATTTGCGACGCTCATAGCGACGCCGGGAATTTTTTTTTTGAGTGTCGCTGTGTGAGCGTCGCTAATATGAATAGCCTCTTGTAGTGTATGATCTGATTTGCCTCCTTCAATAGAAGCTTCAAATCATGAAGTATAGTCACACTCTGATTCTTGTTGATGAATGAAGTAGCACGACCGGTCTTGCCACACCGTCTGGTATGACGGATCCTATGGACAATTTTCAATCTCTTTTGGCATATCATAGTTTATCACATGCTAAATATCAGGAAAGTCCAAGCCCTTAGAGGCCACATCCGTCGCAACTAAGACATCCTTCTTCCCGGATTTAAAGGCTGCAATTGCATAATCCCTGTCCTCTTGAGCCTTTTCTCCATGTATGCCAACAGCTTCAACCCCTTTTATGAGCAGATATTCATGAATGGCATCCACAGCTGCCTTGTCCTCACAAAAAATCAGCACAGGTGGAGGGGTTTTGGGGACGTATTTGAGAAGATACCCCATCTTTTTTTCTTGCTTGACATACTTTACTTTTTGAATCACATCCAAATTGGCAGCACCTGCCCGTCCTACATTCACTATGACAGGTTTCACTAGGGCTCTCTGCGCGAAATCTTGAAAAGTTTTGGGCATGGTTGCAGAGAAAAGAAGCGTCTGTCTCTGAGCCTTGAAATGGTCGAACACATATTGAATGTCTTTTTCAAATCCCAAATCCATGAGCCTATCTGCCTCGTCGAGCGTCAGATATTTGCAGCTGTCGAGGTTCATCGCTTTCTCCAACAACATGTTTTCAGTCTCCCAGGAGTGGCAATGACAACGTGCACTCCTCGCTTAACAGCTTCAACCTGAGGCCGCTTGTCGACGCCCCCGATGCAAAGCATGGATTTCAGATCTGGATAGCCTCCCTTACTCTTAAGCACTGATACAAACTCTTCCACCACATCGAACGTCTGCCTTGCAAGCTCACGCGAGGGACAAACAACCAAACCAAAAGGCCCCTCGCCACCATGAATGGGCATCCTCAACTCTTCTTGCAAAGCCAGCATAATCAGGGGTAAGGTAAACACAAGGGTCTTACCTGAGCCTGTGAAGGCTATGCCTATCATGTCTCTGCCGGACTGGATAACCGGGAGGCCTTGCACCTGGATGGGGGTCGGCCGCATGATGCCCTTCCCATTGAGCTTTTGAAGAATGGCATCAGGGAAGCGCATGTCCGTGAAATTTTGGCATGGTGGAGGAACAGCCTCCCCCTCCACAAGAATGTGCCATCGCTTGCGAATCTCCTCGCACTCTTTCTCGCTCATGTGGCGAACATGAGAAGGGGGTTTCCAGCCAGTCTCCATGGGCTCTGTGTACTGGATGCCCTTAGCACGCTCACGTACGGGCACGAGTGGCATCTTGCACTCCGACAGGCACTCCATCATCAATTTCTCCTGGTTGCCGATCTGCTCCACAACACTAATTTCAGAAAGCTCCCTTTTGAGATGGGAGGCCTTAGCAAGAAGACTAGGTTTAGCCTCAGAGACGCTTTGTCCATCTCCATTCTCATCAGTGGTAGATATAACAAATGCTGTGGTAGAGGAAGCAAGGCCACGCCTATTTCGCTGTAGAAATTTCTGGGCTTCGAGCTGTTTCCTCTTCTTCACAGGTACATACTCTTGGTATTCTTCGTCGTCTACACCTTCAGGCCCTGCGTCTTCCTGCTCTTCATAATTCCGCCGTCTTGTTCTCCCTGAGACGCGATGGCAGCCACCCACTAAAGGATCCCTGCTAGCACTATCTTCTTCCCCTGGGTTTTCCTCTTTCAACGCCATCTCAGAGAGAGAGAAGAGAGAGAGAGAGAGACAGAGAGAGAGAGAGACTCATATATCGAAGGAAAGCCGCCACGAAAAGCACGGCGAAAACGCAAACGCGTAAAAGCTTTCCAAGACGCTCTATGCGATCAGAGGACTGGAGCTGGATGTTGATGAAAGAGAGAGCGAGAAAACACTCACTCACGGACAATGAAAAGGAGAAACGCAGCGGCAAACTACGTTGAGGATCACTATATCACAGGGGCATGCTCAAATGGGATCAATGGTTGAAGAAACGCGTGTCAATCGTGGACCGTCAGATTGAACATTTTCTTCGAATTTACAAATTTGCCTCGAATTTACTACGCGACCCACATTTACAATATGACATACTCGAATCACCTATATTTCAACGAACGCATGGGCGTAGTGGTTACTGCTCATGGCTCGCAGTGGGGAGGTTGCTGATTCACATGGGTGCGGACCGCCCCGAATTTACAAGCCTACCCGAATTTACCAAATGTCCCGAATTTACAAATGTGTATCTAGCGGTCTGAATCACCTCAACCGTCGATCCCATTTGAAGCCGTCCATGCGAGATAGTGTGGAGGGACGTCAGCGCTGTCGGCTGCACTCGTTGTAAATGCAGCCGCCGTAGGTGGAAGTTGTGCACTCGGGTCGGTGCCAGGGCCTAAAATTGGCACCTGTTTTCCTTGTCAAAAAATGTTCTGGAAAAAAATACTTGTCAAATGACCATTGTGATTGGAGAATTTCTTTGTCGAACGACAAGTTTCAATAATTTATGGCCATCAAATGACAAGCTTTAATCCATGATTCACCTCTCATATTTTCAAGTACATCAAGGATACGTATACAGATATACAGTAAAATACAAATGTATTATGACCTTAGAAGTAAGGAGCTTTATGTCCGCTTTCAAACATCAAATAGGGCAATCTCTATTGCCCATATTCAAGGGCCCGACCCAAATTTGAAAGTGGCTCAAAATAACATCTAAAATGGAATTTCTAAGGCCTTAGGTCGAACAAAATACCATGGGGCCTCAGCCTACATCTAAAAACTGTGTACACTTTATCCTAGCCAGAGCCGCGGCTCCTGAGTCGTGAGTTGCAGGCGGTAGCCGCAATACTGAATAGTCAAGCAAATAGGTAGCGCGTTACACCAGCCGCCGACGCACGACCCACCAATCGAAGTTTGCAGGCATGTCGACAATTGTTGGCTGCTGCACTGCAACGTAGAGAGGACTACGGGCACTAGCAGCGCTTCTAGTCCCTAGGGCTTGGAGGCTTCAATCAGCGCAGGATGCTCCATTGCTATGTCTGAAAGCACGGATAGGATACGTATTTGGGTTGGGAGCAGTGATCATTGATAGTTGGAAGCACAAGGCTTGAAGGAGCAAGCCAGGACTCAAGAGTGCATAACGTAGTAGATGCGGTATGTTCTTCTCAACTAATACAAGATAGTTGATAAGCTAAATAGCCTCTATCTACCCAAGAGCCAAGAGCCTTGGTTCTACTTTAGTCCAAAAGAGAGAGCATTGCTGATTCCATTTTGTCTGATAGTCGAATTGCTACAGAGTTGAGCTTGCTGCTACAAGTTAACTTGGCAAAGGGTTTTGTAGACTCCAAACTTCAAAGCCTAAAAGCATGTAAGTCCTTGACGCTCGAAGCTTTGTTCAATGTTTTTTAATTATGATTTGCTATGCAATTTCTAGGTTTTGCTTCCACTATGTTTTTGAGTCAAGAAACAATGTGACTTGTAGTTTGGTGTATATGGTCAATTTGCAGATTAGGTAAGTTGATCGCATCGCTAGAGCTGTGCAATTGAAATGGATCCTGGCAAGAGAGTAGGATCATCTTCTCTTTCTTCTCCAAAGAAGAAGAGAAAGTCTCAGCCTAAGCTAGATGCATTTGTGATCAAACGTACAAATAGTGTCGAACCTGGCAATGCATTGAAAACTGTGGAAAATGCAATGTCTGGTGTATCAAATGTAGATGCATCTGTGGACAATACGAGTGGTAGCGCAAACCAAGGTCTTGGTATTAGCGCAGTTGATGCCGATGTAAATATGCCTAAGGGTATTAAGAAAACAAAGAGAAGGTGGCGGCAACAGTGGACTCTTATCCATCCTTGGGCTTTCTTATGTAAGGACATGTTGAATGAGGAGATTATTAAATGCACTTTGTGAGGAAGCCAAAAGAGTTAATACATATACTCGCGAAGGTTCTACAGCATTTATGATCTCGGCATTGCATGACCATTCTCTCACCAAGGATTGTATAGATTTTGTACGTTTCTTAAATGCCAAGAAACGTATGGAGGATACAGGTAGAGGCTCTTTTGATGATGATATGGACTCAATGGTTCATTTGGAGCAAATGCGTATCATGATATGTATGAAGTTGGTTTACTTTTGTGCATGTGAGGATATTCCATTGGATAAATATCTGAGTCATTGTAGATTTCTTCACGAGATGCATACGCCAAATATGCCTGCTTCTGAATGGCTCATATGTGAATTCAGTGTCTGGCAGAGAGATGATGCTCGCCATAAAGGATCATGTGAAGAAGCATATGCTAGCAGAGATGTGTGCAAGTTCGTTTTCCTTTGTGCTCATTGATAAGAGTACGGATCGTATTATGGAAAAGCACTTGATTGTCTATGTTACGTATGTGGGTAACAAAGGAAAGGGACGTACTAGATGTTGCTTTGTTGAATTGCTACCCATGGAGAATGGAAATGCAAAGGGTGTCTATGATGCAATGATTGAAATTTCTAAAAGACAATGGGTTAGATGTAAACAAGCTCATTGCTATTGCAACCGACGATGCATCAATGATGACTAGTCATAAAACAAGTCTTATTGCACGTTTTCAAAAATTTATGCCTCATATCATGGGTGTACATTCCTGTTGGCGGATGCACCGCGACAGACGTCAGCACAGCGAGAACTCACCTAACAAGATTTTTCAGCTAAGGACGAAGCTCAACCCGCACGCGCGTGAAAGCAAGCATAGGGTGTCAACCTACACTCGACCGACTATTGATTACTTCCTACAAAGAACTCTACCCAATGTCTAAGTTACAGTCTTCAAGAGTACACAAGAGGAGATTTCCGACAACGCTTTCAAGAGCCAAATACCCATCAAACGTTCTCGAAACGCTATGGAACTTGAGGGAAATCCTATTAACACCAATAGGTCGCTCTCCCTAAGGTCCGTGATTCAAAACCCTAACCCTAAACACCAGGTGCAGAATCGCGTAGGATGTCTCGTTGAAATTTATAGGTCGACGTTTTTTGAAACTAACATGCCTAATGCATAGCTTATCTCGATTCGGACGCGTGGATATGCTGCGATAAGAAAACAGACGCCAGAAAGTCACCGAAACCCTAGATAAGGCTCGTGGGTCTATCTCGCAGAAATGGGCCATACGCGCGCAGTGATGAGCTTGGCGCATAGCTCTCTTCTGTGGCAAGGATCTGCACTTCTCGGTTCTTCAAACGGATCACCACGGTGCGCGTAATGAAGCTCTGAACTCTCACTCTCTCTCTTACAAAGAGTACGCTCAACTCACACAGACAAACTTATCAAAATGACAAAAGGTTTTTTTGCATTAAGGTCAAAAGTGGTATAAATACCTTACAATCTCAAACCCTAATGTTCCAATTTAACCATTTACTAAGTCTAAATGTCAAAAATGGGATACAATTTGGAAGCTTCTGCAAGCCCCACTATTTACAAAGGTGAAATGACGGTTTCTTCTCAATTAAGGAATGATCACAAAGGAAATTAGTATCCCGCCGGGCAATCATCCTCCGTTGAGTGTGTCCAACTGCTAACACTCCCCCCCTCCTAGATCATGTCGTCCCCGCCATGACAGTAGAACTGCTTCTTCAGTAGAGGCTTTCGCGCATCTTCAGAGCAAACTCATACCGTGCATGCTGGGCCAGTAATGTAGGGTCGAATATATCTGTATCGATGGTGAAGAAACCGGCGTAGAAGGCTTCTTCAAAGGCCTGGAGATGGTACGAGGGCAAAAACATTATTCGCTGGTAGAGGGCATGTATCACCTCATGGGAAGGTTGAGCAGACAGTTCATACGCACATTTATATGTATCTTGGAAGAAAAATATGTTGTTTGTTGCCTGTCCAGGTTTAAAGATCTCAAAAACTGCCATAAGGGTTTTACATATCTTCCTGAACATAATACAAGAGAGGTCAGGCGAGCCAGTGAACAATTTAACGGCGCCCGTTAGGGTTTTCACCATGTATTGCTCACTCACACTCTCACCTGCCTTCAACTTGGCAGCTTTGGGTAGTTGAGCCACGTGGGGTGGCTTTTCTTCAGTAGTTCTTGTTCTTTCCAGGTCCGCATCCTTGGTAGAGGGCAAAAGCTAAGATTGTCTCTAATTATTTTCGGCACCTCTACCAAATATACTAAATATCGTGGGTATTTAGTTAGCCATGCCTTCCTCCATTTTGGCTGAGAGTCCACAATAAGCTTAACACCTTCTGGTTTGGTGATATCTTCTTCGTATAGTGGCACTATCGGCTCCTCTTTAATCCTCTTGTTTAGTGTAGCAGCTTCATACTTGAGAAGAGGATATGGGAGAGAGGGTTGTAGCCATTCATGTCGAATGACATTTGCATCTAATTTCTGAATGGTCATAGACTTCAATATCCTCTGCTCCCACTGCATTGCTTCTTTGGCGGTGTCTTTTATGGCTGCTTCTATTGCCTTTTGTAGATCGTCTTCTTCTTCTTGTGTCATATCCCAGGGCTCTTGGGATGGTCCCACAAGGATGTCCTCTTGCATTGTTGTGTCCACTGGATCTGACACATTGTCTATATCAATTCCTTCCATAGCTGCTGGCCATGTGCTCAATTGTGGCTCTTCAGTCTGCTGTTGGCCTTTTAGCTCATCAATCTGCTTTTGATATGCTTTCTTTTCCTATTCAGCTTGATCCCCCATGGTCACTAAAAGTTTGTTCAATTCAGCATTGGCTTTCTCAGCCTCTTCTAGCTTCTTCTTGGTGTCTTCATTTTCAGTTTGCATCTTCTTGAGATCCTCGTCCATCTTCTTTTTCAAGGCTGCTAGCTCATCTTTCATGGCCTTGTTCTCATCCTCCAAACGGCTTTGCATCACTAGGGAACCCTCGACCAGCATCAATTGTTGTCTCTTCTCTAGTGTCAACTCCTTTTGGAGTTCCTTCATGTGTTCTTCATACATATCCTTCTCTGAAGCAGTGCTAGTTGAGACCGCAGCTCTGACTCTACCCGAAGATTCCCTTAGCCTCTGGATTGTCTAATCTTTCACTTTTATTTGATCCTTCAGTTCTATAACTTAGTCCTGGCTGGCCTCATGTTCTAGCTCAGCTTTTTCCTTAGCATTCCTCAAAGTCTCCACTTCTTTGGAATCATCGGCAAGCTGGAGTGTCAAGTTGTCCCTTTCTTGCTCCGCATCCGTCAATGATTTGCTGATTTTCTTATACTCCTCATCTGCTCTTTGAAGCTTTTGGTCTGCTTCCTGAGTCTGACTTTCCAGCTCTTGGCATCTTTTTAGTGTCGTGTCCAGATCAGCTTGCAGCTTGGCTTGCTTCTGTGTGTTCTCTTGGTCCTGCTTTGCAGCGAGTCCACCTCGGCTTTGATTTGAACTTCATTTACTTTGAGATTATCACACTCAATCTCAATGGCCATAGAGCTTGCTCTGAGCCCAGTGAGTCTTTGCATCACCTCATCCCAATCATTGGCTTGTGGCTATAAATCCATTGTATCTGTGGCCATTTCCTTCAGCTCCACCAAATGAGTGCTCAATGTGGATTTTTCTGGTTTAGGTGTTGTCAAGTGAAATGTTGTCTGAGCTGCCTCCTCTCGGGTATATCAAGCAGCTAGCAGATCAAGGAATATTCCATAATTCCTTGCCTCGGGATCTTGCTTCTCATCTTTTGGTTCAATTTCTGCCTTCTGCTCTTTCTCTTTGTTCTCCTCTTCCTTGGAGTCTTGTTGCCCATTAGATTTGTTCAACTCCTCAGTTTGTCGGGGTTGAGGAGGAATAGGAGGAGGTGGTGATAGTGGAGTACTTGACTCTCGGCTTGATGCTGGGGTTGATGGTTTCTTTTTGAAGTCCCGATCAGCCTTTGTTTTCCTCTCTCTTTCTGCATTTTCCTGCTCTTTCAGCAGCTGTCGTCTTACATCATCAACTTCTTCTTCGGTAAAAGGTATGTTTGGGATATTCTCAGTTGTAGCATCTAAGATCTCGAAATTCTTTTTATAATCTTCAAAGCGATCCCTTTTAGTCCCTCGAGAAGATCTAGCCTCAAGTGAGGGCTTCCATAATTTGCTCAAATCCCCTTTCAGCATCCTCTCAGCTCTGAAACTCTCCCTTAGTCTTTCCAGCCTTGCAGCCTTGCTGCTTTCTGTGACTTTGTTTCCTTTACTGGCACCTGTAGAGTTGCTTTCTTCCCCTTCTTGGGTTGTGGCGGCTCTTATGTCACTGTCTCTAAACGGCACTTCAACAATGTGGCTACCCTTTTTGTCTTCCTTCAGCTTGAGCCAATCATTTTGTGAGGGAGGTAGAGGCCAATTTCGCTTGGCATCCAATGCTCCATAGATGACTTTGGTTATCAACTCACCAGGCACAATATAAGTGGGATTTTTGGTCCCCATTCTCACAAGGTTGTAGTGAACGTAAGCGGCATAATCTATCTCCCTCAGGCGGCTCTTCTGCATCGCCCAAGTGAAAGTGGTGGCAATAGCTCCACGTGGCATCCTGTATTTTTGTGGCCGCTTGGTACACATATGGAAGTACTGATTGTATAATTGGCTCATGATGGCCACCTTTGGGTTTGAAATATCTTCAAATGTATAGTTATTTTTCTTCTCTAAGTAGACCTTAATGTCATCCCGCCTCTTAGTCACATTGTCTCCTGCATTAGAGAGGTCAAGTGCTGCTACCACCACCTCCTCTGTGATGACAATCATCTTATTAGATTTGCCTTGTAGATCTGTAACTCTAGCTATGCCATTCTCTTTGATTGTGGTGACAAATTCCCACACTCTTTTAACATCAATCCCTGCTGGCAAGGCTTCAAAGTAATGGTGGAGATCCAGTTTCTCCAAGTAGTCCCCCATCTTGCTCCCGACAAATTCATTGAGCTCTTGAGGGATCATGGGTAGGGGATCATGGGTAGCTCCACTGCATTTCCCTCCGGATCTTTAAACACTCCTTGGTAGATTCTCAGATCATTGGCTTATAGTAGGTCATCTTGAATCCAAGTGCTTGTGGGCTTCAGGGTTCCCTCTTAGATAACAAAAGGCTCCACTTCTTCTAAGTAGTCCTTGATAGCCATCCTCTTCTTCTTTGCAGGCGCTTTGTGACTGCCATGGATCCTGTTGCACTCAGTAGTCCAAAGTTAGCATTTTTTTCACAGATTTGTTGGTAAACTGAGTTCTGACTACGCAAATGACTTGAAAATTGAAATAAGAACTCAAAAGGGACTAGGGAAGCCATGCATGTGCCCACATTAGGTTTTTGGTTGAAAATAAGCATGTAGACATCCTACGCGTAGTATGTCTACTTCCTCTGATTTTGATGAAACTTGGCATGCTTGTCGCCCTTGACCTGTGCAACATGGCTATGTACTTGGAATTTGGTTTGGACATCAAAAAGTGCAGATTTAGGCTTTTGGCTCACAAAATGGGTAGGATGTCCTATATGGATGGGCAAATGATATCCAATTGGATTGAAATTTGATATATAGGCTTCTTATACCATGTAAAAGACTCCCATGATGTCAACTCCTGCACAGAAGGTCAATATGACCCTGGAGACATCCTACGCGTAGTATGTCTCTTATCTCAGAATGACTTGATTTTGGTTGTGTGGGTAGCCCTTACCATGTAGAACATGGCCATGCTCTTAGATTTTGATTTGGATAAGTATTGGTGTTGTTAGGAGCATGTTTAGTGTTTTTAGGCTCAGAAAAGTGCATCTTTGAGGTTTTGGGAGCCAAATGTGATGGGTCTGGCTTGAAATTTGATATAGGAGCTTGTGAAGATGTTATAAAGATATGTGGAACTCAAAAACACCAGCTGGAGATCAAATAGGGCATTTAGACATCCTACGCGTAGGATGTCTATTTCACTATTTTTTCATATCTGACTCCACAGTTAGCTTGGCAATGTGATAATGAGTAAATTGTGCAAGTTTCATGTGATTTGGACTAGTTTTGGTAGGTCTATGACCCTTTATTGCCTCTATGCTCTGACTTTTCATTTTTTTTAATGCATATGAGGTCAACTCTTGTCCAAATGTGATGAAACTTGATGGCTAGCATGTATAAGCTATGTAGAAGCTGTGTATGAGGTGAGATATTGACTTTGGCTTGCAAAAGAGGCCCTAAGACATTCTACGTGTAGGATGTCTTCTGAAGAATTCTTTTGGACGTGTCGTAGAAGCAGCTGAAAGTCCGGTTCGTTCTAGGTGGCTAGAGCGCTCTCTCAAGAAGGAAATAGTAGAAATGAGCTCTAAGTGAAGTGAAAAAATCTTATAATGGGGGTCCCCGGACCACTTTCTATGAAATTTGACATGTGCTCCTAACTTCTTGCGAGATGCGGTTTAGGCTCGAAAAGTTCCTGATTTGGACTCCGTTTGCCCAGTTTCCGAGAAATTTGACGTTTCGATCAAAATCTGGCCAAAACACGCCTCTTGCTACATTCACATAATTGCACCCCCATTGTACCATAGGTTGTCCTATAGTCACTGATTATCCCCATATTTTTTGTTTTTCATTACGACCGTATTTCACCTACTTTTGTATTTTTGAAGTTTTTCTGCCGATAATTAGTAAAATTAAAAAGAAAATAGCCCAAAAAATCCCCAAAAATCACAATAACTCAAAAAAATCACCGCAAAACACTATGTACACTCACATGCAATTTTTATGGCCGGATTTCTCCGTTTTACCAATATTTTGCCCGAAAAATGGCTATTTTTACATATATACACACACCTAGAGGCCTAATTTGGCGTTTGGCCCCATATACTTGTAGATTCGTGCTGTATAAGGGCATATGTACTTAGGTTAGTCCAGAAAATTTTGCAATCAAACGAAAACCCTTCAAAATAGTCGAAAAACATGTCCTTTTTTGCTCTTTTCACCTTCATTGGGTCCGCATTGAGAATGCCTCCCCCCCCCCCCCTCTCCTAGTCAGAGTCCTCCCGGACGGCAAGGTATTGCCTTGGGGTATGTGCAGTGCATGGGTTAAAAATTGTGCTAATGCGCGGCCTTGTAATGTGGCCCTATTTGATGCATACTCAGTCAATGCATGGAAAAATTAATGTTGTGCGAGAGGAGGGAATAAGCAAGATGCTTATGGGCATTGGACGTCGAGGTTTCCTATTTGTTCTTGGTTGGGTTGGTAGTTTTTCTTTGCAAGTAAAAGTTGTAACTCTACAGCTCTTTGTTTGATCGTCTTCTTTGCAAAAGTTGCTTGGGTTGCCACTACTGTCGATATGGCCGTGGTTGTCTCCGTGGAGAGAATTGTCGTGGCTGATGTGGCTGTAATCTTTTTCTCTTTTGCTTGCCATTTGTAGCTTTGTTTTGGATGCGTTTGTAGGTTTATTGCCTTTTTTTTGCCTTGGTAGCTTTTCTGTTGATCGGCATCCACATAGATTGATCTGCCGATGTCGTTTGTCTGGCTGCGGGTTTTGCTTGTACTGAAGGGAGTTCCTGTAGCATCACCTTGGGGATCCAAACGCGTTTCTCATGTAGTTGGCGATTGAGCATGTTCTTCGGTATCCATAATTGTTTGATGACTCTATTTGGTGTTTGATTAACCTGGTTTTTCGGAGGCTGTCTACTAGTGCACTGTGGTTTGTAGGCTCGTTCACGTAGATCTTTCCGTACCCATACTTGTTGTTTGCTTATTGCTGACTTTGATCTATTCTTTGTCGCATGTGGTATATCATTTTTTGATTGAAGACAGTTGGTTGTTTCTTGTGTATCCTTCGTAGGTATCTTTTGTTGGTTAAGTGGCACCCATCTATTTTTCTCTTGATCAATTGATTGTGGCACCATTATTGGGTTCTTTCGGGTTGTCCTAGCAAAGGCTACCACTTGGTGTTCTTGTGCTTGTTCAATTATGACTGTATTCGAACTCCAATCTATCTGCACATTATATTCTTTCTGCCATGGTTGTCCCAATAACATTTGGTGTAGTGTGCTCGCATCCTCAACCACATAAAACTTGTGGGGATAAACATTCTGATGTACTTATATATGCAATATCGTCCAGCCCAATGTATGGGTTCGTTTGTCATTCGTTGAGCTTGTGCTCGTGTCACTGCCTGAATAGGTATTACTGTCTCGTTTTCTAACCCTCCACTGGAAGGCACTGCTTCTAGCATGTTCAAAGTAATTTTTGCTCATTTTCTCGGGTTCTTAGGGCAATCAGGAATCAAGTGAGTAATTCCACACTCGATGCAATACGCGTTGACTCTAATGATTTCATTGTGAGGAAAATCCCTTAGCCAATGATCTCCGCCACACTTGTAGCAGGGTCCCTTAGGCGTTGAGGTGCTCCTTGAGCTCGTCTCTGTTGGTACGCATGCTTCTACCGCCCATGCCTCCGTTGGCTATGAACAACAGTGTTCATTCATCCAAGTTGTATCTTCCTTCTCCTGCTGCCTGTGCAGCTGTTGGTGGTCCTGTACTTCCAATCATGCTCCAAGGTTCTGGAGTTGGGGGTTCTTCCGGTGGATAATAGATAGGATTTGCTGCATATCCATTGGAATCTTTGTAATATGCATGCATAGGTACCAAAGCCTTCTCTTCTGGTTAGTTTACCGTTGGTGTGTATCTTATGCCAACCGGTCGTAATCCTGGTAGGGGTGGTTGTTGCCCCAATACTGGTTGTGGTCTTTCAACACCTACAGGTCCTGGCAGGTTGCCTACTTGATACCTACGCATCGGTGGAAGTTGAGGAGATGCTACCTGAGCTTGGGGAGCATAAGGTCGCTCTTTCACATATCGCTTGTTATAATAACATTCCTCCGTCACATGGTTTGTCCATTTTTGTTCAATAGCACACCACTTCGGCTGCTTAGCCTGAGGCTTGGCATGCATATTAATTTTTTTAGCACTTCCTCCACAAGTTGTTCTTGGCTTACAGCTACTTCTCCTTTCAGTGTTGTCCTAGCGGACTTGCTTCCACTTTGTTGTGAAGATGAATCGTCATCAAGATCCTTGAATTCACCCTCCTTGTAGACCGCACAATTGTCTACAAGGTAAAGAGCCTCCTTAGTTAACTTATTTAACATCGTGCTCCTCTTCATATGTAAGTCCTTCTGGAGATCTGCGTACCTTAGTCCTTGAATAAATATAAGCATAAGTCTGGACTGAGTTGACTGTTCTTCCACAGGGTAGAACTTCACATATCTTTTTAGTCGTAGGGCTGCCTTTCGCACAGATTCCCCTTCTTTCTGTTTGAATTTATGGATTTGTGAGACTGGATTATGAGCTATCCCCCTTTGTGAGAATTCCTAAATAAATTCGTCAAAAACCTCCTCCATAGACTCGAAATCTCTACGCTCCACAGAGTCAAACCAAGTAGTGGCATCCTCTTCTAGGGTAAGTCCAAACCCTGCAAATTGACTAGGGAAGTCCAAAACTTCTTCACCTCTAATTACACGCACAAAGGCTGCTACATGATCCCTAGAATCTCTGTTTTCCGTGTATTTCTTGTTTACCCATTTTTGTACCTAAGAAGGTCTAATTCTACGATGGTCTACAAATCTCATCATTGGTTCTCCTCGTCCTACTCGATATACCTTCTCTGGCCTTCGGTAGTGGGAGGGTTCCTCTCCCAGAGGTGACCCTAAGCCATAATTTCTGATGGTTCTTGCAAGAGGTGGTTCATCTCTTCTAACTCGTTCTATGGGTTGTCTTCCGGGCTCTGTCGACTCTTGAGTTTTTTGCTTTCTGTGAATAGAGTGGTGGTTCTTGTAAATCTCTTAGCCCTCGTGCGGCTGGATAACCATCTCTGTTTCGGTCTTGTTCTAATGTCGCACTTTGTGGAAGCCATGGCTACAATGATGGTTGGGTTGCTTGTTGGTTCTAGTAGCTGAACGTCTGTTGTCGGTTAGAATGTGATGTTGAATCGTACTCTTCTGAAAATGGATTTGTTGACTTTCTAGGGGTATAGGTAGACCTTGGTACTTCTTCGGGGGCATATGTTGATGTTTCTGGAACTGTTGCCTTTTCTACCTCCTCTGGGAGAATTCGTTTGTATTCTCGCCCGTACCTGTCAACAAAAATGATATCCTTCCCCATAGCAATTTCATAAGAGAATAAGTAAAGAACCTTGTCTTTGCTTAATTCATTTGGGTAGGTTTCTTTGCATCAAAAATAAGAGACTACTCCCTCACTCTCATGCTTGTAAATTCCCACATTCTCATTATAGGTAGAGACCCTGGTTGTTTTTTTGTCATACATAAAAAGAGCTCCAGGTCGATCAACTTTTGGAGGCGGCTCTTGAGCCTCTGAGACCATTTTTCCTTTTGCCACATTATCTTCATATCTGTTGTAATCCTCAGGGTTACTAACTATCAAATAGTGGTTCCCCTTTTTGTCTCGGAATTTATCTCCATCATCATAGACTCAAATTATCTCCAGTCTCTTAGAAGGTCTTTCCTCTATACAAATACACTTGCATCCCCGATAGTCAGAATAAACTACGGCTCCCCTACAGTTTGTTCCTTCTAAAAAGATTATAGTGAACTTGGCATCGTTCAAAGGGTTTTGGGAGGTACTTCCTCCTAGCATTGGTCCTTCATCGGAGAAATCTCCTGGTTATTGACTACCCATCATGAAGAAGGACTTATCTGATGAAGTGTCAGTATCACTACCCTCCTCAATGATTGGGGCTAATGGATCTAGCATTGCCTGCGTTACACTTTCTTCAGTGGATACTAAGCTACCCTGATCACCTGCCACTTTTTGGTCTCTAGGGATGTGTCTTCCTGATCTTAAATTCATCAACTCAGCAATGCAATTTATCACAAATCCAACCACTCACTTGGCAAGGGATCAGTTTTCGCACAACTTCTTGCCTTGCTACTGAATATACATGTACACAAGCGTTTAATTTTGGCAATCGAATCAAAGCATTTAACCGCTAGAGGTGGTCTTAGTAATGATTGGTATAACTGGAGGGTTAACCTCAACCACTACTGTACTCTATACACATCGGATGTTCTTGATTAGGTCTACTAATCTGGAAGTGTACTTTACCCAAGTGTTTGTCTTAATTCCATCTTTGCTCCATCAAAAGGTGAAACAAGGTCCAATTTCACTTTTGAAAGAAGTTCTGGAACTCTTAAGTCAATCGGAACATCACTCTATGTCCACAGTCAGATTTTGACTTCAATATCATGCCTTAGACATCCTACGCGTAGGATGTCTACTACTCCTTTTCTCAGACTAAAGTGCTACTTTGCCTTCCCTATGCTCTCAGCAAGTGCCAATATGACTTACAAGTGCAAAAATATGCAAATTTCTCTCAATTCAAAACTTTTCTGAACTTTTATGTTTTTTGAGTCCGCCTTTTAGCTTTTGGGCAATCCAATAAGGGAAAAACAGTCAAGTCTATATGTTACTAGGGTGAAACCCACCCTCTGAACACACAGGTGACCTCAGTTTCCCCAAATTCCTTGCCAAAAACCCCTTGGAGACATGCTGCGCGTAGGATGTCTACTGTCTTAAAATTTAATTTTTTTTCTGACAGAAGTACTCCCTATGCTCTGTATACCTCTCCACAATACTCCTAGAAAAATCTGGACTCCAAAAAAGCTTCCAAACACAAGTTTCCGTTCTTTCCTACTTAGAGTTTTCTACTTTGCGATGAGCCTATCAGCAAATAAGACATTCATAAGATGCTCTAGATCAGCAATCATGATATCCTACTTACCCTACTCCTACTCATCATGTGAGATGGTGATTTTTAGTGCTTCAGTTGCTTCCTAGCCTCGCGCGGACTCTCAAGCTCACCTAACACCGCATCTACCACCCTAACTCCTACTCTCTACACCATAACTTAACTAATACGTAAAACTACCTATGTCAGAAGATCTAGGCCAGGCACACGCTCCCTACACTCCTCCTAAGACCTAGAGAGTCCACCACCCTCAGATCCTATCTAAATGTAAAATAAGACTCTGGAAAGCCAGAGAATCCCTATCCTCAAGGACTAGTCTCAATCACCTACCTAGGGTTTTCGTCCCCGGCAGCGGCGCTAATGTTGGCGGATACGCCGCGACGAACGTTAGCATAGTGAACTCATCTAACAAGATTTGTCAGCTAAGGACGAAGCTCGACCCACAGGCGCGTGGAAGCAAGCATAGGGTGTAAACCTACACTCGAGCGACCATTGACTACTTCCTACAGAGGTCTCTACCCAATGTCTAAGTTACAGCCTTCAAGAGTACACAAGAGGAGATTTTCTACAACGCTTTCAAGAGCCAACTACCCATCAAACGTTCTCGAAATGCTACGGAACTTGAGGGAAAAATCCTATTAACACCAATACGTCGCTCTCCCCAAGGTCCGTGACCCAAAACCCCAACCCTAAACACCCGGTGCAGAATCACGTAGGATGTCTGGTCGAAATTTACAGGTCGAAGTTTTCTGAAACTAACATGCCTAATGCGTAGCTTATCTCGATTCGGACGCGTGGATATGCTGCAATAAGAAAACAGACACCAGAAACTCATCGAAACCCTAGATAAGGCTCGTGGGTCTATCTCGCAGAAACAGGCCATACGCGCATAGTGATGAGCTTGGCGCGTAGCTCTCTTCGGCGGCAAGGAGCTGCACTTCTCGGTTCTTCAAACGGATCACCAAGGCGCGCGTAGCGAAGCTCTAAACTCTCACTCTCTCTCTTACACAGAGTACGGTCAACTCACACAGACAAACTTATCAAAATGACAAAAGATTTTTTTGCATTAAGGTCAAAAGTGGTATAAATACCTTACAATCTCAAACCCTAATGTTCCAATTTAACCATTTACTAAGTCTAAATGTCAAAATGGGATACAATTTGGAAGCTTCTGCAAGCCCCACTATTTACAAAGGTGAAATGACAGTTTCTTCTCAATTAAGGAATGATCACAAAGGAAATTAGTATCCCACCGGGAAATCATCCTCCGTTGAGTGTGTCCAGCCGCTAACAATTCCATTGCACACAGACAAGCTTTGACAGCAAAGGATGGGTTTGTGTCTCATCCTCATGTATATGCCTTTGTTGACAAAGTTGAAAATAAAGTGTATTCATGGTTGGGAAAGTCTGGGAAGAGACATGAAGAACTGTCGAAGATCATGAGTGAGTATAATATTTTAGATGCGAAAGGGTTACAAATTCACTCAATGTGATGGCTTTCAAGAGGCAAAGTCATGGAAAGACTTGTCAAAATTATGCCTGTCGTTCTTGCACAATGGAAACTTCGTGAAAAGAAGTGGTATGGATATGCTACTATCTTTCAAGTACTGTTCATGATTCATCTTTCTGTTGATGTGCCTGTAGAGCTTAACAAGCTTAATGTAGAGTTCCAAAGGCAAGAGATGGATGTGACCACTGTTGGTGCTTTGAGAAGATATCTTACTAGTGATGCTAATAACTTTGGTGTTGGATCAAATTATTTGTCTATTTTTTTGGGAATGGCAAAAGAGGGTAAATTGGTTTATGTAGATGCAAGTGGGAAGTCTCATAGCCATGTTTTGAAGTTTAAGCCTATTTCCAAAGATAAGAAGGAAAAAAAGGCAACGAAAACAGGTGAGTGTGACAAAGAAGATTTTGAGAACAAAGATGAGGAGAACGAAGATGTCGAGAACTTGGACTTGAATGTGTCACCCAAAGAAAGTGCAAAAGAGACTGGATCTCTTGAAGAATGCATTTTTATGGCAAAAGTCATATGTGCAAAATAGTTTGGATGCTTTTAATCGACGATTTGAGGATCTCCCAGTGCTTAATGCATTCAAAATATTTAGTCCATCATCCTATCCATCGAATGAGATTGATAGAGAGAAGAGAACACAAGAATGGTTAATAAGATTACTTAATCGGCTCAATGTGGATAGTACTATTGTTGACATATGAAGATGTATGAGTGAGAGAGAAGATTTTGTTGGAATGCTATATCGAGTTGCGGAAAACAAGAGTATGCATGATGCATGGGAGGTTTGTAGTGCAAATTAGACTTGGTGGGACTTATTTCCTACAATGATGAGCTTATGGCAGGTAAGTCTAGTCATTCCAGCAAGCACTGCTGCATGTGAATGTGGCTTTTCGCGTCAAAATTTCATGAAAAAAATGCTTCAAGATCTGCCTTAGGATTGGATACTCTGGATGCTTCGATGCTATTGTCCATTGATGTGTGTAGCAGCTCATTGATTGATTGGAATGATGTTTTTGACATTTGGGTGAATGCAAAGAAGAGGAGAGCCATGCCATTAGCATGATTGAAAACTTGCCTAGATTTTGTCATCTATTGCATTTTTCAATCCCTTGTTTTGGTACTATCATCTATGTATGGACTAGCCCATTTTGAACTTTTGCCTTCTTGGAAGTTTGAATGGTAATGCTACGCTTTTGTATTGTGCACAGCATAGCTTCAAACGGATTTGAATATGATCTTATCGACAAGGCTTTTTCTGTTTCCTATCTGTTCTAAAATTTGTCTGTCAAACGACTAGAATGTTTTTGAGAACAGCTTGTCGCGTGAAAGGCACCACTAAGAAATTTTCTGTCAAAAAAAAAATGGGGGGTACCCGTCAATTTTAGGCCTTGGTTGGTGCTATGATCCAAACTAGAACCTAGGGACATCACCGTGAAGGTTGTTGATTTCATCAATCTCACTTTGTGGACCATAGTACTAAGTCACACAAGCATGGGGGGAGGGGCTCAACAATTGAGGGTGTGTGCGATGTCGATGCACTTGTAAATGCAGATGAAAGTTGAAAATTTGAATTGATGTTCCTCCCCACTCTGAGATGTTGCCCTTGGGAGTGCGGTACTTTAACCACTTCACCCATGCATGCTTCTTGAAAAATATAGAAGTCTGCTTGGTATCGTAACTGCGGATTAATGTAAATTTGGAAAATTTTGATAAACTCAAGTGCTCAAATGGCATTTTGGTACGAGATCCATAGCCCCAATTGTGATCACGGCCACCAATTGCACCCTCACTTTTGAACCCCTCCAACCAAACCCATGTCACTTTAAGAGGAGGCTTTGTGGGAAGCATTGTTAATCAAGCTAACCCGCAAGCTCTAGTTGAGTGTCTCGGTTTACGGTGCTCTCTTTCAGCTCTCAAGTTCAAGGCTCGTTGGATAAATCTTTGGGATCTCATGGGGAAAGTCATGTGCATGTAGTCACTCAAATTTGTTGGATGAGGGCCAAATCCTTTTTGACTGCATTAGGGAAAAATATGGAAATTTACGAGAAGAAGAGACCCACACTTACATGGTTAACCTTTTTGGGCAACCAAGGCATTTTGACAAAGCTATGAGAGTAATCAAGACAATGCCATTATTTGATTATCCTCTAGTTTGATTGGCTCTTATGGGTGCTTGTCGAAAATGAGAAAATGTGGAGCTTGGATCATGTCGGGGTAAAGAGCCACTTGCCATCCCCTCTGATGACTAACCCTATACTTACTAACTCACTAAGTATCTCCTTCATATATAAAATAAAGGAACCCTAAGCACACACTCTATTGTAGTGTGGTTCCGCCCATCTCTCCTCCCTACATGAGAGATGCAGTTTCCCAGGCACTCACTAGCTCGAAGCCTTATAGGTGTCTGATATCCTGTAAGCTTACATTATTGTCTCTAGTACATGACAACAGAATCTTCCACAGAACGCAACATCCCGTGAGACCAAGATACGCTTTCTTTGCGGATGATACAACCTATAACCTTTGCTTTCAACCAACAAAAATACATTTGACAACCTTATCATCCAATTTTTTGCGTTGTATTTGTGGCACCAAAGCATATGCCAATTAGCCAAAAACACGCATGTGCTCAATAGAAGGCTTTCTATCATGCCATGCTTCATATGGAGTCACAGATTGCAAAGCTTTTGTAGCACACCTGTTTATGACATAAGTGGCACACATGATGGTCTCAACCCAAAATGAATGCAGCAAAGCTTGACTTTTGACCATACATCGTGCCGTTTCCGTAAGTGACCTGTTTTTTCTCTCAGCAACACCATTTTGATGAGGTGTATAAGGCACTATACATTGGTGTTTTATCCCACGACTAGCCAGAAATGCATTAAATTCATGAGACATATACTTCCCCCCTTGATTGGAATGAAGGGTGCCCATAGTAGATTTCGAGACATTTTCAGCCATAGCCAATAATTTCTTGAACCACATAAACACTTCGAACTTTGCTTTAAGCGGATACACCCATGCATGCCTGGAGTAATCATCAATCAAAGTCACGAAGTAAAGGTAATTGCCCAAGGACGAAGTTTGCATGGGCCCACAAACATCACTATGCACAGGCTGCAACTTGCATGTGGCCCTAAATGAACCATCCTTTGGAAACTTAGAACGTTGCATCTTACCCAAAATACAACCTTCACAAACATGTTTGACATGTGCTTCAAGGGGCGGCAAAGATGCAACCATATCAAATTTCTGCAAACGCAGCAAATTGGCAAAATTGAGATGCCCAAATCGTGCATCCCAAAGTTTTTCATCTGAAATAGCCTTAGAATCCACAACTACATTTGCAAATTTATGTCCACACTTGTCATATAAAGTGAGCTTATACAGCCAACGATATAAAATTCCATATGCAACAATTTCATCACCAAAATTGAGATCATGTATTGTACATCTATCATCCACAAATTTGACTACAAGACCAAGTCTAGCAAGTGTAAATACAGACAAAAGATTTTTCTTTATTCCAGGTACATACAATGTATCAACAAGTGTGAAAGAACTACCATTTGCAGCAGTAAGCACAATCCTTCCAACTCCCTTAATCGGATAAGAGGCATTGTTGGCACAAGCGACTGAATTCCTACGAGGGACGTCCTCGAGAGAGGTAAACAAGTCACAATGAGAGGTAATGTGCTTTGTAGCAACACTATCAAAGTACCACACTTCTGCATCTGCAGCAACTGACAAACATGCATCATGGACATTAGGATCATAAGTGCACTCTGCACTAAAAGCCCATTCTACATCAACATCAGCATCACAGTCTCCTTTCACAGAAGACTCAACAATAGCTGCATTTGTAGTGGAACTAGCTTCTTTGGCCTTCAACTTAGGACACTGCTTGATCAAATGATCATTAGCTTTACAATAATGGAAAGGTATCTTCTTTTTTCCCTTATCACCTAAATTTCAGACGAATTGCTGCCATCAGAAGCATTAGAAATAGGTGATTTACCACTCACAAAAGAACCATGAGAAGTGGCTACATTGTTGTTACCACCTTTTCTTGAGTAGCAATAAAGGCATGTTCAATTGCACGCTGTCTTGTCCTGTTTTTTCTGGAAATGGACTCTAGCAACAACAATGTGCATAATGCATCAAACTTGACAACTTCAGGATTTCCTTGGGTCATAAGTCTTCAAGTACTAGCAAAAGTCTGGTAAGAATCTAGCAAAGCATCAAGAATAGTCTGCACAAGGGAACTATCAGAAATGACTTCACCTACAAAAATAAGTTGCTCATTGATATCCTTGACACCAGCAAGGAAAGTGTCCATGTCATCTTTCCCATGCATAATCTTCGACTCCAGCTCTCTACGCACCAATGCAATTTTTGCCTCATTGTGACTTGCATAAAGACCAACCAAAATATCCCAAGTCTATTTTGTAAATTTTGTTGAACGAATGTGGGGAGTAATAGTGTGCTTCACAGACAATGCAATCAATGCATGAGCCTCCGCATCTTTTACACATCCCAACGAGCTTGCTCAACCACAGGCAAAACAACTCTAACAGCAGTTATCCTTGCAGCAAGACCTGCAACATCCTCAACATAATCTATATCCTCAGAACCAGGACGTACATCAATGCCATGCACAATGGTCCAAATTCCCTTCGACACAAGAACATGTTGCATCATATAAGCCCACATAGGATAATTGTCCCCATCCAATCTGTCCTCAGCAACAAACATCTTGAACACATATGTGTTGATGTCAACCATGGTAAATGCAAAACCGAAAGTGAAAATTTCTCAAAAAGAGGAGAAAAAAGCGAGAACAACAGGTGCTATATAGCACAAGCCATTGAAAACGACACTAAATTTTTTTTTGCGCAAAATGATCAAATAGCCTGCATAGTACTGCTTGGAGTGGAAACGGAGGTCAAAATGAGCCCGAATTATCTCTCTGATCTGATCCAAAATATTTGTTGACCTACGAACGCTCGCCAAAGCTCACAGAAATCGGAGAAAGTGTGCAGGCGTGTGATGGAGCTGTTGGCGACTAAGCCTGAGAGGATGCAACCTGCTTTGATACCAATTGTTGAAATTAGGGTTGCAGGAAAACACACACATCTTGGAGAAGACAAAGGAAGCTCAAGGCACACGACAGAGAATGTATTACCTAGTGTGCAATGGAAAGATAAGTTAGCCATAGAGTGATGGGCATATATACAATGCACGGGGGGGAAAACCTCCTTGTGAGAGGAAAAATGCCCCGGCGGTCCTAAGTGTGTTCACACACATCACTACCACATGTATATGGTAACATTCGGAACTCAAACAAAGTCAAAATACTACGAAACTTTAGGAGCAGGTCTAAGAGGTCTAGGGGCACTATCCTACCAAGTCTGATTGTTGCAATCCGACAAGGTACCAAAATCACGATCCATCATTATCAAGGTCTTGAAAATTGCCACATAACTATCCAAGAAGGTTACCCTAGGGTCTAGGTACACTCTCCTATGGTTGAAACCTCAAAAAGCAATCATTTTTTCACTCAAAATAGCAGATTTAGCTAGCAGACAAGCCATCGCAAACCAGAGAAAAATTTAGAATGATTACACTTAACTTAAAGAGCGTAAGACAAGAAACACAATACAATTTTTAGAAAGAAATTTGGATTACCAAAGGTCGAACAAAATCGATTTCAAGTTGCTTGAGAGTAGCTGCTCTTAACCGTACGCTTCCAACTCTCGAGTCTCCAAAACTTTAGATAATGCTACAAAGTTGTGTTCAAACTCAAAATTTGAGTTTTATACCTAGAGCTCTTTTGGACAATGGCTGGCTTACAAGGCTCAAATCTTATAATCAGGCATTACAACTCAGATTTACAAAAGTTGGGCTCAGTAAACACTCGGTTCATTAATTAGAGTTTCTCATATTTACAAATCTTTTCTCGAAAAAATTATGGGAGTACAAAATTGACAGCTTATGAACAACGGTCGACTACAAGGGTGGTTCATTTGCCAACACATGTGCTACCTCCTCGACCCAGAGAGAGAGAGAGAGAGAGAGAGAGAGAGAGAGAGAGAGAGAGAGAGAGAGAGAGAGAGAGAGAGAGAGAGAGAGAGAGAGAGAGAGCTCATGCAAGCTTTTCCAAAATTAGCTCCACAACTTGCTTTGCTAACTTAGCTCTGATACCACTATGAGATCAGAGTGTCTAGAACCTATCTCTGCTCATAGCCTCTACCCCTTATATAGGCAACCCCCAAGCTTAGTTGAGACTAGCCCTTGGCTTGACAATTACCAGGTTGCTATCTCACAAATATGAAATAGAGAAATGTAAATAATGATCCAAGATGAAAATCACATGCATAACAAGGAAGGGGTATTTTCATCAGATGCAAAGAAACTTGTGTCATGTATATTGCCTTTTGAAGGTATTGTCCTTATTCAAGGCATTGTGTAACCAACCCAAGAAAGAAATACATTGATTGTAGGATATACATATGGGAGCACGCTACAAAGCATGTCAACAACCTCAATGAAATTTGGGTTTAGATGACAATGTTATTGGAATTAGGGTTGCAAGGAAATGCACACATTTTGGAGAAGATGAAGGAAGTTCAAGGCACACAACAGAGAGTATATTAATTAGTGTACAATGAAAAGATAGATAGCCCTAGAGTGATGAGCATATATACTATGCATGGGGGGGAAAAACCTCCTAAAGAGGGAAAAAATGCATCGGCGGTCCTAGTGTGTTCACACACATCACCACCACATGTATATGGTAACAACCCCCCCCCCCCCCCCCGGGAGTGATGCAGTGAAATGAGGCCTGGCACGAAGAGTAAAGGTAAGTGCCATGCCCTGAGGACAGGATCAGTCCACAAGGGGCAGCAAGCCTAAAGCTTTGCGGAAAGCTTCAAACTTCTCACGAGACAATGCCTTTGTAAAAAGATTTGCAAGGTTGTCATGTGTTGGCACATAAGTCAAGCTGATCTCTCCTGCCAAGAGCCTATCCCTGACATAGTTGTAATGCACCTCAATGTGATTTGTGCGAGCATGAAAAATTGGGTTCTTCGCAACTGCCAATGTGCTCTGACTGTCAGTGTAGATGATGTTGGCAATGTCCGGTCCAACACCCAAATCAGCCATAAGGCGTCTGAGCCATACACACTCAACCGTAGATGTGAATACTACCCTGTACTCAGCCTCACAACTGGAAGTGGCCACAGTAGGTTGCTTCTTGCTCAACCATGAAATACATGAACTTCCAAGCATGAAACAAAAACCACTTTGACACTTATTTGTCATAAGAACCAGCACAATATGAGTCTGAAAAGGCATGTAAATCTGGCAGCAATGACCTCCCCTTGGGATAAAACAAGCCAAGATACAAAGTACCACTCAAGTAGCAAAAAATCCTCTTGACTTCTTGCCAATGCTTAGACCGTGGGCTATGCATAAATCTACTGACCTATGAGACTGCAAACTGAATATCTGGCCTCATGTTGCATACATAAATGAGGCAGCCAATAGCAGTTGGTAAACAGTGACATCAGCAGGATCAGCAGCATCATGTAGACTCAACTTCAAACTTGTTTCCATGGAAGTGGTAATAGGTTTGCAATCCTCAAGTCCAAACTTACATAGTGTTGTCTCTATGTAACTTTTTTAACACAAGGCAATACCACCATCACACTGCTTAAACTATATGCCCAAGTAATAATGCAACAGCCCCAGATCTTTCATCTTGAAAGTAGCAATCAAATCAGTCTTAAATTCAAAATTATGTGGCTCATTGGGACCAGTGATCAAAAATCATCCACATAAAGAACAACAATGAGAAGTACATTGCCCTCACGCTTGACAGACAATGTGCTTTCTGTTGGACTGTTACAAAAGCCTCGTTTGACCAAATGAGTGTCAGCTTTCTCATACCAAGCACGAGGAGATTGCTTCAACCCATATAAAGCCTTCTTACATCTACACACTTTGTCCTCTTTTCCTTTCTTGAAAAAACCACGAGGCTGCGTTACATAGACTTCCTAAAAAATGTCACCATTCAAGAAAGTAGTAACAATATCAGATCGATGTACATCCCACCAAAATGAGCTACAATGCACATAGAAAATGAACAGTAGTCATACGACAAGTGGGAGCAAAACTTTCTTCATAATCTATGCCTTTTTGTTGCGCATAGCCTTTTGCAAGAAGTCGAGCCTTATGGCGATCAACCTCAACATCCGGCTTGCGTTTCAACTTGTAAACCCACTTTGTACCAATGGCCTTTTTGCCAGGAGGCAGATCACATAAAGTCCATTTGTCATTTTCTATAAGTGCATCATATTCAGATTGCATGGCAACCATCCATTTTTTTTATTTTTGTGCTTCATCAAAAGATAGAGGTTCCTCTATATCACATAAGCTAGACACAGCCAAAGCATAACAATCTGATGCATAAGAGTCATGGCGAGAACTTCAATGAGTATGACTAGACATTGGTGCATCCAATTAATAGTCACGCAAAGTGTGCACCAACCATTTTGGCATACCTCTGGCCTGCTCGTTTTCAGCCCTTTCCTCATCAAGTACACCATGTACATCTGCATCAGTAATAGGTTGATCTATAACATTTTTAGAAACCCCCATATGTTGTACATGTGCCTCATTTGAATTTACATTCGAACTTGCATCACTGAAAGAGGCAATAAACTGTCATAAATGTCATGTGAGCTTACATTACTATCTCTAGTACATGATAACAAAGGCTGAACGGAATCTTCTACAAACACAACATCACATGAGACCAAAATACGCTTTGTTTGTGGATGGTACAACCTATAACCTTTTCTTTCAGCACTATAACCAACAAAAATACATTTGACAACCTTATCATCCAATTTTCTGTGTTGCACTTGTGGCACTAAACCATAAGCAAAACAGCCAAAAACACGCATGTGCTCAATAGATGGCTTTCTATCATGCCATTCTTCATATGGAGTCATAGACTGCAACGCTTTTGTAGGAAACCTGCTGAGTACATAAGTGGCACACATGACACCGTCGAGCCAAAACAAATGTGGAAAAGCTTGACTCTTGACCATACATAGTGCCATTTATATAAGAGACCTATTTTTCCTCTAGGCAACACCATTTTGTTGAGGCGTATTCAGCACTATACATTGATGTTTAATCCCACGACTAGCCAATAATGCATTATATTCATGAGACATATACTCCCCCCCTCGATCGGAACGGAGGGTGCCCATAGTACATTTCGAGGCATTTTCAGCCATAGCAAGAAATTTCTTGAAGCACATAAACACTTCGGACTTAGCTTTCAGCGAATATACCTATGCATGCTTGGAGTAGTCATCAATGAAAGTCACAAAGTACAAGTAATATCCCAAGGACGGATTTTGCATAGGCCCACAAACATCACTATGCACAAGTTGCAATCTGCATGTAGCACGAACCGACCCATCCTTTGAAAACTTAGCACGTTGCATTTTACCCAAAATAGAGCCTTCACAAACATGTTTGATAGGTGCTTCAAGAGGCGGCAAAGAAGCAACCATATCAGATTTTTGCAAACACAGCAAACTCGCAAAATTTAGATGCCCAAAACGTGCATGCCACAGTTTTGCATCTGAAATAGCCCTTGAATCTGCAATTGCATTTGCAAAATTTTATCCACACTTGTCATACAAAGTGAGTTTATACAGCCCACGACACAAAAGGCCAGATGCAACAATTTCACCACCAAAACTGAGATCATGAACTGTACATCTGCCATCCACAAATTTGACTACGAGAGCAAGTCTAGCAAGTTCAGATATAGACAAAAGGTTCTTTTTTATCCCAGGTACATACAGTGCATCAACAAGTGTGAAAGAACTGCCATTTGCAACAGTAAGCACAATCTTTCCAACTCCTTGAACGGGATAAGAGGCATTGTTGGCACAAGTCACCGTATTCTCATGAGGGACAGACTCAATAGAGGTAAACAAATCATGATATGAGGTAATGTGCTTTGTAGCACCACTGTCAAAATACCACACATGTGAATCAGCAACTGATATACATGCGTCATGGACAATAGGATCATAAGTGCACTCCGCAATAAATGCCCATTCTGCATCAACATCAACATCACAATCTCCTTAGACAACAGAATCTATAATCGTTGCACTTGTATTGGACCCTGAAGTGGATCCAGCCTCTTTCTTCTTAGCCTCTTTTGCCTTCAATTTCAGACACTGCTTGATCAAGTTATCATTAGCTTTACAATAATTTCAACGCATCTTCTTTTTGCCCTTATCACCGGAATTGCCAGACAAAAGTGCTACCAGTAGAAGCATTAGGAATAGAAGTTTTGCCACTCGCAGTAGAACCATAAGAAGTGGTTACATTGCTCTTCCCACATTTTCTTTGAGCTGCAATAAAAGCCTGTTCAACTGCACCTTGCCTAGTCTTGTTTTTTCTAGAAAGTGACTCTTGCAATAGCAATGTGCATAATTTATAATGCATCAAACTTGACAACTTCAAGATTTCCTTGGGTCATAAGTCTCTAAGTACTAGCAAAAGTCTGGTAAGAATCTGGCAAAGCATCAAGAACAATCTGCAAAAGTGAACTATCAGAAATGACTTCTCTTGCAGAAATTAGTTGCTCGCAAAACAGCTCTGACAGCAGCAACCGTGGCAGCAAAACCAAAAGCATCATCAACATCGCCTGTATCCAAAGTACCAGGACATACATCAATGCCTTGCACAATGTTCCAAACTCCCTTTGATACAAGTACATGTTGCATCATGTAAGCCCACATAGGATAATTGTTCCCATCCAATCTGTCCTCAACAACAAACATCCTGAACACATCTGTGTTGTTGTCAGCCATGGAAGATGCCTGCACTTGATATGAAAATTGTCCCAAATAAGGAGAAACTGAGTGAGACTAGCACGTGCTATATAGCACAACCCGTAGTAGATTGTATGGGACCTATTATGTAGTAATTGGCACTAAAAAAATTCTACACAAAATGAGAAATTGCCTATGCAGACTTGGTTGTAGTGGAAAAGGAGGTCGAAATGAGCTCGAAATGAAATTATGAGCAGACCTATCTCTACGAGCTGTCCCAAAAAAAAATTGACTTGCTGCCTGACGCTCACCAAAGCTCGTTGAAATCTAAGAAAACAAGCAAGGGTGTTCTGGCAACACTTGCGACTAAGCCCGAGAGGACGTGACCTGATCTAATACCAATTGTTGGAGTTAGGGTTGCAGGGAAACGCACACAGCTTGGAGAAGACGAAGGAAGCTCAAGGTACACAACAGAGTGTATATTACCTAGTGTGAAATGAAAAGATAGATAGCCCTAGAGTGATGGTCGTATATACTATGCACGGGGGGGGGGGAGTGAACCTCCTAAAGAGGGAAAAAATGCCCCGACAATCCTAGTGTGTTCACACACATCACTACCACATGTATATGGTAACAAATGTTGCATTGGTTATGACACTTGAGAAGGTACCTAAAAGCCTCTAATTTCTTTATTTAGTACTACCAACATAGTGAAAGGAACACACTAGAAATTTCATGCTACCATGGGAATGGTATGTTCCCATGTATTATGGGAGGACAATACAATCTCCCTCATGCAAAGAAACTTGCATGTTTTCTTTTTTTTCCAAATATAAAAAGTTAGTAATTTTTGAAAGCTGAGCACAAATTTAGACATACTCTTTCCTATTTCATTAGGCTTAGACTTTGGTTCAACACAAATGTAGCTAACAAATCCCTCTAGGTGGGCCTTTGGAAGTGTTTCTATAATGTTGAGTCTTCTCTTCATTCCTCTCTTTTCCATGTTGACTCTATTATTCTCTCTCTTCTTTGAGGCCTCTGGGGTTGTTTTCATGTTGACTCTATTATTATCTCTCTTGTTTGAGGTCTCTTGTGAAGTGGATCATCAACACAAAGAAGTGAGAGAGGAGACAATAGACATAGAGGTGTGGATGGAGCTCCCTACATTGGGCTACATAACAACAACAATCGTCCTTGTAGATCCTTATTCTTGTGTCAAGGATGAAGAATGTGAATGGTAAGGTTAATATAGTAGTGTGGCTGGTCAATCACAAGCAATTGGTCATTTAACTCAACAACCCCCTATTTAAAGACCAATGTGCCTTCAAGCACGCTATGGACATAATATATGCAAGATGTGTAGAGTCGATATTTCTACTCAATGCCTAAAAGTTTTTGATATTGTCAAAATTCTCAAAAGGTCATGTAAGATGTTTCATGAGAAGACCTTCAAGGTTGTTAGTGTGTGAAGATTGGCAAGCTCCATGCACTTGTCCTCTACAGAGACACAGGGGAAATTGGCTATTGGTCTTCTCCCAACCATTTCCTTATATAGGTTATAGCCGTGCCACCTACCTTTAAAAGAACCCCTAAACCCTATAACCACTCCTTGGCCTTGCCTTTAGGATCCTTTTCCTAACATCCTCAACCCCTCTAATGAATCAATTGATACTTCACATCAATGTGATTTGCTTTCTGCTGAACACTAGATTTTGTACCAATCTGCTAGCACTTTGACTAGCACAATGTAAAACTGGAACCTTTGTAGTGATGCACAAATCTCCCACTAGAAGACTAAGCCATTTAGCTTCCTTTCTAGCCTCTCATGTAGCAACATACTCTATATGGTAGAGTAAGACATGCAACCTTGCGATAGGATTGCCTTGAAAAGTGCACCACCAATGAATGTAAAGACATAGGTTATGTAGACCTTTTATTGTCCCCATTCTTTGTGTAATTTGCAACCAACTATGTATGTGTGTTTGTCTCCAAATCCAACTGTAACTTCTTTTTACCGTTCAAATGTCTCATCACAAATTTTAATGCCTCACAAGTAATCTTGCCAAGATTTGTCATCAACATACACTGACAACTCCCACTATAAATGTAATGTTTGGACAAATTTGTTACATTTCTTTTGGCCAAGTTTTAGATATGGAGGCAAGGGAGTACTAATGGCCTTCCCTTCCTCCATATTGAAGTGCATGAGCACTGTGCAAATGTAGTCTTTTTGAGACAAGTAAAGAATAATTTTTTTGTTGTATATTGCATTATTGGATATGCCAATTGTGTGGTTCACTTCATCCAAATCCTTTTTGTCAAGGATTTCATGCAACTTCAACTTCACGCATCTATCTTTGAGCTATTCTTTTTGTCCTTAAGTTATAATCCACATAAGTTTTTGCTATATTTGCATAGAATCAATGATCAATGTTGCTCCATCTACAACCCTGATACTTCATGGAGGCATTAAAACTATATTAATTTTGTAGTATGTGCTTCTATCCATATAGGATTTTTTAAAAGCTTGGACACCAATTTCTCTTTTCCTTTATCAAAACACCTGTTGAGTGCTGCATGTAAATGTCCTCATGAAGATCACCATGCAAGAATGTTTTCTTAGCAACTATTTGAACAAGTTATGTTCTCTCTAGCAACCAAAACAAGAACTTTCATGAAGAGTATTCATTTTCCAAGTAGAGAAAACATTTTGTGAAAACATATACCCTACTTTTACTAGAAATCTTTGGCAACAAATCTAGACTTATGCTTAGGCAATGATGATCTTCAACTTGTAGACCCATTTACACCATAAACGTTCTTTCCTCTTAACAAAGTTACTAATTAGTACCAATTCTAATTCTTTTCCAAATAATATAAATTCTATTACATAACATACCTACGTAAGCTTGTAATCCCTCAACATAGCCTTGCCATGGTGTTACTAAGTAAAACTACTATTTTGAAGTCTTAAACGTGATTCCAAGTGGCTTTTTTTGTCTCTAGGGAATTTTTTTGAGCATTCTAGAACCTAAATAATGCAAGTGGGAAGTGTGGGTGCTCTCATCCCGCCTCGAAAGTTTGACACTGTGGTAACTGTCTATTTGCGATGCTCGATATGTAGTGATGCATGAACCACCTTGAAGTGGTCCAAAATAGAGTTTTGGTATGTTTCCAAAAAAATTGGTTATCAAGGATACAACCTACAAAATCTTGTGGAATTTAGAGCCCGTTCGGTGTTTTTTCCACGAAAAATGCTCGATGGAGGTCAAAACTAGTCGTAAAAGGGTCAAAAAAAGGTCCAAAGTGGTGTGAAAGTCAACAATTGCCACATCACTCATGGTTCCATGAGTAGAACAGATGAGGGAGTGTGTGTCGTGTTCAAGTTAAACACTTTTACCTCTCTCTGTGTAAGAGGAACTAGGGTTTCTATAGGTGGTCCTATGTAGTCCCATCTTGTTCGTGTCTTGTTTTCGAGTGCTTGGAGGAGTGAATGAGAGTTTCTTCTCTTCAAATTTTCACTTGGTAGAATCTATGGAAGTTCTGAGGTTTCCATGGATGTGTGTGTGAGAGGGATTGAGGGAAGCAGGTTCGGCTTTTTGTAAGACTATGTGACCCTGAATCGATGCCATTAGGGTTGAGGCTACACCAAAGAGTCCAACAAAGTGGAGTTTGATGAAGCTTTTGTAATGGTTTGAGAGAAGCCTTTTGTGGCCGGAGTTTTTGAATTTTGGATGGTTTTTCTTGTGTTTTTTGGTAGGTTTTTTGTGTGATTCCAAGCCTTGATCAACTCAACTCACTATGTAGTGTCTACGGGTGAGCATTGCCTTGTAGTTGGAGACATTTAGAGGTCAAAGTGGGTTTGTGAAGAGGACTTTTATGGAGCTCTTGAGGTTTTGTGTGTGAGGTGAGGAAAGTAAGTGAATTCCTTGTGTTTTCTTAAGGTGTAAGGGTGTGCAAGTTTGCACACAGTGTCTTTTGCTCAAATGTCACCCTTTTGGGATCATGTTGGGGAGGGGAAATTTGTCGGTTGTGCACTCAAGTGAAGTGGTGTTGTTGTGAAGTTTGATAATCTTTGAAGAAAAGTGGTGATGTGGCTAAAGCACAAGAATTCAACTTTTGTGGAATTACTTAAGCAAAGGAGAAGTGACTCCAAAGGGATGATAGCCTATAGTACTAGGATGGTGTTTACAGGGAATGAGGATGTGAAGGATTAGATAGCTGACTTTGAGTGGCATAGCAAAGCTTTATATTTCCTCTTGCACTAAAAGTGGAAGCTCATGAGTGGTTTGAAGCTTTGGAGGAAAACAAAATGCAAACATGGGAGCAGGTGAAGCAGGTAATTTTTTTTAGGTTTGGAAAGAGACTGATAATGACATAAGCAATGACAACGTTGAGAGCTTTACAAAAAAATGTTCGTACAAAATTTCAAGAGTTTGACTCCCATGTTTGCAGGTAATTTTTGATAGGTTTGTAAAGAGACTAATAGTGACAGAAGCAATGACAAAGTTGAGAGCTTTACAAAAAGATGTTCATGAAAAATTTCAAGAGTTTTTGCAATATTTCAAAGGACTTTGGGTGCAATTAGAGACATCATCCCAAGTACCGCCAAGGGATTTCTTCAAAGTAATGTAGTTTATGAATTGTCTACACCCAAGTGTAAGGGAGAAGGTCGATCACAAGGAGCCTGCTACGTTTGAAGGGCAATGGAAATTGCCGAGGCCAATAGCAAAAAGATCAAACAAAGGTGGGAGCAAGGTATGACACATGTTGAGCCACTGGTGGTACAACCAATGGCTCCTAAGGAGTAGATGATAGAGTGGAGCAAATGATTCAAGGCCCTAGTTCTATTATAACCAAGTCTTTGCACAATCTTGCTAGTCAATTGCAAGAGTTGAGGATAATGGATAGAAAGCAAATAGAAGAGTGATCAATTGGGAGAGGCAAGGTACGAAGGCTATTGGAAAGATGCTACAATTGTGGGGAAATGTTGGAATTAGGGCTACAAGAAAACACACACAGCTCGAAGAAAACGAAGGAATCTCAAGACACACAACAGAGAGTGTATAACTTAGTGTGTAATGGAAATATAGATAGCCCTAGAATGATGGGTGTATATACAGTACACGGGGGGGGAAATCTCCTAGTGAGGGAAAAAATACCCCGACGGTCCTAAGTGTGTTCACACACATCACTACCACATGTATATGATAACAAAACCCCCCTGGGAGTGATGTGATGAATGAGAGCTAGCACATAGAGTAAAGGGAAGTGCCATGCCCTAAGGACATGATCATTCCACAAAGGAGAGTAAGCCCAAATCTTTGCCGAAAGCTTTGAACTTCTCACGAGATAATGACTTTGTGAAAAGATTTGCAAGGTTGTCCTATGTTGGCACATAAGCCAAGCTAATCTCTCCTGTTGAGAGCCTCTCCCTGACATAGTGGTAATGCACCTGAATGTGCTTTGTGCGAGCATGAAAAATTGGGTTCCTCGCAACTGCCAATGTGCAATGAATGTCAGTGTAGATAGTGTTGGCAATGTCCGTTCCAACACCCAAATCAGCCATAAGGTGTCTAAGCCATACACATTCAACCGTAGTTGTGAAGATTTCCATGTACTTAGCCTCACAACTAGAAGTGGCCACAGTAGGTTGCTTCTTGCTCAACCATGATATACATGAACTTCCAAGCATGAAACAAAAACCACTTTGGACACTCACGTGTCAAAACAACCAGCCCAATCTGAGTCCAAAAAAGCATGTAAGTTTGGCGGCAATGATCCCCCCTTTGGATAAAACAAGCCAAGATGTAAAGTGCCACTCAAGTAGCAAAAAATCCTCTTGACAGTCTGCCAATGCTTAGACCGTAGGCTATGCATAAATCTATTAACTTGTGAGACTGTAAAATAAATAACCAGCCTTGTGTTGCATGCATAAATGAGGCATCCAACAACATTTTGGTAAAGAGTGACATTTGCAAGATGACAAGCATCATGAAGACTCAATTTCAAACCTGTTTCCATGGGAGTGGCAATAGATTTGCAATCCTCAAGTACAAACTTACATAGCAATGTCTCTATGTAACTTTTCTAACACAAGGCAATATCACCATCACATTGCTTAAACTATATACCCAAGTAATGATGCAGCAACTGCAAATATTTCATCTTGAAAGTAGCATTCAAAGCAGTCTTAAATTCAGCAATATGTGTCTCATTTGGTCCAGTGATCAGCAAATCATCCACATAAAGAACCACAATGAGATGTACATCACCCTCATGCTTTACATACAATGTGCTTTCTATTGGACTATTACAAAAGCCTCGTTTGACCAAATGAGTGTCAACTTTCTCATACCAAGCACGAGGATATTGCTTCAACCCATACAAATCTTTCTTACATCTGCACATTTTATCCTCTTGTCCTTTCTTGACAAAACCGTGAGGTTGTGTTACATATATGTCCCCATTCAAGAAAGCAGTAACAATGTATGATTGATGTACATCCCAATGCTACCAAGGCACATAGAAAACGCATAGTAGTCATACAACAAGTAAGAGCAAAAATCTCTTCATAATCTATGTCTTTTTTATGTGAAAAACCTTTTGCAACAAGTCGAACCTTATGGCGATCAATCTTACCATCATGCTTGCATTTCAACTTGTAAAACCACTTTGTACCAATGGCCTTTTTGCCAAGAGGCAAATCACATAAAGTCAATTTGTCATTTTCTATAAGTGCATCATATTTTGATTGCATGGCAGCCATCCAATTTTTTGAATTTTGTGCTTCATCAAAAGACAGAGGTTCCTCAACATCATGTAAGCTAGACACAGCCAAAGCTTAACAATCTGACGCATAAGATGCCTGGCGAGAACCTGAACGAGTACGACTAGACAAAGGTGCATCCAATTTACTGTCACGCAAAGTATGCACCAGCCATTTAGGCATACCTCTAGCCTGCTCATTCTCAACCCTTTCCTCATCAAGTACATCATGTACATTTGCATCAGCAATAGGCTGATGTATAACATTCTCAGAAACCCCCATTGGCTGTACATTTGCCTCATTGAAATTTTCCATTCGAACTTCCACCACTGAAAAGAGGCAACAACAAAGTGTCATAAATGTCCTGTGAGATTACATATTGTCTTTAGTACATGACAACAAGGGCTGAACAGAATCTTCCACAAACACAACATCCCGTGAGACCAAGATATGCTTTCTTTGCGGATGATACAACCTGTAACCTTTGCTTTCAGCACTATAACCAGCAAAATACATTTGACAGTCTTATCATCCAATTTCTTGTGTTGTGTTGTGGCACCAAAGCATATGCCAAACAACCAAAAACACGCATGTGCTCAATAGAAGGCTTTCTATCATGACATGCTTCATATGGAGTCACAGACTGCAATGCTTTTGTAGAACACTTGTTTATGACATAAGTGGCACACATGATGGCCTCAAGCCAAAACGAATGGAGCAAAGCTTGACTTTTGACCATACATCATGTAGTTTCCGTAAGTGACCTGTTTCTTCTCTCAGCAACACCATTTTGATGAGGTGTATAAGGCACTGTACATTGGTGTTTTATCCCACGACTAGCCAAAAATGCATTAAATTCATGAGATATATACTCTGCCCCTCGATCGGAATAGAGGGTGTCCATAGTACATTTCGAAACATTTTCAGCCATAGCCAAAAATTGCTTGAAATCTCTTTGTTATCCATTTAGTGTTTCAATTTTCCCAAATTTTTTGCGATTAGCCCTGTTATTTTCACCTTCTCTAGAGTTTTCTGTAGATCATTCCATAAATATGGCCTGATTTTTAACATTTCTCCTAAAGTGAGAGTGCATTGGATGTAGACATGATTGATTGAATGTTGTCTACTTCTAGGGTCTGTTCAGCTCTTTTTACTTAACTGAATTTACACACTATGGATTCATCTTCATCATCTCCCAAGTAAGAGGGTAATTTTTTCAAGGTCAATGGTTTAGACATTCCTGAAGCTTTAGATCTGCAATTTCCATACAAGGATCGTACCTCCATGTCCATATTAGGAGGTAGATTGTCTGACCAAACTTTCTCTATAGGTGCTGACTTCAAAGTTAGGCTCCCATCATTGATCTCTCTAACTTTTTCCCATAAGTGTCTTGGCGAGTCTTCTTCTACAAATGAAATTCTGTCTAAGGCATCTTCGTTGTCTGGCACTATAACTTCTGGCTCTTTTGTGTCAAGGTGGGGTTCTACCACTACGTCAAATTTTTCTTTATTGTTTCCTTCCACAAGCTCCTCAGGTTTTGTCATACTTTCAAGCTTGGGTTTTTGTTTTTCCAGCATCTCTTGCGTGATTCTTACAAAATTTTGATAAGCTTCAAGCTTAGCTGCTTCCATGTCTAGAGAAGGATAGTTCTTCCATTTGTTTTCCATGTTTTGGCCTTCTTTAAGTCCCGCTTGGTAAGCTTCCAAGATTGCATTAATAGGCTCAAAAATTTTATCAACCAAAATTGATCCTCCAGATTTCACAATGGTTTCCTTGATTTTACTTCCAGTTTCTTTCACCTTTTCCTGGAATAGCTTCTTTGCTTTCTCCTCGATTTCAACCGGTTGTTTCTGTTTTCTCATCTCATACCTTTTACTTCTGCTTCTTTTGGTCTTTTGAGAGGAAATTTTTGTATTCTCCAAATCATCAGAGGAGTTATGTTTCTTTTTCTTAACCTGGGCTCTGGTGATTACCTTGATTGGAACAATCAAGGTAATCACTAGATTTTTGAGAGGAAATTTTTGTATTCTCCGAATCATCAGAGGAGTTATGTTTCTTTTTCTTAGCTTGGGCTCTGGTGATAACCTTGATTGGAATAATCGGTTCCCTCTTGGATGAGCTACTAGGTATCACTTGGACTACGTTCACTACTGTTTTACCCTTGTTTAAAGGATTTTTTGGACAATCCTCTGGTAAATGACCTCCCTTTTTGCAAAATTGTATGCAATAAGCTTCAACTGGCTTGAGGTTTTTGTCAGGCTCTAGGCATTCATTTTTCCAATGATCATGTGCACCATAGTTATGACAGTTTCTTGTTCTTGGCTTAATCATGGGTCTTACCATAGGAGGTCTAACACCTTGATTAGCCACATAATACATTGGTGTAAGCTCTGGTAGAGTATAAGTCACAGGTTCTTCCATTGGTGGTGGATATGAGTTATACCAATCTCCTTCTACTATTACTGTAGATGGACTAGGCTCAGCATAGGGTGTAATAGGCACTAGTGTTGGTTCATCTATGACTCTCTCTAGATGCATGTACTTTACAGGCACTTCATTATGTCTTGGATATGGAGGTTGTTGACCTAGCATAGGTTGAGGTCTTTTCATACCCATCGGTGGTCTTTCAGCTAGGGCCATATTAGGCTGATATATGTACATGGGTTGTCCTTGTGGTCTCATAGGCACGCACTGAACATTCCCATTATATTTTGGTCAATAATAGCACTTATTGGTCTCATGGTTGGTCCATTTACCCATGATTGCACACCATTTTTGCGGTTTAATTGGTTGTCCCTATTGAGGTATCCCTTGTCCTGGTCTCCTCATAGGTGCTTTTTGCATGTTATTTATCATGTCATTCATCTTTTTGAACATGTCTTCTATGGCTGAAAGTGGTGTTGCAGCAACCGTTCCCACTTGTGCTAATTTGGTGGATGTTGTTTTCTCACTTTGGTTATCCTTAGGGACATCTTCTTTGTTGAAAATATCACAATTGTCTCCTAAGTCAATAGCATCTGACACACACTCTTCTAGGGTCTTATGCTTCTTGCTATATAATATAGCACAAAGTTCTTTGTTTAGCAGTCCTTCTAGAAACAATGATACTAGTATGTCTTCTGCTTGTATCTCTAGCTCTGGGCATCTTGCAATGTATTGTTTCATTCGAGTTGCACAATTCCTAACAGACTCACCTTGTTTCTGTTTAAAGCTGTAGATTTGAGCTACCGTATTGTGTTTGATCCCCGTTTTGGAACAAGCAGCTACAAATCCTTGAGCTTATGTATTCAAGTCCATGATTGACCTTGGTGGAATGTTTGGAACCATGTCAATGCTTTCCCTTCTAATGTCATTCCAAACCCCTCGAATTGAGTATGGAAATCAAATATGCGTTCTGCTCTTAGCACTTGCTTAAAGCTTGCTAAGTGGTCATATGGATCCCTCGATCCACTGTATTTTCTAACCTATTTTTGAAAATCAGTTGGTCTGACACGTCTCTTTGGTTCAACTCCTGGTCTCCTGGAAGTTGGTCTCGTTCCGAGTCCTTCAAACCAGTCTGTTGGAAATAGTGACTCGTGTACCCCTGGACTAGCTTTAGTGTCACCCGTTTTTTACGTGATGGATGAGGTGGTTTCTGGTTTCTTAACATTATTCCTAGAAGATCTCTCACAGTGTTCATCTCTTGGAATAGTTTCTGGTCCTTGGCCCAATATCCAATCCCTTATGGAATACCCTTGGTATTTGGTTTGTTCCACCTCCTCAGGAGTCATCATAACAAAGTTGTTGTATAACAATCCCTAAACACGTAGGTAGTTGAATCTGCTAAACCCTTATCTTTGATCTTGAAGATATAGATGATCTTCATGGGTGATAGTTGTCCTGATTTGGCATGTGAAGTCCATAGAAGATCTTTGAAGTTCCTATCCTCTCAACAATACACTCCGATCCTAGGATTATCCGTGCTAAGCCGTTTCAAAGGCTTCAAATCAACTTGATCGTATCCCTCAAATTCTAAAGTTGGTGGTCCTTCTTTAGCTGTCATTTCTAGAATTATGGTGTTTACTTCTAACCCCCGTTTTTCTATCACGTCAGGGTTTTCGAATTGTAAATACTGAGTTCCGTTTCTATCCATGTACATTTTTTTTTGTTTGTTTGCCTTGATTTCTCTTCGAACTCAATACCATAGTCATCAATGCGAATAGCATACTCTTCATTAGGATCTAGGTAAACCTGAGCTCCATGGCAATTAGTCTTATAAAAAGAGAGTATATGCTTATAGTGCACTGTCGCTCCGGTTTTTGAGTAAGTCCAATAGGAAGACATTTCAGATGGTGAATCTGAAAAAGTGTCTGAGACTTCCTCAAGGATAGTGTGCAAGGGATTGCCTTGATTCACACTTTCTTCAGTGGATACTCTACTGGAGGTTTCTTTAAAGGTGCCTTGGTTTCCTAGTATACGACCAGATTTAAGGTTCATAAAGACTTGTGAAACCCTGGATAGAGTACTTACTGTCAGATTGACTTGTTGTCAATTTCTTCCACTTGACTTGATTGCAACTTCCGTCAAGCTGCTGATTCCTTGTCTGCAACCTGATTCCTGTATCAGTTTTAATCAAGTTAGCTATTCTTTCACAAATACTGTATAGTTTTTTCTAACTATTGAGAGTGGTCCATGTGTATCACTTCAATTCGAGCTAATGGAGTCAGCAGTTGAGACTTTCAGATATCACTTTTGCCAAAAGCCAAAGGACTAATTTGCAACCTGAAAATTGAGTGAACATGTACCAATTTGGATCCGATTGAACCCAAAATTTCCGGGTGGCCTTGTATTATGTTGGTCTAACACTGTACAAGTTCAACAGTCAAAATGGTGTCTCTGTGTAGTAGTAGTAAATAATCACCATTATTTACTTTTCTCAACTTTTTGCACTTTTTGGCTTGATTTGCCAAGGATACTACCTGTTAAGGTCCCTGGACAAGTTTCACCAAGTTTGGACAAAATTTGTTCAAGTTTAGCAACTGTTTCGTGTCCGCAGACTCAGTTGCAAGAATTTGGTTTAAGTCTCACTTTTGTGATCCAAATTTCACCAAAATTGATTTGTGTGGTCTACTTGATATGCTTGACCTTGTGATACTCAAATGTGCAAGATTATCATTTTTTGTAGTAGATGTAAATAATCGTGATTATTTACTCCAGCTATGTTTTTGCAAGTTTTAGTCCCAATCTTGACACAGATCTGTTAAGTATCTCAACTTAAGCTCCCTAGCGAAGTTTCATCAAGTTTGGACAATTTTTTGTTCAAATGGTCATCAGCTTTGTATCTGCAGACTGATTTTGCAAATTTGGCCACAATTTTCAATCCAATGATCCAAATTTCACCAAAATTGATTTGTGGGCTTAATACAACACGGTAAGGCTAGTGGTATGCTAACTTGGTCAAAAAAGTTAAAAAATGGGATAGATGTAAATAATCGCGATTATTTACTTCTGGCAAATTTTTGCATCTTTTTGATCAACTAAGCATGTACACATATCTATCACATCAATATAAGCCTATGAATCAAGTTTCATTGAGTTTGAACAATTTTTTTTTTTTAATTTACACTCAAGTTCCCGAAAGTCAGTACAAACTTTAGTTTTTACCCAGTTTTTTGTCAGTTTGGTGATCCAAATTCTATGTGCCTTTACAAAAGTTGTTTGTACACATGCATAGAGTCACTGGTATCAACCTTGATCAGTTTTGAGCTGAAAGCAAATAATCACGATTATTTACTTAAAATGGACATGTTTTTGCATTTTTTCGTCGGACGGTCTTTTCATGAGCTATTTTAAGCTTATGAATCAAGTCAAACTTAATTTGGCTTAAAATGTCAAGGAAAAGTAAATAATTTGAGTTTCTGAAGACTCTTGAAATTTTTACCTCATTGTGTCCTTGAGCTTACCCACTGGTTCATACAACTTTTAAAGCATACTCTCCAGTCGGATTGAGTGGTTGGCAGTCTTTTCGTGCTATTTCTAGCCGTAGACCTGAAATTCTGCAACTTCATATAACAACTCACAATTAGTTCTTTCGGAGAGCAATGTTCTGAAGTCCACCTCGGATTCTACTTACCCTACTCCTAGATTCTACTCCAATAAAGTTGTAAAAACTGTCCACAAACTCTCATTTTCTTGTTTTTTATGGTTTTCTGAGACTTGCTCTTAAGACTTGTCTTATCTATCAATCATTCTCAAACCCTACTCTAATTCTACAATCCCACAATCCTAAAGGCACTCAGCAAGTACAATTACTTCCAAGCTACCTCTACACAGGAAAAGACGACAATCTTAAGCTATGCGGTTTCTAAAAGAAAGTTTTTACTATAGGAGATCCTAGAGGAAGTTAAAGGATAACTTCACAAGATGCTCATGTTTTTTCCTAGTTTAGGTCTCTTCGATCCCCAGCAACGGCGCCATATGTGGGACGGGTGTCTAACCTCACTCCTATCTTATTGCAGACGTAGCGAGGACCACAATTAATTTGTCAATCCATGGGATGAAGCTAACTCGAATAGTGCATAGAGGCTACAAGAGGAACAAACAACTCACATCTAACTCAGCCTACACTCAAATGACTGAAATCACCAAAAGCCAATCGCTCATTGACAAACAAATCACATCCGTTACAGCATCAAATGACATCCAAATGTAACGAAACTTCTAGGACATGTTTATAAGACCTAAGCGCACATGCTTATGGTCTCAAATCCCACTTTAGGTCAAGTGCAAAAATTGCAATTATTAACAGCAGTGGATTTTTGACCTAGTAGTTTTCGACCTAGAATGCATCTATATGCTTAGCAATGATGCCCCAATACCCCGCCTATGCTTAGTTTTTGATTTTGAACTGTAAATTCCTACTTATGATGAAATTAGGCCGCAAGTCGACGACGATGCGTAGAGATCTTACCTACGGTTGCAACGCAATAGACGTGACTGCAATGTGATAAGCGCGGAGGGAGTAGGAAGTGCGAGAAGGAGAGAAGTGAGCGCCGTTAGCTCACGCTTATTTCATTATCCAAAAACTTAAAAATAACTTACAAAAATTGACTTTTATACCTTAGCCAAGGTTTTTGGTGGTCAAAACTAATAATCTGGGAGCTCTAACTAAAGATAGGTTGATACAATCTGGAAGCTTGTAGCCTTGGCTCATCATTTACAAAGTTTATTCGAAAAATAGGAGTTACAATATTCCGAATCATCAAAATAATAAATGTTTTTACAATGAGAGCTCCAAAAAATGGTATCCGAGTTAGCTTGCTACTAACACTTTGGAAACTCTGTAAACATATCTTTATACTCTTTATACTCTTTCTTCTCTTGTTTCACAAGTCCTCTCCTAACATACTTCTTACATTCAATTTAGTACGCTCTGCAATTGCTCTTGGATTCTCTTTCTCCTCCTTGACCTCCACATTATGCAAGGATGATTCCTTTTCAAAACTTATCCCAAATAAATCGGGACACAATTGCATCAAGCCTTCCTCTACACTCTCTTTTGATGACATAGACAAAGCACCATTCTTCTATGAGTCACATTGTGTTGAATATGTATCTTGCCTGTCCACTAAATGCTGTGTATGGCTCTCATATACCTTCATGTTGTAGACTATGGTCCTTCCTTTCTCTTGGTTGGGGATGGTGATCAAGCCCATGCCCGAATCCTTCTTAGCACCAATAATTATAAGCAATTGCCTCCCTAAAATTATGGGTAAGCATTTTCACCCGCTTGCATCATGTAGAAATAAACCAAGCACTCAATCCTCAAGACTTTTATCTTGACATCTTCAACTATCCCAAGAAACCTTGCATTTTTGTGGTTGTCTATTCTCATACGGATCGAACCATTCACTAACATCTTGATACTTACTTCCTTCATGAGCTTTTGTCATGACATGAACTTGGGCACCACCATCCACATATGCTTGCATTTCTATCTTTTTTCCCAAGATATCTTCAACTATTGGCACCATATATATAAGGTGAACGACCCTCAAAGTTGACACCATGATTTGATGCTTATCTCTCTTGGAAGGAAGATGTGTACTTAATGATTTTGCCTATTGCCTCCTCAAATTAGCGTTTAAAGCCAACAATTGACCAAAAGATATGTTAGACATTTGATTTTGTATATAGTCGTCAATATCATAGTCTTCAACACTTTGGCCAAAAGGGTAGTCCTTTGGACTTATTTTTCTTTGTCTCCACCTCTTGCTGCTTTCTGGTTGATCTTCTACTTTAGATTTCCCTTTCCTTGCTCTTGCTTCGGCAAGGTGGTAGCTTGCTCGCAAGGTAGGTTGGATGGGAGAGGAGGAGGATGGATTTGTGAGCGAGTCCCCCGACCCCACCCCATAAGGCCACCCTTACGCTTGGGGGAGACATGAGATGCCTACATTTAGGGCACGGGGGGGGGGGGGGAGAGAGAGAGAGAGAGAGAGAGAGAGAGAGAGAGAGAGAGAGAGAGAGAGAGAGAGAGAGAGAGAGAGAGAGATGTAGATTGTGAGATGGGCGAAAAGAATGTTTCAGCATTGGCCTTCATTTAATACCCGTCTTTTGTGTCTTCCCTCAAAATATTCTTGCCTAATGAATATTTCATGATCATGCATACATACTTGTTTCAATCAGTAAATCAAAAGAATCATACATGATGTAGTTTGGCAAAAATGAGGCAGGAAGGTTGAGCCACATGTCTCAATCTCAACCATTTGTTAGTTGATTAAGCCAATGTTCAACATTGATCATGAAATTTGTTAAGGGTTTTTTAAATTGTCGGCTTAACAATATTAATAATGTCACAAAAAAGCAGCACGCAAAAGGCTAACGAAATCTTTAGAGTACAAGTCCCTCATTTGGAAGGTCTACTCACATAGTTGGAAGCCAACATTGATTGTTCTGACAAAGTATTACGAATCTCATCATCGATTTCGTCCAGGACAATGACAAGAAGGAAATGTTGTTGAAAGCCTCATAGAGAGTGGCACTGAGCTTCATGGATATTTGTGGCAGTACTCATACTATTCTTCCCCCTTGAAGCAAGACCCCCTGACGTGATTGATTTCTTGTTGATTCTTGATCATCTATGAATCTCCTATGACAATCATCTGTCATTAAGGTAAACAAGATAGATGTTACCAATATTGATGAAGCACAACGATCTCCCTAGGTCAGTAAGGGCATGTCACTAAAGCCATCACCTATGTAATACCAACTGGCACCAAATAGCCTCAACATGAAACCACCACGTCTTTGTTTAGACGATAGCCAAGCCCATGCAATGCTCAATGCAAAATTTACTTCCCTCACAATCCAATATCAATTAGATTTTACTCAAGCTCTAGTAGATGTCCAAAACCTCCTTATCCAAAATTTAAGAAATGAGCTTGATATCTACCACAATATTTTTTTTTACCGCTTCACTAACCTCATTAGCAAACTCTCCAACATTTCCCTACCCCGAATATCCTCCACCAATTGGCAACACAATTTGAAATAATGTGCACTTCAAGTCTTTCTCTCCCACATGAAAACCTACATGTGTCTACACCTTTCCTTCTGCCTAGAGCTTTCCTGTTCTAACTTCCCCCCACATAAACCACCGCCTCCACCTAATCCCCCCCAAGAAACAAAAATATTCCTTCCTCCCCCTCCACTCAACCATCTACCATTGTGCCCAAGTACCCGCTCTACCGCATCCATAACCACTTCTCACCTAAACTTCTACATTCCTTAAAATCCAAGCTTACCACACTTGTCAAGCACTCACATCATATAATGCACACTTGTAGTAATTTCAAGAAAAGGCAAAGGGAGGAAGAACTAGGAGTCACCCACCCTCCTCTGTGGATTCATCTCCTCTTCAATAAGCCAACCCCCCCCCCCCCAATTTATGGGCTCTTGCTTCACCTTCTACTTCAAGCTCTACATCAACCTACATTGCTACAAACATCAAGCATCAAACAAGATGTAAATTTTGGCTCTCTCACACCAATCCCCATACATACAAACTCATAATCTTTGGTAAGTAACCGGATTACACCCGTGACAATGCTTCTTCTAATTCACTTGTGCACAATCTCACACCACGGGCTCTCTCTTTTAATGAGAAAAAATATGGATGGGTCTCAATTACCGAGATATTACCCCACCTCGCAATCCCCTACCCTTAACCCTACTTTTGGCTCACGATGCATTGAATAGAAACCTTCAACTTGAGAAGTACTTCAAAGCCCTTAAAACAACTTCACCATCACCTCTCAAAGCTTCAAATCCCTTTTGGATGCCCCCGTCCTTAAACCCTGCCTTACAAAATATCATCTTAGAAAACCGCAAAAACCTTGAGAATTCCTTAAAACTCTACAATCCCTCATGGTCCACAAACGCCCAAGTTTATTAAACAAGCCATCAAAACACTCTCTAGGGATACCTCCATTATCATTGGGTCTACAAACAAAAACTTAGGTTTAATCATTCTCCCCTATGAGTGGTATAATAATGAAGCCCTTAGACAACTTAACGACCACACCACCTGCCTACCCACCATCCTCCCATCCTCAGGATACCTTGCCTCACTCCTTAGCTCCATCTTACATAGATATACTCTTCTTCCCCATCTATATCACAACTTGTCCCATCTACTTCCTTCCCAAATTGCATAAACCCTCCCTACTCTCTCGTCCTATCTGCTTCTATCGAGGATATATATTTGAGAACGCCTCAAAGTGGGTGCACCACAAACTGTATCCTATCCTCCTAACCCAACAATCACACCTCAAGGACTCTCTATCCCTCATTAGAGAGCCTCAAAACACACCTTTCTCTCCCGATAGCCTTCTCTTCACTTGCCTGACACTTATTCCTCCACCCATAAGTACATGTACTTCTTGAGTATTAGAGCATGGAGATATACTGGCAAATGGTATTGCATCGGGTAAATTGCTTGGTAGAATGGATCGTCCAATTTCATGGGTGATGATGTTAATCTCCCAGATGTTATAGAAGCACATACGCAATCAGAATTCTTCGAGTGGCAGTGCATGTAATTGTCATTAAATGTGAATGCTTAATGATGTTGTTCATGCCAACTAGATAACAAAAAGGAAGAACGCTTTCAAAAAGTAAGAACACAATTGCTAGAAAACAGTTCGGTACACACTAGAATCAAAAGTGAGAGATATTACCCAATAGAAAAAATAGTAAATGATTGCACACTATATCTTTTTATGGTGTTCAAAGTAATAGTATTTGGTGCACTTAGGGGGATGTCCCTTTAAATTATTATATCCTTTGCTAGAGATTGCTTTATGAGAAAGTATTTGTCATGTTTCTAGTGTAATAGCAATAATCCTACCGTTTGTTTTGTGCAATATCTGGAACTCAAAGTTTCATGAGAACGGAGGAATCTCTCATCCGTTTTGGAAGATTGGTGATGTGCACTCTTTTCTTGGCTTCAAAATCAGTTCCCATGCCTATGTAAATACAATTGATCGTTTTGCATTTGATGGAGACTACGTAGCTCTCTTTGCATGTTGTTGTCTCTTGGGAGGGGTTTATTTTGTCTTGCAAACTTGGTGTATGGTTGATTTGCTCCCTACTGGCATCTACTTCGCTCTCATGCACTACAGTGGTGTATGCATGGTTAGTTTTTAATTATTTTTTGTTATGCTTGTATGTTCAAAAAATTCTCACCATTTGGTGGTTCAAGTTTTCGGAAAGAATCGGTGGATTCTCCAAATCAAGCATTGAAAAGTTTATTGAAGTGCCATGTGACCTTCTCATCATTTAAGATGGCCTTGTTGTCCCCTTTAAATTCATTGTCAAACTCTTTAACCATGTTTAAAAGTGCTTGACTTGTGGTATTCTTGTCGAGGAGGGCCAACTTGTCAAGCATAATCTTATAACCGTGGTGAAGCATCTCAATTGTGTATATGGTGATTTCAGCAGTCTTTGTGTCCAATAGTTCATGTGCTTCTATGTCTAGTAGCAGGTTAGTTGACTCATTGAAGTCAATGCCCAAGCATAGTAATATCTCTTGATGTAGTCCTGTAGAACAAGAAAGAGTTATCAAACAAAACATCCCCTGTCGGTATCCATGCAATTGGAACCCAGTTGTTGAAAATAAAATATGCATTGAAGAAAATAATTGCGAGGTAATTGATTGCATAGTTTTTATACAATATGAGCTGAAAGTCCGAATACATGAAACGTTCTAATTAAAAGTGATGGGGAAATATCTAACCATGGAGAGACACCTTTATTGGCATGCTAGAACATTTTTGGGATTGGTATGTTTATTTTGAGGTGGCCTCTTTGTGTCACACGAGAGAACATGACATATGCCAAGGTTGGTGTGAATGCTTTTTATGATGAGGGCGACTTTCTTCAATATCATCACCCCTTGAGATTTGTGGCTCATTATTGCATACATCAGCATCAAAGGAAACATGCTTTTGTGGAACCATTTGCTGTTGATTTCCCTGGTAGCATGCTTTGTCCTTTGAATGATCATGATAGCACCAATGGAAAGTAATTGCACTTCCATGTAGCAATGTGATCCATTCTATCATGTGAAAGAGATAGTATTCGATAGGTGGAGCCATTTGTTGCCCCTATCGCCAAGTTAATGTTCTCTGTAATCATACACTCGGCGCCAATCGTAATATTATCCATCTCATGAAAAGCCTTATCATATAGCAATTGCTGCAACAGTGGCTCTTCATGGGCATTGGCCTTAAGTGCCACAATGACCAAATCAGATGCTAGGAAAGATTTTTGTAGAATCAAGTTGTTGTTCTTATAGACATCTTCCCTATGTGTGCATATTATCGTGGTTGAGTCGTCAATTGTTCTTAGGAGTTTGGCCTCATCAATAACACATTGTGACAGTGTCTCTATGATTTTTTTCAATGTGTACTGTTTGACACGGATTGTGTCCAAGAACTGAATGTACATGGGGTCTGCTACATTGCGAACTGAGAAAGTCATGTTGTGGGTGGTGAAAATTAGCGGATTGTCAAGTAATGATATTGTATCAAGCAAACCTTTTGCAACCACATTCGTTGTGGTCTTGACACTAAATGTGATGTCAATGATACTAAGGAGCTGCACAATTAGTTGGTTTGTGTGCAGGATGGCTTGTATATAGTCAGGTTACAAGATAACAATGCTACTTTTTCTTGGACTTTTTTGACAAGTTGGACAACAAGTCCAATTTGTTGTGATATTATGCATTCTAGTTGTTCATAGGAAGGTAGCGTTTGCCAACTTTGTACATGTATTGTTCACGATCTTGTAGAGGACATCTTTTTTCAAAAGATTGCAAATGCCATAGCCTCCACATATGGAAATCTTGTGGGCCAAGCCTCATAAATGCTATGGACATTGAACCATGAAGAAGCAACATGAAAAAAATTTTGCTTTTGCCTTTACTATTGGCATGGATTGTAGTTGCTAGTGACATTGTGAGTGTCTGCACATGTACATAACTGTGGATGAAACATATACAATTAGTCTTCTTGAAATTAGATGGAACCAATTTGTTGAAATTTGGGAACCAAAAATGTTCAACATACTATCGCAATCCATAGTGAAACTTCTAGCTAATACTGAAGAAAAGAATTTCAATTTTGAAGACAAGTTAGAATGAAGAACCCCAAGCACAATGTCAATACAAATCAAAATAGGTCGCAAGTTTTAATGACTTCTCTGACATTGAGGAAGAAAGAAACACACATTTCAGAGAGGGGACACATGCACTGCTCGGGGTGCAACCCAAGACGTTGTAGCTCTCGATCTAATTTAGTGAGCGTCTTCCTTTGGGAGGAATTGTCTCGTAGCTATTCATTACTGATTATGCTTTGTATGACTTCAATTTCAACAGAGGTCCTTGTCTGCATGAAGTCAATCTTATAGTGGTAGCAAAACTGAAATATGCAGACCTGATTGATGACCCATGCAAGTGCATACGCATCAGTTTGATTTGCTCCAAGGACACGGGGATTTGGTATCCAGAAGTTCAATTGCTCGCCACGGCCTATCGGCGTGCTCTTTGTGCTTGCAAATGTTAGTTGGCCTTCTCTTATATGGTGGTGGAAGGGCAAGATCCCAGTCTATAATGCCTACACGTGGTATTCCTTCTTTGGTGAAATCAATCATGATGTTCCAAGGGGCGAAGTTCATTGAATAACACCGTTGTCATGGGAAAATGCTAAACCTTGGACTACTGTATGATTCCAAGAAGAAGCATGATTCATGATAAGCCTGCATTTCCATAACTTGAGTTCAGTTGGTTTCTTGCTACCTTCCTATCCCAAGGCCACCAACATTTCACTGATGCTTTGAGAAGGTGCGCGTACACACTCCATCATATTGCCAAGGGAAGGCCCATTGAAGTAAGGGAATATAAACACCCATGTTGATTGATGAGTGTGTGCAAGGGCACGCATGATATCCCAATTGTTGAGATCAACTCTACTCTTGATGGCAAAAGACTTGAATTGCTCCTTTGCCTGACCTTTGAATTCCTTGCAACAGTACATGTTGGTAGATGGAAGGAAAGAAATTCCTTCGATACAGCATTCATGTGTAACTCCATATGAGCTTGACCCTAATTTCCTTCCTTGCTTGATAGCTTTGAATGGAATTCCCAATGTGATAGAGCAAAACGAGTTCAACACAATTTTTAAATATGCGCATTGGACATGCAAGCTCTGCTATCTCCAAGAGTCTCCTTACAAAACTTCTTGATGAAGGTGTTTTGTTTGTCAACGTTCCTTGTCTGGTTGGATTTTTCCTTCTTAATCTTCCAACAATTATACCAATGTCATAATTTTTCCATTTCTATGCCCTTTGGCTAGTCACCTCGTAGGTCCGCAACATATTTTGGCATGTTCCCAACAAATCTAAGGAGAAGGTGTTGTATACTGCCAATATTGGCCCCCTCAAATTTCAGAGAGCAAGGATTGCAGGTGCCGCTCATCTTGCAAGGTCGATGCTATGTCGTCCAGTGCGAGGGCATCCTCTATCCATACTAATTGGGTGCGCAAGCGTTTCTTCAATTCCAAATCTTGTTCAAGAATCATTCTACCTACAAACAATGAAATGACTTTATGATATGACGATGAAAACATTTCTCACTTCAAATTCCAAACGTGAACTTAGATTTTCTATAGTATGATAGTAGCCCTATGGTTAAGGAAAAGGGAAAGAAAATCAAGAAAACAGTAGCTCTAATCACATTTTGCCAATGATTTGATGTGAGAACATAAAACATTGGAGCAAGTTGGGAGTAGATCCATGCTCAATAACTGACATATGAGCTATGGGGATGCCCACTTACATTGCATGGGATAGTAGGATGAGTATAAGGGTTGATGGCAATCATACTCCTACAAGGTTGCCTGCCAGAAAGTTATTTGTTTGATCATGACGACATGTGTGACCAAATCGGCGATCGGTGTCGAACTAGTGAGATGAGCATTGGAGTGGGAAGTTTACGATATGAAAGTGTCTATGATGTGATGTTGAAAATGCTCTAATATTTTTCCTTGAGACTTGCAACTAAGTGTATGGCTGATCTTGAACATGTATGTTTTGCAAGGTAGATTGTTAAGCATTGTTTCGTGGATACGACAAAGGCATTTACAATCGAGGGGATGACCAATGCCAACGGATAAAGAGCATGTGAATGGAGGCCACGACATTTCCAACCGAAAATACAATTGATGTTGAAAATGCTCTAATATTTTTCCTTGAGACTTGCAACTAAGTGTATGGCTGATCTTGAACATGTATGTTTTGCAAGGTAGATTGTTAACCATTGTTTCGTGGATACGACAAAGGCATTTACAATCGAGGGGATGACCAATGCCAACGGATAAAGAGCATGTGAATGGAGGCCACGACATTTCCAACCGAAAATACAATTGATGTCGAAGCAAAGAGAATCTTGGAAAGTCATAAAGGCCTTCGCATCTACTTCACAACAAAAGTGAACTCAAATTACAATTTAATGACAATGTGCATGCCCGTTGAGTGATAGGCATAAAAGAGCGAACCCTAATGTTGTAATGACAAACACAAAGTACTGCACAATTGACAAACAATCTACACCACCAGACAATGGCAGAGCCTGAAAGAAAACTGTCCTAATTGGAAAAAAAATACGTGTTAGGAGTTCCTCGGTGAGAAGACATTAAGTGCAGCAAGATACAATGCGTGTGCAAAATGCTAGCGTGTTGTGGAAAAACATCGTCCATAGAACACTTGTGTATTGTGGGAAAAAAAAAACCATACATAAGTATGGTGTGAGTTGGATCAATTCTCCACATTGTTTATAATACCATAGGAAATGTGCCTTTACTTCGCCACTTTTATCCCCTTTAGTGTTGAAGGGGGACTTATGCTTTTTCTATAGTGTTAGAGGGACATGTTTTCTGTTTTAGATTTATCATAATGATAAGAATATGTTACCTTTACTTTATTCCATATGTTTCAAGGAGCATTGGAAGTAGACATGAGTGCAATGCTCAACTTCGTTAGACACCAACCGGGTGTCGGTGCATTGCTGCAGACATGTATTAGTTTTTGCAAAATAAATGTACAGTCAAAGTCCTCCTATTCATAGCAATGAGGTACATAACAACTTTTATACTACCTAAGCTCCTAGAATTTGATCAAGCTACTTTGGACTGACATGATGTGACAGGCCTCGGACAAACACAATGCAATAACGTTATGAGGAGTTCATGTAAACAACGCAATCAAAATTGTTCACTCTTTTGTATTTGACAAATTTAATACATAAGAAAAGCAATGCCATTGGGGTCTGCCTCCCTTGCCACTTGTTCAGTCAATTGCCCCTCCCTATGATCGGGAACGTCATACGGGCTTCTGCCCCCTATCTCTCAGTGCCATAGGGACCTCTCTCTTTCTCTCTCTCCCTCGTGAAAATAGATTCTTCTTCTTCCCTTGCCGCTTGAGCAGTCAACTGTCCCCAACCATACGTTATGCGGGCTTCACCCCCCCCCCCCCTCTCTGTGTTTAGAGCCATTCAATTAGGTCTCCCCAATCTCAGAAAAATAAAAATTCTTTCAAAACATAAGAAGGGTGAGTTTAGGAAATAAAAAAGACAAATGAAGGTGGAAAGTCAAAAGACAAATGAAGATGGAAAGTCAAAAGACCTTTTGTGTCCATATAAATAGGTGTTTCTCTACTCTTTCATTTTTCCTTTAGCGTTTTCTTCTAAGTTCTCTTTAGCGTCTCTCTCTCTCTCTCTCTCTCTCTCTCTCTCTCGCAATGTTGTATTCATTTTTCTTAGGTAATATTGTTGCAAATCTATGTGCTTCGTCATTGCCTGACCTTACGTGCTATAGATTAAAGCATCGGTTTTCTTGTTTTTGAGTGAAATTTTTAAACTAGAAGTACCTTTTAATTTTTAATTATCGCCACATGGCATAGCTAGCTTTGCTGCATTCTCCTAATCTTTATTACACAATCAAGGTGAAAACGAGCATTGCGATTTTGAATTGGGGAGGATTGGAGGGAGGTTGGAAATTTGGAGCGTCTATGGGCCTTCACGCAATGCTATGGATGTCGATTGCCCCTCCCCATGATCGGGAACGTCATACGGGCTTCTGCCCCCTATCTCTCAGTGCCATAGGGACCTCTCTCTCTCTCTCTCTCTCTCGTGAAAATAGATTCTTCTTCTTCCCTTGCCGCTTGAGCAGTCAACTGTCCCCAACCATACGTTATGCGGGCTTCACCCCCCCTCCCTCTCTGTGTTTAGAGCCATTCAATTAGGTCTCCCCAATCTCAGAAAAATAAAAATTCTTTCAAAACATACGAAGGGTGAGTTTAGGAAATAAAAAAGACAAATGAAGGTGGAAAGTCAAAAGACAAATGAAGATGGAAAGTCAAAAGACCTTTTGTGTCCATATAAATAGGTGTTTCTCTACTTTTTCATTTTTCCTTTAACGTTTTCTTCTAAGTTCTCTTTAGCGTCTTTCTCTCTCTCTCTCTCTCTCTCTCTCTTGCAATGCTGTATTCATTTTTCTTAGGTAATATTGTTGCAAATCTATGTGCTTCGTCATTGCCTGACCTTAAGTGCTATAGATTAAAGCATCGGTTTTCTTGTTGTTGAGTGAAATTTTTAAACTAGAAGTACCTTTTAATTTTTAATTATCGCCACATGGCATAGCTAGCTTTGCTGCATTCTCCTAATCCTTTATTAGACAATCAAGGTGAAAACGAGCATTGCGATTTTGAATTGGGGAGGATTGGAGGGAGGTTGGAAATTTGGAGCGTCTATGGGCCTTCACGCGATGCTATGGATGGCACTCACCCACGTCGTGCTGCGGTATCAGGCGATGGAAACTCTTCTCTTGGTGGCCCGTTGCATCATAATCATGGACAACAGCAACAGCAGAGGCCAGCATCTGGGAAACAAATGCAAATGGAGAGTCTATATGTCAGCAATATGCCAAAGCCCACTCACACAGATGCTGCCATGCATAACCAACTCCATTTTTCCCAGCAGCATGGTCCTTCTGCAGTTGTATTAAGTCCGAGGGTGCCCGGTGAAGAACCCCCACAGCGAGACAGCAACCTTAGAAGTGTGAGTCCTACTCTCATCAGAGAGATTCTGGAGAAGTCTGGCATGGCATTCAAAATCCCGAATTTCCTCGAAAGGGCAAGCCGGGATAATCGAGATATCTGGAAGACCAAGTTCAAGCCCAGGCCTGGTAGCCCAGCACCCCGCCGTCCATCCAAATGTATCAGGTTGCAATCAACTGCACCTGGCCTTGTTACCGCACCTTTGAGTGCGAAGCAATGGCTCCTCCAATCACTTGGGCTTAAGGACTCAGAAATCTATGAGCTTTTCCATCAGGTTAGCTCTGTTGGTTTTTGTTCTTTCAACCGTCATTCACGACATTGCGCACACATGCCAGCTCAGCCACAAAGATGACCTGGATGCTGCAAGAGACCTGGAGTTAGTGCTGCTCTGTTGGGCACCCTATTATCAATGAACTGCTATGTAATTGTTCAGAGATAGAGTCATTGTATGCAGAGGCTACTGTTGTAATATTCGACGGCGATGCACGCTTGTGTTGATTGATAATACATCAAGATTTGTGCATGTAGTCTAAATGGAGCAAGTAGATGTAAACGCAAAGTTACCCTCCTTGTAAAGTCAAAAGTGCCACATGGAACCAATCTAACTTTTGCAGCAATTGTGATTTTCTTGCGTGCAACACTTGCAAAAAAATCATATTGAAGATTGTGGCTATTATTTTGTGCATTCGATCAAGTGAAAATCTTTTGCATCACTTGTTATGATTATCATGCTGTGTTTCAGATGGAATCAATGCCTCAATTTGCCGCTGAGTATATACGTGAGGTGAAAGATGAGTGGCAAGCAATGGAATTAAGAGAGAAGAAAAAACCTCCAGAGGTTGAGTACCTTTCAAAAGATCAAGCTCTTCTAGAAAAAGTGCGAGCTCTTGTTTTACGAGTGGTTAAAGTACATGAATGTGAAGAGTCTTTTGTGAGGCAGCAAGAGGTTCAGAGGATAAGGGAGAAAGACAACAATGTGTCATTCTCTCGTGCAAGATCTCCAAGCAGATCTCTCCATATGCAATTAGAAAAAAACAAGCATGATCTTCAATATGCTTATAAAGGGGAGAACTTGAGGCCAGATTATGGAATGCCATTAAGGGGTTCTGATAAGTTGGTCGATCCAGAGAGGACAAAACCTGTCGTTTGTTCATTATGTGGGCAGGTTAAGTTGAATTTGCCTGATGCGGATTCTCAGCAAGTTTTGCCAACAACAAATCTGGTAGAAAAGGAGTTGGCTCCTCAACTGAGGCATGTGCTTCCATCGTTCATCCCTGTCGATGATTACATCGTGGAGCACGGTGTAGTACAGGTATTTGCTTTCCTTTGTCTTCTAGCTGCGGTGTACATGCAACTGTCTCCTTCGTAAATGTCTTACTTTTCTTATGCCGTTTCAGTCATAAGTTTAAAAGTGTTAATTGGAACAGATTTAGAAAGATTTGAATGCTTAAATGTGTGCCTTCCAGCCAGAACCTTATGGTAAAGTGGAGCACAAGTCTCGATTCAACCCACTTGACAAAAGATGGTACACGGTTCTTTTTCCAGCATTACAGGTATCAATAGTTTTTTCAAGCTGTCAGTTCTAGGCACCAAAAAATTAATCTAGCAAGGCCAGCTTTAGTTTTCTTTTTGTCTGGCAACATAATCTATACGTTAGATGCAATTACATATATTTTTTGTTTGTTCACCAGCTTTCTACTTACTAACTGACTAGTAAATGTGAGTTTGTGATCATAACAAGCTTGATGATAGTTTTTGCCTCAATTCCAACATGAGTTTGGTGATTATAACAGGCTTGATGATAGTTTTTGCCTCAATTCCTGCTGTATACTTGTTAGAGTTTGGCATCTTGTTGGATTCATCTAGTTGGTTTTTTGGGTTCCAAGATGCTCCGAAGGCTTTGGCCTTTATTCAACAGTTTGACATAGCTTTCTCTGGAGGGCACTACTCAGAGCACTCCAAGATTAGGAGGGCTACATCTTTCTTCAAAGGAAATGCTCGAACATAGTGGTCCACTCTTCTTCTGAGGAAGGAAGCTCCAGACAAGTGGTTGAAATTCAAAAGGCTCTTTATTTCTTCTTCGCTGACTCGGGAGTATGAACGAGATATACGAATTGCTTGGAATCATCTTCAGATGACCAAGGAAGATTCTTTGGACGCTTATTGCGAGAGATATTGGAACCCTTTTCTATCAACCTCTTCATTTAAGAAGGTCTCTTTTAAGGAACAGATTGAGTGGTTTTGTTGCGGACTCCCTACAAAGATCCGAGACTACTGCCAGGAACAAAAGTCAAATTCTATTCAAGAATTGATGGGTCATGCGAAATGGGGTTTCGTGATACATTCGGGAAATTTGACATACCCCACTTATGAGATCTTGACTTAGAGAACCCAACAGACCTCTAACAATGAAAATAGAAAGAGAGAGTTCCCAAGAAAAGAAAGATAAGGATACACGACCCCGGCTCACTCTTCAAGAGAGGGCCAATTACATCAAAGAAGGGAAGTGTTTTGGTTGCGGGGAACATGGGCACGTCTCTGCAAACTGCCCCAAAAAGGCACATCAAGAACAACATGAAGACAGGCCAGAGAGTTCGAGAGCAACAGAGGAATGTGGGAGAAAAGGCAAGATGAAAGCAGGACTGGTTCCAGACTGCATGGGTACTGACCAAGGCATAATTGATGAAAGTACAGAACTTTGCCGAGCTTGGGGCAAAGTGAAAGATCAAGAAGCCCTGATTTTCTTGGATGGAGGAGCCAAGGCCAACTCCATTTCACTTGAATTGGCGGCGCGGCTCGAGATTACACCCGATAGGATGGGACCACTAGCAGAGGCAGTTCTAGCGGCACTTGGACGGGACATAGCCATTACACCTGTCATTAGCAAACTTCGGTTGCATTGTCAGGGGTATTTGGGGCACGAGGACTTTTACATAATGCCCTTGGAAGGTTGTGACGTTCTCCTAGGAGTCCCTTGGTACCATAAGAACAACGCCATAGTCGATTATCGGGCAAAGAAAGCGACTTTGACAAATGAAAAGGGCCGAAAAATTGTACTTAAAAGAGTTAAATGATGAACACAGAACAAACATGTCTAAACTTGATGGAGAACGCCAAGATTTTCTCCACACTCATGCCGATTGCTTCCCCGAGGGCCTGCCAAGTGAGTTGCCACCATCTTGTCCTAAGGATCACATCATTGATCTGATACCTGGAAGCACACCACCGAACCGGCCACCTTACCGTGTTAGCCGAGCCCAGAATGAAGAGATTATGAACCAAGTAAAGACCTTCTGGAAAAGGGTCTTATCCAGTCAAGTACTTCACCCTATTGCTCTCTGGTGTTGTTGGTTTTAAAGAAAGACGGATCTTGGAGAATGTGCATTGATTACAGAGCTCTCAATAAAATTACCATCAAGAAAGATTTCCGATTTCAAGGATAAATTATATTCTTGACCGACTACAGGGATCCTCTTGTTTCAGTAGGATTGATTTGAAAAGCGGATATCATCAGATCTGAATCGCGCCGAAAGATGTCTACAAGACGGCCTTTCTGACGAGCTTTGGTTTATATGAATTTTGGGTGATGTCTTTTGGTCTTACCAATGCTCCAGCAACTTTCAACTGAATGATGGATAGGATTTTCAGAGAGTATAGATCATTTGTTGGCACTTTCTTTGATGACATTATAGTCTTCTCCAAGGTTGAAGCCGAACATAGACACCATCTGCTACAGGTCATTTAGGCATTGCGAGATCACAAGTTAGTTATCAATGCCAAAAAGAGTGAATTTTTCTTGCTGGAGATACACTTTTTGGGACACATCGTCTCAGCAGCAGGAGTACAGATGGACCCGTCCAAGATTGAGACTATACGTGATTGGCCCGATTAAAGAATGTTCATGAAGTTAGAAGCTTCTTGGGCTTGTGTTCGTACTACCGGCGTACATTCGAAAGTTTGCAGAGGTAGCTTCCCCTTTGCACATTCTGACATAGAAAGGAATCCCTTTCTTGTGGGGACCCACAAAGGTGACTGCCTTTTAGACATTGAAAGAGAAATTGACTACTAGACTAGTATTGACTTTGCCGGATTTGCAAAAGTCTATATTGTGATGCTCGTGGTCGTAGTCTGGGAGCAGTCTTAATGCAAGAAGGCCATGTGATTGCCTATGAAAGCCAATTGTTTTCAAGGCCAGAATTGACAGTATGAAAATGATTGATTTGTACTTGACTTGTTTGAGTGCAGGAATTGAAAGACGAAATGGCTGCATTTCGGTCTCATAAATCTCTATAGACATGATTGCAATAAGGATTAGTTAATACGGCATCTGTGAGGTCCCAACTGGATCTAGATGCGATTACTAAATACTTTGCCGATTAATCATGGTCTGAGATTTGGAATGAATTTGTATGTGATTTGTCATGTGATGTCCGGTGATGTGACTGTCGATTTGTACAAGTGCTAGATGTGGTGTCTAGTGCGTCGGTACTAACAGTCAGTGTCTACTAAGACAGTTTATGGCCTCTATCTGTTTTGCAGGCATAATTGAGGGCGATTACAATTCTTTCAAGAGGGGGGTATGTCACAAACTAGTGACGTGGCAGGCTCCTAGATATACACACACACTGCGGCAGAAATGCCATGTGGTAGTAGTCCCGAAAAACGCGCCGATAGGTTGACGTGGCAGTACAGTATGGACCTTCGCAATTTGCGTTGGACTAATGACATGGCAGTCCGTACAATCTCCGTAATTTGTGCTGGCTGCTTTATGCTGACGTTTTGGTTGTTTCGCCGTTTTGGGGTTTCAGAGGACTGAAACGGGTTTTTATGTCACTGTCACGTGACACATCCAACCCTATGTGTCCGTGGACAAGCTACAACACGACAAGGGTTCAATCAGTCCAGTCAGTCTAGATTTAGAAGTGTTCTGGCACTTTTGTGAGTCTGTTCGCAGACCGTGCATGCCCAGTCACTTGGTGTAGATGCATATCCTCTGGTTGCACACATCAGGATCATAAGCATTCCCATAAGAATCCATCAGAATCCTTCAGGGGAATTTTCCAGTGCATTTAGCCTATTTTCCCTATTTTTGACATTTTTCACTTATTATTTTTAAGTGACTTTTGTTGGAAAGTAGGTACGGCAAATTGAGTAAGTTTGTATATAAGCAAAACTAGACCAGCACTAATTGGCAGAAGAGGCAACAGGAGCACTCGCTCAACAGGCAACTTCTCAGCAGAACCCCAAGCCCTAGCGTTTTTGCTCCACAGCAACCACCTAGCGTTTTTGGACGAGATCAGCCAGCGTTTTTGCTTCTTGCAGATCCCTGGCGACAGAAGACTCAACAATAGACCTAGCATTTTGCAGTTGTAGGCCACCCGGCGACAGCAGAACCATTTTCAGCCCTAGCGTTTTTGATTTGCAGATCAGCCCCAGCGTTTTGCAGATTTACCACGACGGAACATCAAGAACCATCAGTGTTTTCAGTTTTCAGCCCTTAGACACCGCAGATCAAGTCCCGAACCTAGCAGATTTTCACCTTCCCGCAGCAGTTCCTCACCGCACGGTCAGATTCCGCAAGGTTTACAGTTTCAGCCCGGAAAACGCAGATTTCAGCATCTGCGTTTTCAGCGCGTTGTCGTCGCATTGTCGCCATCGACATCGTCATCGACATAGAGTCAGAATTCAGCAGTTACAAGATTTGCAGATTTCAGCCCTTAGCGTTTTCAGATTTCAGCCCGTCTCGTCCTCGTCCTCATCATCGTTGACATCGTCGGCAAGTCCAAGCATTGTAGAGATTTGTGCAATCAATAGTAGACCACTCTCGCCAATGAGAGTGGGGCCTTCTAAGGAGGGTTTTACAATGTCTTTGGTGTCGTATTTCTCTTCTCTCTCTATCTCTCAGTCTCATACACTTGCACGCACAGTGTCCATTCACTTTGTTTGTGATCATGGCACTCTCTCATTAAGAACGGAAGGCTCTCCCTTCCATAAGAACAGAAAGGAACCTTGAGCAAAGTTCAAACATTCATTCTGCTGCACCTAACAGTCACTATGCACTGTGCGCACGTGTGTGTGTGGCATGCAAACAACAGAAACAGGGCTAGCCCTAGCAGAGATTGTAGCAGCAGGTCCTTTGCGTGTAGAAAGGAAGGCACATGAGCAGCCTAGAGACAGATTCGTGCAGCTGCCAGGTCATACCCTTAGCGTGCGCAAGCAGCCTTTTACAGTGTACATGGTCAACAATAAACCTTAGCATAATCATACAATTAGACATAAGCGATGGATTTGCCTGAACAATGCATTTACAAACACAGGAAAGCCATGGAGAATTCGGCTAAGGATGCCATAACTATTATCAAAGAACGTTCACATGAGGATTTTGAAGATGCACGCCAAAATTGCGTATTCCTGTGCAGGAGCTTATGGATCCTGTTTCTCAATATGTCCTAAATGTGGTGATTCTTTTTTTCCGGGCAAAATGCCTACTGGACAAGATGTAGAGCAATGGATTGATTTCCTACTCAAGTAGAAAGCAGTCCGAGGGGTTTACTTTGGCGCGAGAGGGTTTTATGAGGTCTTACTAGCATGCGCAAACGACTCATGTTTTTCCCTGTGCTCTCACCAAAGACTATGAGTGTCTTATTCGTTATAAGTGCCCCGTCTGGGTTGAAGTGGTGGACTTTCCTCGCACTTGGCGTCACTTTCTTCCTCGTTCGTTGCCCAGTTGGGCAAGGTCATTTTCCCTCCTAGGCTGGATGCAAACACAAGTCGGTTTTGTATTTTGTGGGATACGGACATCCCCACACGAGTAGGCATTACGGTTGATTTCGTGGACATAGTGGTAGGAAAGCGCTTGTTCAAACTCAAATGGGGCAAATTTGCAAATTCTTCCTTTTGTTGTGGCAAATTTGGTCATATGCAGCCCAAATGTTTGGAACCAAATGTGCAGCCACCCCCTTCAACTGTCCCTACCCCTCAGTCTCCCCCACCGTTGATGTCTTCCTTTGAGGTACAAGCCAAAGGTGCTCCAGCTTCCACCTCGATAGAAGGAGTGAATAAAGGCAAAGGGAAGCAATCACAAGTGTCTACACTTTTTGCTTCTCTGAATACAAAGATAAAGGCAAAGAACAAGTTCCAACCTCTAAGGCTTGGATAGTGCCCAAGAAAACTGTTAAAGTCCGCCCTCCGGCATCTTCCCGCAACTATGTGCGCCCATTGAATATTGTCACTTAGAAAAAACTTACTTGTAATGAAAACACTTCTTTGGCTGAGGTGTCGGACAAGGTTTTTTGTTCCTACAAGGAAGTAGTTACAGGGAAAGCCTCTTCATTGCAAGGTGTCCCTCACTTGTGTTCTCCTGGTTCAGGTTATGATACGCCTCCTCATGTAGCCACCGTTGATGAGGATGCGCCAATGGGCACAAGTATTTAAGTATTTTTTGGTTTCCTCGCCCAATGTATATACCATATAGAATGCATAGTTCTTTAAATTGCATCTCCTATAATGTGCATAGGTTATGCAATCACAAGAGGTGGCTTACCTGGGACTATGTACATACATGCAAAACGGACATAGTTGATCTTTAAGAGCATAACAAGCATCATTTTGTTGGACAAACTTCTTACTTTGCAGGCTATTGGATAGCTTATGCAAGATAGCTGGCTATTCTGAAGTGCTTATGCTTGTTCGACACGAGCTCTTCTCGACACTAGTTTTCAATGACCCGGCTGAGAGATGGATGGTCATCCAATGTATTGTGAATGGGGAAGTTTTTGAATTTAGCGGACTATATGCATACACCACATTTGCTGATAGGGCACAGTTGCGGGGTGCCGTCTCCTCCTATTCTTGGCGTTCCAATGCATTTCTCTGTGGTAATTTTAATAATGCACCAAACCTTGTGGATAATACTATTGGGCACTCTCACATGCTTCATGTGGAACGACAATTTGGGGATCGTTTAATGCTGATATGTCATGGATTGGATTTGTGGCCTCGTTTGCATGAAGATGATCCAGGATCCACATTTCAACATAATGCTCAATCCATTTATCGCGCTCGATTGAATCGCTAGTATTTTTTTCATATGCAGCAGTAAGATGGCTTTGTATGCGATATGAGGATTGATTATACCCTATGTCTCCGGATCATGCTCCCATATTTTTGAAACTACATTTTTTCGCCAATGACTCGCCACCTAGGAATTGACTTTTGCATGTCTATAAGGCTTATCTCAAGCATGAACTATTTTGCACTTTGATGGTGAACATCATCCCACCTTTGATATCCAAGATGCATGTTGATATGAACACAACTTGGTTTTGATTTGTTATGTGTGTTCAATGTGTCATCCAAGATCATGGCAAGTACTATTTGTCGCAACTGAGAGAACAAGTTAAGCAGGCAAAAGATACTCGTCATAGATTAATGCACTTGGCGAACACTTCCTCTCTTACTGAGACTCATATGGCGGAGTCACTCTCTGCTTGCACTATGTTGCGACATAATGATGGGAGGAAATTGGCCAAATGGAAAGACTCGAGCTCCCCAACAGGCTTTTACAGATAAAGGCTATGTTTCTAAACATTTTTCTTCCAGCATTTGCATCATTCTAGGCAGTCTCAAGCTATGCATAGGATTAAACTTTCATCAAGGGAGTGGACCTCCCCCTTACAGGCGTTGGCATGGGCCGTGTAGTCTCATTATGGAAAGATCTTTGAGGCTCCTTTACCTCCCACACAAGAAGCTCGCCAATTGCGTCATTTGTTTCTATTGCATGTTACTCCAATTTTTTGATGCAACAGGCTTAAGACGTGGAAGTTGTTTTCATTGAGATGGAATTGTATGGTAGCTTGCTCGATTTGGGTTGCTGGAAAGCTCCCGGTTGGGATGGACTTACTGTGGAACTTTTCTTGTCATTTTGGGATTACCTCAAGCAGTCATTGTTGATAATGATGAATACGGCCTGGAAGCAGCAAGAAATGCCCTCCTCTTGGAAAGAATGCTTACTCAAGTCAATACACAAGCATGCATTATGTGAAGAGTTTTCTCATTGGCGACCAATCACGCTCATGCTTGTGGTATATAAATTGATGGCCAAAATGCTTGTTAATCGACTTAAGTACTTTCTGCATGAAGGCTTACATTAATCTCAATATGGCTTCATTCCTCGTCAGACCCTTGGCCTTTGGGACGTTTAGTAAGGTAAGGATGTCCTCTCAGTGCTTTGTTTTATGCAATCGCTACTCACCTTTTGCTTATGTATTTGGAGTCCTTGACTTCCACTAGTAGATTGCATGGCTTGACATTACCATCCGGGAAGCATTTTATCGGCCAAGCCTACGTGGATGACTCTTTATTTATGCCTTGCAATCACTATGATGATGTGGAGCATATTATGCATACTCTTCACTTGTTTGGATTGGTGGTAGGTCTCAAAGTTAATTTTTGTAAATCCAAGTTATCATCTCTGAATGAGTATGATCGACATAAGCTATTATGGAAAGGGGAGATTGTTCCTCCACTCATCATAGTTCGCCATTTGGGTTATCCGATGAGTTGGAATGTATCAGATGCGCAGAAATTGGATTGGGTACTCCAACCTCTGCATTCCAAGCTCTTTCCGTTCTGTTGTTGTGAAGTGCTTAAAGTTTGTTTCGTTTGTTCTTTTCGTTGGCATGTGGTGCCCTCCCGTTACAACGGTATCAGAGCTCCAGTCGTGTGCTTTTCTGAAAGCATATCGGTCCTTCAAAGAGTAGACGACTCTTCCAGATTTCACATGAATTTTTCCCTATGCAGGAGAGAGAGATTCAAGCAAAGCTTTTACAATTTCTGCAACAATTTGACACCACCTACACCATGTCGAACTACTCAGAAAAACCAAAGATTTTTCGAGCCATTGCTTTTCTCAGAGGCGATGCCATGCAGTGGTGGATGTCTTTAGCTACCAAAGTGCACACTCCAAGGTCTCGGCAAGCTTTCAAGAAAAATTTTGCCCAAAGTTACATACCATTTGACATCTTCTTTGAAGTGCAGCTTTTGGCAGAGGGGGATATCCTGAAATGCTTGCCACAGAAACCCTAACAAAGTACAACTTGAAATTCCTAGACATCTATCATTAGATGTCTTTCCTCGAGCCAATAGCCTTGAAGGCCCATTGTGATTGCTCTGTCATTGGACTGCTATCACTGCTACTGAAACACTATCTGCCCAAAGCCAGTTTCAACCATTCAAGAGCTTATGGACCATGCTGAGATCAGCTACAACCTTCTCGAAGGAAACTAATTTTGGTGTAGGTTTCAGGATGGAAAGCCATTCGTTTTTTCAAGCTCAATTGATCAAGATACACCGAGAATGCTTTTGAGTCTAATTGAGACACTTTTTGCACTTTGTTTGAGAATCTGTTTGACAACTTGTTTAAGAATACTGTTTGGAACTTGTTTGAAATGGATGTTATCTGTTTTGAACCTGTCTTGGTGCCCATTTGAGAATTGCTCGACTCTGGGTTTAATACTGGTTTCAATGATTTGTGACTTACTCCCGAGTGGAGTCTTGAAGAATTGTCATTTGATAATGTCTAAAACCTTGGAACGTTGTAGATTAGGTGTCGATGTTTGGGGAGCGTTTCGTTGTATGTTGGAAAACCTTGGGACGACGTAGACTGGGTGTTTGGGGATCGTTTCGTTGTATGTTGGAAAATCTTGGAACCACGTATACTGGGTGTCTGGGGAACATTTCATTGTATGCTAGAAAACCTCTAAACGACGCAGATTGGGTGTCTTGGTAGTGTTTAGTTGTATGCTTGTAACCTCCAAGCGATGCAGGGTACGGTTTGGGGAGCGTTTGGTTGTATCAGTCCTCTAAGCTCATGGCCCGTATCTTTATAGGTTATTTGCAGGGGAGTGAGGAGGTAGTCATTGAGTAGCTTCATGCCTAAGATTGTCTGTTTGGGAGAAGTGCTTAGTAGCGCTGTTCGTTGTGTCTTGTACATGCATAGTGAGCATTTGTGTTGTATTGTGACGTGACAACCACTGAATATTTCTAATTGGGTGACATTGCTTGGGTATGTAATTCTAGTTCATCGAGATACCCGTTCAAGGTTAGTGCCCGTCTGGGTGTGATGTTGGCTAATTTTGCTACGCCAGAATATCAAGAGCTCTGAAATGGAATGAGAAAACTGAATGTCCCTCGAAATGACCTTCAGATATTTTTGAGCTAACTTGAGTTGTTTTGTAGATATACTATAATAGCGGACGATTACTCTTCTTTCAAGAAGGGGGGATGTCACAAACTGCTGACGCGTCAAGTCACTGAAGATCCTAGCCAACTTGTAGATCCCGGCGGAGGGGTCTAAACCTTAAGTAGTGGAAGAAGAAGAGATTTTCACCAGCTTGCAGTTCCTCCTTGAAAGGACTAATTAATAAAAGATTTTTTACCAACTTATGGGTACCCCATTCGACGGGGCCTATAATAATAAAGTAGGACCCACAAATTCTCTTGCGAGTTCAATTGATGACACGGCAAAGTTGTACGAACGACCCAAAATTTACGTTGACTGGCTGACGTGGTAGATTCCGCATTTTACGTTGACAGGTGCTTATGTGGCTTTGTACGGCATGTTCCGCGTTTTGCGTTGATGCTTGCTGATGTGGCAGTGTACGGAATTCCCTGGTTTTGTGCTGCCAGCTTTTGACCAGTTGCTTTTGAGTTTAAAGCTTTTCATGTAAATTGCTTTTAAATGGCCAAGGGCCTTTAAATATGTGCCAAGGGCTCATACTCTGGCATACTCCCGCGTGGAGATGTAGAGCAAGGAGTACCGGTATTGTATTGAGTTGAAGCAATGTAAAGAAATATCGAAAGAGGCGCCAAGGTTTGGGGCTAGTGCTCTCTTGGGGTGGAACTCCGCCACTTCGTGCCTTGTGTGCCATGCATCTCTTTCTGTTCTATTGTTTTCGAGTGCTTAAAGTTTGTTATGTCTGTTCTTTTCCGTTGGCATGTGGTGCCCTCTTGTTACAAATTGTCCACTTGGCCACTACATGTGCGTCTCAGGATTTTCTAGTGCATTCTCATGGCTTATGTGCAGTTTTGCTTACCTTTCTTATTATGGTCTTAGTTGTGCTTGCAGTCCCTTATGTCTAGTATTTTGGAGCATTTTTGGTGCACCTCGTCTCACACAAAGGGACTCTGGCTTTTATCTATGGGCAAGTTATGTTCTCCCAAGCACCTTGGAGGGTTGAATATTTTGGATTTGTGACGTCATGTTGTGGCTCGGAAAACTACGCTATTGCGAGTTTTGGTGGAACAACGACAACCTTGGACACTCATGTTATCACATTTGTATCTGCATATTGTCATGCCATCTTTTGGTCATTGGCAGCCGACAGATTGGGATATCATTTTGGGGAAGATTGAAGGACACATTTCAGGATATCCCTCTACTTCTTCTCTCATTGTCGATTGAAAGGTTATCACCTTGCATTTGGCATGGCATGGTCGACAATCCTCTCTAGGCAATTCCCTTTGATTGGAGAGTCTGCATTGGAGCAAGGCATTCTCTTCAACTTTGGTCGAGCGGTTTCCTTGCTAGGCGTATTTTCTTTCTCTAAAAGGAATATGCCAGGTACATCAGGTGGTGGATGATATGGGTCATGTTCTTTCATTCCCTGATGCGGCGTCTCGTTTTCTGTTGGGACTCCATTACTCTCCTCTTTGGCAGGAGATTTAGAGGATGCCTGCTGATCTCTCACGCATACCTCCTTTGAATGCGGACTCCCGCTTTTCTAATTGGAATCTTGCCACTGGAATGCATTTCAGCCCGCAATGTTTATGCCCTCTTGCAATCTGATGCATGGATTGTGCATCATGGTAATCAGCTGTGGTCACTCTCGGAGTCATCCTTGTGGTGGCAACGAGCATTGTCTCGCATTTGGCAGAGTCATCTACCTCTGCAAGAAGGTGTTTTCTTGTGGCATTTCTTGGTGGCAGCTCTACCTGTTGGCAGCCTATTGCATGCACGGCATATTGCGCCTTCTCGTTGTCTCAGATGCCATGAAGCGGAGGAGACTGTGCCACACTTATTGTGGGGTTATTGTTGCTTCAGATCCTTTGTTGTGTCGGCTGCTCTTTGGCTTCGTTTCCCTTCTGGCAGTTTTCACATGGGGTGCTTCAGTCTCCACAGTCCCAGCTTTCGGTCCTTTTCTAGTTGGGTCAGATTTTGGGTTTTGTGGGACATTCGCACCACCATATCTCCTTAATGTTTCGAGGCACTGATGTTGACCCGTTTCCCTGTTTCAAATTGTTGCTTGGTCAAGTGCTGCATTTCGCTTATGATGCTGGGACATCAATCTTCATGCCTATAGGATTTATTTTGACCATTTCTAGCCCTCGAAGCATCATGGTGCTCCACTTTTTGTATCTCTTATTTTTTGTGGGTTTTTCTCTCCTTGAGGGTTCCCACATGTATATTGCATCAACAAAGGTTTACAAAAATTGTATGTGTGTCTCTCTCTCTCTCTCTCTCTCTCTCTCTCTCTCAGATGTCCTCTCTCTTTCGACCTCAATGATCTCTCTTCTCCACAGTTGCATTGTATATGTATGTGGCATAGTAGGTGTTCTCAAGTGTTTGGGGGTCCTATCGGAGTTGAGGTAGATTGGAGTCCAAGTGTCCATCAATGTTTATGAGCGTTTACAAAAGTAGCTATCCGATTTTGCACATAGTGACTGTTAATGTGTGAGAGCGTAGAGGACCTTGTCGGTTTAACTTGCATTTGAAGCCAAAACTCACATTGTACGCCTGATTGGACATCCGCTTGACTTGCATGTGCGAAATCGAGTACAAAGTTGATATTTTGGCATTTGAATAATCTAGAAGACATTGTAGACACATGGGTGCTTTATTATGCAAGCATCAACACGACATTATTTGCTCCATATGAACAAAACTGAGTGCGATAAAAACTCAGCTCGTTGGTTTTATAGAGTACAGTCTCATCATGAACTCTTTATAAACCTACCCCTACTCTAGGACATTAATATGGTGTTAGGCGCATTTTGGAAAATGATTTTTCTGGTTATAGCACAGATATGCACACACATTTGAATGATTCCCATGATGGTTTGAGCTCTCTTTTGATGGATTAGAAACTCTTTTGGATGCGTTTGTACATGGAAGGCAACTCATTGATTGTATGCAAGGTAGTTGGCTATTTTTGGGCTTGGGTTTTTTTGGTGTTGCATTTGTACATCCGTCTCCCTCTCCCTTCAGCGATGTGCACCTACCTACCCTCTCTATGCATAGTCATGCTGGATAGCTCCTTGCTCACATTGATTTTGCTAGAAAACCTCCGAACGACGCAAACGTGATGTCTGGGGAGCGTTTGGTTGCATGCTTGAACCTCCAAGCGATGCAGGCTGCGATCTGGGGAGCGTCTGGTTATATTAGTCCTCTCAACTCATGGCCCGGACCTTTTTAGGTTATTTGCAGGGGGGGTGATGAGGTAGTCGTTGAGTAGCTTTATACCGCAGACCGTTTGTCTCGGGGGAGTGCTCAACGGCGTTGTTCATTGTGTCTTTTAACATGCGTATGTGAGCATTTGTGTTGCATTGTGATGTGCCAACCACTGAATACTCCTTTGTCAGTTGCTGCGGAATCAAAATGGTGAAGATCTAGTTTTACACTTCCACAAAATCCTTTCCTTCTTTTCTTGCGTTAGTGAATACTTTGTGCTTCAATGAATGTTCCTTTTATGTTCCCCTGAAGAGGGGGGCTGAGAGAATGCAATAGAGATGGAGAGAGAGAGAGAGAGAGAGAGAGAGAGAGAGAGAGAGAGAGAGAGAGACTTTAGATTGCATAAATGGAATGTATACACAATGCAATACCTCAATGCAGAGTCTACTGACTTAACGACGACAAATCACCGCGGTAACTCCTCGGGAAGAGGCACCTCCGGGGCTGATTTGATGCACCTTGGATCCTTCTCGATGTAGGAATTGCGGATGACCACCACAGGCTGATTTGCATTCCCGATGTGAGAAGTATGATGGGCTGAAAACGCAGATCTCGACGAGGTCGATGATCGAGAACGGTGGAGCACTTGATTTCGGTGAGGGAATTGCCGAGAGGAGGCCTCAATTTGCTGCCGAAGTACCGGACCGCATCCGTCAATGGGAACTACTACGAATCTCTTCCATACCTGGTGAGGGATGGGCTGAAAACTGAAAAACGCAGGGCAGATCTGCTGTTGCTGCAGCGCTTGGGTTGAAAACCAAAACGCTGGCTGGTATGGCTGAGAATTGCCGGCGATGGGGCTGAATTTTGGAAACGCTGGCTGCTGGCTGAACTCAGCAAAAATGCTGGTTGTTCCTGCTGAGAAAACGCTGGCTGTCCTTTGCTAAAACGCTGGCTGAACTGGGCGCTTCTTTCTTCTTGCTCCAAGTGCTAGCAGATGGTTCCCTTTATAGGTGGGGAATGGGCCTTAAGTAATTATAAAGGCCTAGGTAGGGCAACTGTCCTCCAGGATTTCCAACAAATAAATCATTAAAATGATTTATTAATAATAAGTCCAGGGGGTCCAAATCTGGGTGCAATTGTTGCACATCCGTCCACCTGGGAATCCGATCGACGTGCAGTCTGGCACATTGGATTCCTCTAACCTAGAACTACATGCTTGACATGTGTTAGGTGCAGCGGAAGTGAATGTTGAACTTTGCTCGAGATGAGTGCTCCGAACTGTGCTCAAGGGTTCCTTTTACTTACGGAAGGGAGAGCCTTCCGTTCCTTTAGTGAGAGAGTGCAATGGACACAAACAAAGTGGTGAACACTGTGAATGAACGTGCTAACACTGAGAGATAGAGAGAGAAGAATACGACACGAGAATGTTGTCAAACCCTCCTCCGAAGGCCCCACTCTCTATGGCGAGAGCGGTCTACTTACGATTGCACAAATCTCTACAATGCTTGGACTTGCCGACGATGTCGACGACGATGAGGACGACGACGAGACGGGCTGAAATCCGGAAATGCTAAGGGTTGAAATCTGCAAATCTTTATCTGCTGAATTCTCACTCTATGCCGGTGACGATGTCGATGACGGCGGTACGACGACGACGACGCGCTCAGAGTCTGCGTTTTCCGGACTGAATCAGCAAACTTCGCGGAATCTGACCGTGCGGCGAGCATCTGCTGTCGAAAGGTGAGATCTATGAGGTTCGAGGGTTGTTCTGCGATGTTTTAAGGCTGAAAACTGAAAAACGCTGGTCCTACCGCTGATTCCATCGCGAAGATCTGCAAAAACGTTGAGGTTGTTCTGCAAACCGAACACACGCTAGGGCTGAATTTTGCTGTCTGGTCAAATCTGCTATGGATCTGTTGATGCAACTGCTAACGCTAGGGGATCTGCTGCCTTGTGGTCGCCGAGGCTGCTGTGCAATGCAAAAACGCCAAGGCTGATCAGAACCTGAAAATGCTAGGCCTTCTGTTGAGAGAAAACGCTAAAGTTGTCGCGGGTATTGGTCTTGCTGAGAAGTTGGCTGTTGAGCAAGGTGTTCTTGCTACCTCTTCTGCCAGAAAGTGCTAGCGCTAGGTTTCTATATATACAAACTTAGCAAAATTGCCCTACCTACTTTCCAACAAAAGTCACTTAAAAATAATAAGTGAAAAATGTCAAAAATAGGTGTATGCATTGTAAAAATGCTCCTGATGGGTTCTGATGGAAATCTGATGATCATGCTGTGTGCAACCAAAGGATATGCATCCACTCTAAGTGTTTGGACATGCACGGTCTGCGAACTGACTCACAAAAGTGCCAGATCACTTCCTATTCTAGACTGACTGGACTGACTGAACCCTTGCCATGCTGTAGCTTGTCCACGGACACATAGGGTTGGATGTGTCACGTGACATCCCCTCCTTTTCAAAGTGAGGTACTGATACTGAACTGTATGGCGTCGAGAGAGATCGCCAACAGAGTCTGGAATCTTGGAAAGGACTCTTCGCCGGCCCACTCCAATGCGTGGGTCGTGCGATACTTGAACTTCATAAAGGTCTACAACGCTTGCTTCTTTGGGTTGCGCTGAAAGCGACACAGTCTTGTGTGTCTCCTTCAATGCTTCCACTTCTTCTATGGACGTAGGTCCACCTTCTTCAAGAATCTCCGAGGCTGAAAATTCCTGAAACCACTTCCAACACAAAAACATGAACATACCTATTCCATGTAAAGTGACTGGAAAAAATATTTTCCTAAAAGATTGTGCATGCAATGTAGATGAGCAAATAGACGGAGTGCCAAACCGTTCACCACACACACACAAACACTGAGATCGACTCTTATCTTGTTGATCTAAATCACAAGACTGTGCATGCAATGTAGATGAACAAATAGACGGAGTGCCAAACCGTTCACCACACACACACAAACACTGAGATCGACTCTTATCTTGTTGATCTTGTTGCAATTCACAACGGAAATGCCCATGCTTGGTGCTCATACTTGTTTGTGCTCTTTCTATGACCGTGTCGTGCCAAGGAAGAGACATGGAATGTGACTTCCTTGAATGCATACTTTTCAGCTTTTCATGAATATTCCGCATACATCCGTGCTTATCCATGAGTGAAACGTGCTCAACGTACAATATGTCATGCCTAGGAAAAGGGATCACATAAAGACGCTGACTAAAATATAGGAAACGATCACGAATGAAACACTTGTACAATGCGTGTTGACTAATCATTTGAACACTTAGTACTTTTTCTGGGGGTCTTTGGACCTAGGCTCGAGACCAAGATCGGTTTGTCGTGTTTGATCGAATCTGCCTAGGTGTTTGCTGTGGACCTCGACTCGAAAACCAAGATCGATTCTTTCTGAGGGGGTTCTTTGGACCTTGACTCAAGAGCCAAGATTGGTTCTTCGTGATTGATCGAATCTGCAATGAGGTTAGCTTCACTAGAAAAAGTATCAACTAACACATCATCCTTGTGAACAATCACATCATCTTCATGCAAATCATCATGCTTGTGAGAAATCACATCTTGATCATCATGCAAATCATCATGCTTGTCCTTATCATCCAAATCATGATGCTCATCATTATCATGCAATGCATCATGCAAATTGTCACAAGGCGGGCACAACGTGCCAATAGAAAAGAACAGACTGAACAAACTTTTGACACTTCAATAACAATTGAATTGAAAGAGAGAGAGACGACACGCGACACGGAGTGGCAGAATTCCACCCCAGAGAGTATTGGCCCCAAACTTTGGCGCCCCTTTCGGTATTTCTTTATATTGCATCAACAATGTACAAGCCGGTACTCAAGACTCCGCACCTTGTCCAGGAAGCATGCCAGAGAATGAGCCCTAACCGCATATTTAAAGGCCCTTGGACTGAAAAGCAATTATAGTGAAAAGCCTTCAAAACTCAAAAGCTTCTGGTTCAAAAGCAAAGCCAAAAAACTGCCAGCTTTTCGTAAATCGCATTAGTGTCCGTACAGCAGGCCACGTGTCATCAGCTAGCACAAATTTCGAAAATCCGCCTGCTGCCCATAGGGTTAGGGTTAGGGTTTCTGCAGTTTTAGGGTTAGGATTTCCAGAATTAGGGTTTCCAGGTTTTAGGGTTAGGGTTTCCATAATTAGGGTTGCAGGTTTTAGGGTTAGGGTTTTGAGAATTAGGGTTTTAGCAATAAGGGTTTTTGGCAAAAATTAGGGTTAGGGTTTCTGCTCTCGGGCAACCACGTCATCATTTTGTGACACTTCTTCTGTTACTTGTTCTTCTTAGGGTTTAGGCCTCTCGGCCACATCTGTAAGTTGGCTCCATTCTTTAGGCTTTTACACGTCAGCAGTTTGTTACATCTCCCCTACTTGAAAGAGAGTAATCGTCCGCGATTACAGCATATCTGCAAAACAACTCAAGTTAGCTCAAAAAATTTCCGAGGGACATTCCGAGGGACAATCAGTTTGCTCTTTTGATCAAGTAGTTAGCTTCTCCTTTCTGCTCTTTTGATCAAGGAGTTAGCTTCTCCTTTTGGCTGTTTTGATCAAGGAGTTAGCTTCTCCTTTATGCTCTTTTGATCAAGGAGTTAGCTTCTCCTTTCGTCCAGAGATCGGAACTCTTGATATTCCGGCGTAGTAAAATTAGCCATCACACCTAGACTGTACTGATCTTCCAGGGGTGTCTTGATGTACTAAAATTACATACCCAGGCAATCTCATCCAATTAGAAATATTCAATGGTTGGCACATCACAATGCAACACAAATGCTTACATATGCATGTTACAAGACATAGAAACATAAAGCCGCCGATGAACACTCTTCCCGCATAACCTAACAAGGTCCGGGCCTGGAGATATTCAACGTCTCCCTCATCACTTCTCCCGCATAACCTAAAAAGGTCCGGGCCGGGAGATATAGAGGCCTTTTACAACCAAACGCCCCCCCCAGGCCGCAGCCTGTGTCGTTTGGAGGAGCTGAGAGTAACCACTGCTCAGACTTCTTAATACTCCTCCCGCATAACCATCCAGGTCCGGGCCGAGAGTCACAACAACAATTATTTTACAAGCATACAACCAAACGCTCCCCAGGCATCGGCCTGCGTCGTTCGGAGGTTTTCAAACGTACAACGAAATGCTCCCCAAGTATCGGCATGCGTCGTTCCGAGGTTCAAACAATATCAAAACAATATTTCTCACTTCTTCACCCGAGAGTGAAAATCACCAATCATTGAAACCAGTATCAAACCAGAGTCAAACAATTCAAATCGGTACCAAAACAGGTTCAAAACAGATACCATCCATTTCAAACAAATTCCAAACAGGATCACCAAACAAGATCAAACAGAACTCAAACTTAAAAAGCAATCTCGACATCAGTCGAGCTCGAAAAGTCGACCGACTTTCCATCTTGAAACCTACACCAAAAATTAGGGTTAGGTTCCTTCCATGAGGTTGTAGTCGAGCACAGCATGGTCCGTCAGCTCTTGGACAAACAATGTTGCTTTGGCGGTGATGGTAGTCCCAAGATAGCAATCGCACTAAACCTCCAAGGTCATCTGCTCGTGAAGAGACATCTGCTGAGAGATGTCGAGAAATTTCAAGATATAATCTGCTAGGGTTTCCATGGCAAACATTTCAGGATACCCCACTTTGCTAGAAGTTGCACTCCGAAGGAAGATGTCAGAAACCATACAACTTCGGGCAAATTTTTTTCTTGAAAGCTTGCCAAGTACTTTGAGTATGCTGCTTGGTAGCTATCAACATCTGCATGGCACTGCCTCTGAAAAAAACAGTGACTCGAAACAAATCTTGGATCCTTCTTCTGCAAGTGATCTTATTGGCTTATGCCCTGTAAGACATGAGCGGTGAAGACGGGAGCGCGCCCGATGCGCGATGAAGTAAGGGTGGGAGTCGCTAACAAGATCCCTCAAATAAAATTCCAATGATCCCTCAAATAAAATTCCAATAGCTCTATTTGCACTTTTGTAGGACCGGTATGCTTTTAGAAAAGCACACACCTGATGCTCTGATACAACTGTCACAAGGCGGGCACCACGTGCCAATAGAAAAGAACAAACTAAACAAACTTTTAGCACTTCAATAACAATTGAACTGAAAGAGAGAGAGAGACGACACGCGACACGGAGTGGCGGAATTCCACCCCAGAGAGTATTGGCCCCAAACCTTGGCACCCCTTTCGGTATTTCTTTATATTGCATTAACATTGTACAAGCCGGTACTCAAGACTCTGTACCTTCTCCAGGAAGCATGCGAGAGAATGAGCCCTAACCTCATATTTAAAGGCCCTTGGCCTGAAAAGTAGTTATAGTGAAAAGCCTTCAAAACTCAAAAGCTTCTGGTCCAAAAGCAAAGCCAAAAAGCTGCCAGTTTTTCGTAAATCGCGTTAGTGTCCGTACAACAGGCCACGTGTCATCAGCTAGCGCAAATTTCGGAAATCTCCCTGTTGTCCTTAGGGTTAGGGTTAGGGTTTCTGCAGTTTTAGGGTTAAGGTTTCCAAAATTAGGGTTTGCAGGTTTTAGGGTTAGGGTTTCTAGAATTAGGGTTTGCAGATTTTAGGGTTAGGGTTTCTAGAATTAGGGTTGCAGGTTTTAGGGTTAAGGTTTCCAGAATTAGGGTTTCGGCAATTAGGGTTTTTGCTCTCGGGCAACCACGTCATCACTTTGTGACACTTCTTCTGTTACTTGTTCTTCTTAGGGTTTAGGCCTCTCGGCCACATTTGTAAGTTGGCTCCATTCTTTAGGCTTTGACACGTCAGCAGTTTGTTACACAAATCCTGTGTGTTATGAGTTGGAGAAGAAGAGAGTGAGAGAGTCTCCTTTTACCGAATCTCTTGCATTTGTGCCTGCACTTGAGAAAAGAGTCGCAACAACTCTTGCATGTGTTGCGCTTGCTCATGCTCACGCTCTATGGTTGCCTTTCTTTCTGCTTTTCTTTCTGCATGTCTGCGATCCATTTCTGCTTTTCCTTCTTTGCATTCACGATCAAATTCTGTCATTCTTTCTGCTTTTCTTGCTTTTCTTGCTTTTCTTGCTTTTCTTGCTTCGCATTCGAACTTCCTGTCCATAAACATTTGCTCCAACTCTTCCATAGGAGTTAGTGCCATCCTTGGCATAGATGGGGAAGTGGAAGGGTCAGAAAATCCTCCTGGTGGGGAAAATTCTTCTTCGCCTCTCTCATGCTCATCACCTCCAAGCGAAGTATCCATTCCGCTTCGAGTGATGACCATCCACTGAAGTCGTGGGTTCTTAAGTTCACGAGGAACTTGGGTTCTTGGGGGTCTTGGGTTCTTGCGATTCTTGATGGTCTTGAGGTTCTTGCGGTTCTTCTTTCTCTTGCAATCTGTGTTAGGGAAGGATCTTCTCTTCACCCGAGTGCTGCTCTTTTCCGTGGGCGCACCCCTTGGCGGCCTTGCGCTCACACCAAGGTTGCTTTTTCCCACCTCATGTCGATTGGCCGGCCGCTAAGTGCACGGTCCGCTCTCAATGAGTGAAAAGAGGCACAACGGGAGGCTGGACAAGCCCTTCTTTCTTGGGTTTCCTGTCACTCTTCAAAAACACGACTAGGAATTGACATGCCCAAGAAATCTTGGGTTACGTGCGATCGTAACAAGCAAAAAAAATTATGTGGTTCTTTCCTTGAGTGATATAGAACACTGCCAAAGCTCTGATACCAATGTTAGGTGCAGCGGAAGTGAACGTTGAACTTTGCTCAAGATGAGTGCTTCGAACTGTGCTTCGATGATGACGGTACGACGACGACGCACTGAAAACGCAGATGCTGAAGTCTGCGTTTTCCGGGCTGAATCAACAAACTTCGCGGAATCTGACCGTGCGGCAACGTAACCACGAAACGTTTCAAGGCCAAAACGTTTCACACTGAAACGCGGTGTTTCACCACGAAATGTTTCAGTCCAAAATTAGAGCACAGTGAAACGTGAGACCGAAACGTGCGTTTAGCGACTTTGAAACTAAAACTATGGTACCTTCTTGTTAGTGAAACGGCTTGTGTTTCACTTGGTGAGCGGAACGTTTCAAGGCCCGAAACGTTTCACCTGTCCCGACGTGTCGAAACGCGTTTCATGATGACGCTGCCCTGTGGCGAGGATCTGCTGCAGGAAGGTGAGATCTGCGAGTTCCGGAGGTTGTTCTGCGGTGTCTAAGGGCTGAAAACTGAAAACGTACCTACGGCTGATTCCGTCGCGAAGATCTGCAAAAACGCTGAGGTTGTTCTGCAAACCAAAAACGCTAGGGCTGAATTCTGTTGTCTGGTCAAATCTGCTATGGATCTGCTGATGCAACTGGTAACGCTAGGGGATCTGCTGTCTTGTGGTCGCCGAGGCTGCTCTGCAATGCAAAAACGCCAAGGCTGATCTGAAACTCAAAACGCTAGGCCTTTTGTTGAGAGAAAACGCTAGAGTTGTCGCGGTATTGGTCTTGCTTAGAAGTTGGCTGTTGAGCAAGGTGCTCTTGCTGCCTCTTCTGCCAGAAAGTGCTAGCGCTAGGTTTCTATATATACAAACTTAGCAAAATTGCCCTACCTACTTTCCAACAAAAGTCACTTAAAAATAATAAGTGAAAAATATCAAAAATAGGGAAAATAGGTGTATGCACTGTAAAAATGCTCCTGATGGGTTCTGATGGAAATCTGATGATCATGCTGTGTGCAACCAAAGGATATGCATCAGTGTCTGGACATGCACGGTCTGCGAACAGACTCGCAAAAGTGCCAGATCACTTCCTATTCTAGACTGACTGGACTAACTGAACCCTTGTCATGCTGTAGCCTGTCCACGAACACATAGGGTTGGATGTGTCACGTGACAACATGCCAGATGCCCATCGTAGTGTAATAACATCTGTCAAAACGCGTATACAAACCATTTATGCAAGAGGGTTCCAAAAATGGAAAACCTAATCTAATGGGTTTGTCCGGACATCAGGTCTTGGGAACAGGCTCACAAAATTGCCTGTACTAATCCTCCTAGGATTCTAGATATCCCTATCTAGGAAGAAGGGCAAAACTGGCTCTGGAAGTCGATGAAGTATGTCCATGTGGCACCCAGAGCCATGTGCACGTGACATCCTTATGGTGGATGAGATACTTCTGGGAAGTCAACGACCAGGATATCAAGTTTCCATCTGGAGTGAGGCTTCTTATTGGATGAGATTCTTTTGGGAAGCCAACGACCCAAGAAATCAAGAGCCCCGATTTGGAACGAGAAACTGATTGTCCCTTAGAATGTCCCTCGAAATGACCCTCGGAAATTTATGAGCTAACTTGAGTTGTTTTGCAGATATGTTGTAATCGCGGACGATTACTTTCTTTCAAGAAGGGGGATTGTCACAAATTGCTGACATGTCAAGCCACTGAAAAACGGAGCTGACTTGCAAATCTCGGCCGAGGGGCCTAAACCCTAAGTGAAGAAGCAGAAGCAGCAGAAGAAGTTTTACCAACTTGCAAAGTCTTGCCGAGTGGCCTATTTTTAAAGAAGATTTTCCACCAACTTATGGGGCCCCGTCCAATGGGGCCCAAGTGACATAAAGACATTAAAATAAAGGACCATCGCACACACAACTGATGACGTGGCAGAAGATGTATAGAATTCCGCAATTCACGCTGACATGCTGATGTGGGAGTCATTACGGAATTCCGCAATTCACGCTGACGTGGCAAGCGATACGAAATTTTGCGTTTACGTTGGCGGTGCCTCGTAGCATCTGTACAGATTTCCCCGTTTTGCGGGCTGGCAGCTTTTGGACAAGATGCTTTTAGGCCAGTTGCTTTTGAGTTTACTACTTTTCATGTAACTGCTTTTGAGACCAAGGGCCTTTAAATGTGTAGAGGGCACCAAGGTTTGGGGCCAATACTCTCTAGGGTGGAATTCCGCCACTCCGTGTCGTGTGTGCTCTCTCTCTTTCAGTTCAGTTGTTATTGAAGTGCTAAAAGTCTGTTCAGTCTGTTCTTTTCCGTTGGCACGTGGTGCCCGTCTTGTGACAAGGCCCCTTGTTCTTGTTGACATCTTTTCTTGCTCAGAAGGGGATTAGATGGCACATTTGATATGTCTTTTGATGTTGATCATGAAGATGGTTTTGTATGCAATGACATGGTTGATTTTTCTTGGTTTGATCAACATTTATGTGGTATGGCCTTTTGATCAAGTGGAAGATGAGCTTGTTATGCTTTATTGGCTATTGCTTAGCATGAATGCTCTAGCCGACTTGGGTGGTATATTAGGCGCTTTTTGAAAATATGCTTTTTTGTATATAGCATAGATATGTGTACACATTTGAATGATGCCACGATCTTCAAGTGCATTTGTTGGCGTGTGCTGGAAATCCTGATTCCTTGGCAAGGCAGGTTCTTTCTAGCTATGCTTGTGGTCTCTTGGGTGTGCGTGTACTAGTAAAGTAAGGAATCACTTGCCTTTGAGTTGTGGTTTTGCGGGAGTTCTTTTGATATGGTTTGTGGTGCTCATTTTGTATGCTGAGCACTATTGACATTGCTATAGAGGCCTTGTTCTTGTTTGACCAACAATGTGAGTACTATGTAGTTGTTGTCGAGGCTATGCATGATAAATTTGATGACCTTATTCTTCTTGTGTGGGTCAGTAGTGAAGTTCAGTTGGCATGTGTTCAAGCATTGTATTAATTTGGTTTTGTTTCACCTCTTCTAAGGCGGTATGTAGTAGAGTCTTTGTTTAGCCTCTCCTATAACCTGTAACTTCAGACTTTATCCGACCTAGGGAAGTTTTTTTATTCGAGTTTTGGATCACATCTCGCATTTGAAGCAATTACCCACATCTTTTTGTATGGTATGTAGTAGTTTTGGAAGCATTGGGATCACACAAAAACCTTTCATAACGGTCAAAAAAGTGTAAAATTGCTTTTAAAAAGGACAAATCTTGTTAAAATTTTGTGTTCCATTTTACTCCTTTGTATGAGTCTGTGACGTGTGTATGCTAGGGGAAGCTTGTGTTGTCATTAATTTTTCAGCTTAAAAAAAAATCCTCCAAATTATCTTCTTGTTATTTCCCATAGTGCTATCATCAAGTTTTCCCCTTGATGCTATGCTACATTTGCGTATTGATTAATGCAATACTTGAATCAATCTGGGCACCACAAAACGACACAAAAATCGAGTCAAAAGATTGTTGTAGATCATTTCCAGCCCTTGTCTCTGATAAAGATATGAGCTTGGATTCCTTCTCTGCTAGCTTTTCATCGTAGGTTTCCTGGGGCTCTTTAAATACAGTGAAAGGTTCTCGTTTCAGTTGTATCAGTTCATTAGGTTCTCTATGGATTTTGTTTAGATTATCCAGGTCCCAGGGTTGTATTGGCTTTGTGCCTCACTCAACTGACGTGCCAAAGCCTAGTTTGTTTTTCATATGATTAATTAGAGTTTTGTGGTTTTGTGGGAAGGGAGAAGGAGAGTTTTTCTCTTGTTGTTGTTGGGGGGGCGGGGGCGAAGGCTTCTATATGGGCTACAATTTGTAAATGTTTAGATAACCTATAAAAATCAAGCTATATTTTGACTTTGTATGGAAGGCTTGTTTGTCTTTTGTTTGAAAATCAAGTCTTGTTTAGGGATATTTTTATCTTGATATAAGACCATGTACTTTTTTTGCATGTGACAGCCAGGAAAAAGAGAAGATGTACAACTACTTGGAGAGTGGCTGCAGCATTCAATGAACCGAAATTGTCATGAAAATTCAGATGGGCAGTTTGAAGATGCAGAAGCAGCCTTTATCTTGCATTCGATTGCATTTCTTGAAATTGTTAGGCAGGTAGATTCTGTATTTTTGTATTTTAATGGTATGCAAGCATGCACATAGAAGCTGAACAGCGAGCTCCAGTTTCTCCCCTAAGTTTTTGTGAGGATTGTGAGGTTCTGGACCATGTAGTAGTTGACTCTCTCAAGAGTGGCTACAGGCTGCAAAGCCCTAAGGCAGTTTGCAGGGGGGATGGAGACACCATTTTCAGGCATATTGTCGTTGTTGCTATTTGTGGTGGTTCTAGCTATGAAAGCCAATTTTGCTCATGGACATACTCTTCCAGGTTTCAGATGACAAAAGGCTTCTCACTATAGACTCAAATATGATGTTGCAAACTGTAACAGACTTGGACACTCCAAGTCAAGAATCTACCGCGACAACACCAAATAACCACTTCAAAATAGTTCACAGTTCACAATTTTATTTGACACTGGCCTGGCGGAGTTCCGTGCCTAGAGATATTGGCCCCAAAGACTGGCGGTATTTCTTTTTGTATTAATATGAGTTCAAAGTACAAGAGTGTGGGCAGGCGCTCACACTCAGACTCTTGCGTCCAGATGCTCTGAGTTGTGAGAGGCCAGCTCGTTTAACTTTATTTAAAGGTTACATGGGATGCTATTAGCAGACACTGACTGTTAGTACCTACGTACTAGGAACACACATCTACCACATGTACCAATCGACAATCACATCACATAACATCACAGGACATCACAAGACATCACATGACATTCAACATTCATTCGGATCTTAGACCATGATTTATCGGCAATGTAGCTAGTAATCGCATCTAGATCCAGTCGGGACCTCATAGATGTCCGATTGACTAACCCCTATTGCAACCATGTCCATTCGAGATCATTTAGACCAAAATGCTGCAATCATTTCGTCTATCAGTTTCTGCACTTAAAAACAAGTCAAGGACAAATCAGTTTCATATTCAGGAATTCCATTTCATAAAGTCATACAGTAGAATATTGTGAACTCTCAGTATCCCTGAAGCTCAAAGAGACATCAGTGACTCTAGTACTCTAAAAATCGAGGCATCTGTTGACAAAGGAGCGGAGAAACTTCCCTCTTGTGCATCCCATTGCACCAGATCTCCGGCCAAGCTGAATTCTGGGTTTAATTTGGAATAGACTATGCCAAACCAAAAGCTTCAAGGTGAAGGTTCACAATCTGAGGAGTATCTGCTAGGTCCTCCTCCTCTATCCACTTTGCATCCAATGCAGGATAGTTCTTGAATTTAATTAAGAACCGCCTTCTTACTTTACTCTTATTCTTTGTGTCCTTATGTGCCAAAATCTATTTCGGAACAAGGATCTCTTCGTTTTCCTCCACTTCGTGTTGCTCATCTGGCTCCCCATCATCCGGCACATCGCCTTTGAAAGGTCTCAAGAGACTCACATGAAATGCATTGTGAATCGTCCAAGTGTCGGGCAATTTCAGTTGGAAGGAGACATCATTGATCTTTTCGGAGATCTGGAAAGGTCCGTAGTATCTCATACTAAGCTTTGGAAAAAGCCTCTCCTTTCCCTTCTTCTTTCTCAAGCGTGCCTTCTCAAAATGTAAGAGCACCCAATCATCCTCCAATTTCAAATCGCGACGA
>NC_140938.1:61990066-62312566 GCF_014529385.1 Adiantum capillus-veneris | reverse complement strand
TCTTCTTCGCTCGAGTCAGATGAGCTAGAATAACTATTATTAGAAGAACTGGGTACTCCTTCAAATCGAACACGCTTCTTCTGTTTCTTTGCCTTTTCAAATGTCAACTGACGACCCAAATAATCCGGGAAGTCAGTGCCTTTCTTTTGCTTTTTGCCGTGCTTTTTAGCTGTGTTCTGCGCGTCAAAAAGCTGAGCAATTCGTGCATCAACCACCTCTTCTAATTCCTTCTCTGTATATTTCTTGTGAGCAGAAGGTTTCTTGAGAGCGGGTTTTGGAGGTGGTGTTGTGGTTTTCTGCCACTGCGTGTGCACCTCCTGGAAAGAAGTCTCGCTCATATATTTTGCAAATTTTAGGTCCTTCGCAAAATTGAGCATCATCTTTGTTGCATCGCCGATCAATTGACGACGCTCCATCTCTTGACGCTCCGCTTGAGTAGGCCGAGGTGGGCCATATTCCTTGCCGGAATCTTCGTTGTGATCCCTTCCCGCATCTCTGGATGTAGAGGGAGTCGACTGATCCTTGCCTGAAGCCATAGGTGCCGCGGAAAAAATTTGGGATCGGATTTTCCGTAGAAGAGAAATTGGCCGTGCTCTGATACCACTGTACCAGACTTAGACACTCCAAGTCAAGAATCTACCGCGACAGCACCAAATAACCACTTCAAAACAGTTCACAGTTCACAATTTTATTCGACACTGGCCCGGCGGAGTTCCGTGCCTAGAGATATTGGCCCCAAAGACTGGCGCCCCTTTCGGTATTTCTTTTTGTATTAATTTGAGTTCAAAGTACAAGAGTGCGGGCAGGCGCTCACACTCAGACTCTGCGTCCAGATGCTCTGAGTTGTGAGAGGCCAGCCCGTTTATTAAAGGTTACATGGGATGCCAAAGGGTAAATTTTCAACTCAAATAGCCGGGATAGTTTGCTGATTGACTCTTCTTTCGAGAGTTCTTCGTAGTCTTTATCAATTTATTGACTTGTTGCTCAACAACATTGTCAAATTCATCGTTCGAGTACATCTTCTGCTTGTTTGAACACTCGGCTTGGCTTTTTGTTTCATGGATGACTTGAGAGGTGATTGAATGGCAATCTGCCATCGTGAATGGATCTCATCAAGTGGGTGACTCGTGAGGAACTTTGCAAGGGGACTTGGGAGAAGCATCAACTGCTGGAGTTTTGATTAGGACCAGTTTGCACCTATTCTTGCTGTCAATTTGAATGAGATTATAGCAGCTCAAGAGTACAGATAAGTATAGTGGGAGAATTTCTTCATTGGACATCATGAATCATGATCCCATAATATAGTCTTGTCTGGGTGAGAACATACTTTTTGGGTGCTGTTTCGCTCGGTTCAATTGGAGAGCCTTGCAGGTCCTTTGTGGGTTGAAGGGCTCCACCGGCAGAGAAAGGAAGGGGTCGTATGGGAGCTGCTTCATACTTTTCAGGCCACTGTGACCCGCTTCAGAGGAGCTCAGCCAGGATAGGATGCACTGTTGATGGGATGCCTTCCTTCAGACTCGGAGATATGCCTATGGTGGACAGTAGTTCCATATGTTTGGCTATCATCCCAGCCCTTTCTTGAGGTAGCTTAGTGAGTGTCTACATGTCAGTTATAGTGTTGTCTCCACATGTATGGGAGGGATGTGACCTGTTGGCATTGTTTTCTCTAACTTCTTGCCAAACAAGGGGTCTAGAAACTATTATATTAATTTCTTTTCTTGCCTTGGAAGCAGATAGATCTTCAATGTGAAGAAAGGGGGAATTTGCTGCTTCATGTTTGGCGCCAGATTCTTCGTGTATTCAATCAGGTGCGTTGCTAAAATCAAAGCCAAGTTAAAAGAAAATTTAGTTACTTTGATCATAAAGCCAACTTTTCTCAGTTAGGAGTAACTACTGCTTCAAAAGCCCTGGAAAACGAATGCATTATAAAAATGATCGAACATGCTAGTAAGTCTAAGAGCACTTTGATCATAAATCCAGCCCCGTGATTGGTCGTCACTGTCGGTGTTGACCTATCCATACGAGACTGCTCATATGTTGAGCAAAAGCAACTTATGCTATGCGCTACATGGTTTGTGGGCATCTGCTGAGGCTTGTATAACAATCATGATTATTGTTTAGTGTCAATTAGGCTTTTAGTTGTAAATCCAGAATAGATATAGTCATAGCGTGCTTTGATTGCAACAAACTATTGTTCTCAATAGCTTGGACTTGCTGCTGCTTGTCTAACAAGAAGATGCCAGAGAATTCTTTTGGCAGAAAAAAGTAAAGTAATCAAGGGGGATTAGAGACAGAACCATTCATGTCAATGAGCCATATAGATCGACTTTTAGAATGGACTTCATTGTGATGTCTTACATGATGCCATGCCAGCTCATGGGGTAATGTGGGTGAGATTCCTTGACCTTTTGATGTATGGTAAAGAACTAGATGATGACCAAGACTGAATGCATAGAAGAACTAAGAGGGGGGTTCACACCTAGGGCTCAAGTCAATGCTTATCTCAGCATGAAGGGATTTGGTTAGGTTGCCTGATTACACGATTGTTCTTACATCATACGGAAAATCTCTGGTGCGAAGAAGATATAACTAGCCTTCGGTAGAAAAGCAGACAATATAAACGTTCTTTGAATCATCGGCTACTCAGCTAGAAGATGGTTGTCTTTTCTTATTTAGGTGATGGCAGCGGCTGAACCATATTTTGATGCCAAAGAGGACGAACTGAAACATGCAAAAAATCACATGGATACCATGAATGAACAGATAAACAGCCTTTTAAGTCAACTAGAAGAGTCCAACAAACAGTTAAAAGAGAAGGAGTTACAGGTTCAAAAGATTAAAAGGTGCCGCCTCTGCCTTTGTGAAAATGTGACACCAAGGTCACGTGATGACATTGTAAAAAAGGCAAAAACAAAAGCCTCGCTTCTGAAGCGCACTTTGCAAGCTGCTCATTCTGAGGGTAAAAAAGAGGAAGAAGCTCTTGATACTTTCAAAAGATCGGAAATCCATGAAACTTCAAGAAAGTCTACCATTGTCAATGAAACTTCTGTGGTTCAAGAAAGTAAAGTAGTGGAGAGTGTGGGAATTAGTTCTTCTGTTCCAAAAGCAGATGAGTCCAAGGAGGATTCAAGCAAGGCTTTGCCTTACTCTCTAGAAGAGAGTTTCACTGAGGAGCTCATGCCTGATTTACCTGATATCAAACAAGAAACCACAAGGATGCTGTCTGAAGTAGTTCACCTAGATGCATCCACACAAACCTTTGAAAAGAGGTCAAAATATCAGATAGTAAGGTGTGAAAGTGCACCTGCTCGGCTTCAAAGTAACTTTGGGGATTCTCCATCTCTTACTGGTCACAGACAGCAGGCAGAGATCTCGATGAAAGTACGTGTGCCAGGTGAGCAGGTAAAGGCAGCTGAAGACGAGGCCGATTTTCTTAAGCTGTTAGGTCCACCAGCTCCAGGAAGCATACCTATTCCAGGAACCATCATAGGGGCAGCAATAGATCGCCTTCAAAACTTTGAAATGTTGGCCCTTGAGACTTTAGGCCTGCTGGAAAAGCTCCCTAAAGTAGAAGGAAGTCTGGCTGTGACTATGCAAAGCTTGACAGAGAATTATTGTAAGCTGACTGGCTACGTTCTCAAACAGCCTGAAAAAGGAAACAGAGAAACTGATCTGGCCCTTGAGAGTGAAGGCGATGGCTTGCAAGAGAATGAGGCTGATTCAGAGAAAGGAAAGAAAAAAGGACAAGGGAAAGCTGGAAAGTAAGTCTTCATACCGAAGGATATCATGATTGTTCATTGATATCAAGCCTTATGATAAACATTTTATGCACGTTAGATTTTACTGGTCTGTAGTACATTGCAAGACTTCCAATTAAACGGGCTCCAAGTGAAATTCTCTGTTGTGTTTCAAAGGGCTATTCAAGCTAAGTTTTTCGTTCCCACAAGCTTTAGCAAGATGATGAAGATAAATTCTGTGCCAAAGAACCTGAAGACCTTTAACGTACGACAGGTATGCAAGGGAGAGATTATAAGCTCTATGTCTTTAAGTTTATGCACATATTTGACATTTTAGACAAGTATACACATTAGACATGAGTGCATGCGCACGCTTTTTCAACTTAAAAAGGACTGTTCCATTATCATACAGACTTACGCGAGATAGATAGGACTTTATCCATGCCACACCAAGCTGATGATCATCAAGCTCACCGATGTTGAAAATATTGATGCTGTGCTCTACTGTTAGACCTTTATGTTCACCCTCCAAATGCTTTCACTCCTGCTTATGGCTTTTCTCATGTGCACTTGGGACCTTGGTTGTGGGTTGGCCCCCCCTTTCACCCTCCTGCTAGGGATTCTAGGTGGTTTCCCATCAGGCTTTTTTCCCAGTTTTTGGATATTCTCTGTCATGTATCTTTAGAAGTTTTGCCCGAGCCAGTTTGGGTACACTATCAGTGTGGCTAGCTTTCATTTTTTGGGCATCTTGTATCATTTTACTAATTCTTTCTATCTTTTGTGGTGCGTATGCCTTGTCGAACTACCTCATTCTTGTGCTAATTTTTTCCTATTCAATGCTTCTTTTAGTGCTAGGCTGCATTATGGCTGAGTCTGCCGTGCATCTTTAGAGGTTTTGACAGAAAGTCAGTACGCAAATCTTTTTATTGATGTATGCTCGTGTGTATGTTGCGGGGAGCATATATTGGTACCTAGTTCTACACCCACTATTGGCAAGTGACGACGTTAGTGGGGATGTCATTTTAGTCAATACTATGCATGATGGAGCTGATAGTTAAATTGTCTTGTGGGTGACTACCATGAGTCAACGGGAGATCGGAATAGGGAGTGGGGAATGGAAACACGGAACAGGGATTCAGAACGGGAAATTGGAATGGGAATGAGGAATGGAGACCTAAAAATGGCCATTCCCTGTAACTATGCCATGAGTCTATACCTTGCACTTCCCTTTAAGGGTGAATCTAGGCTTATCTTCCACTCATCTAGGTGTATCTTGTATCATTTTTCCCCTCTCTCTCTCTCTCTCTCTCTCTCTCTCTCTCTCTCTCTCTCTCTCTCTACAAGGAGAGAGATGGTGATAGAGGTGCCCAGTTGGCAAGGACATGGATTCCACTATTGTTATATGCTGATGATATTGTGTTGTATTGTGATTATATTGTGTTGATTTCTGACTCTCAAGAGGGGATGGAGCGTCATTTGGATGCATTGCACAAGTTTGCTCATGATAGTGGTTTGTTTTTCAACCTTGGAAAAACCAAGGTTATGGTGTTTAACACCACCCCACAATAGATTAGGAGATCAGCACCGGCATTCACATACAGTCATGAGACAGTGGAGTATACAGATGCTTACACTTATTTGGGTGTGATCTTTAGTGGGCCTATATTTTCATTGAGGAGAGCAGCAGAGGCTAGATTGACCAGAGCCTATGCAGGGTTGGGTGGATTGGAGAGGATGTGTTCACAGATCCAGTTTCAGGGGCGTTGGACAAAGCTCTCCCTTTTTGACACTCTAGTGGCTTTGCATTGTTATACCGAGTTCAGATATGGGGCCCTTCTGCGGACCACCACAGGAGGAAAGGTCGCACTAATGGATGGGCAGGTATGGAGAAGCCTCTAGTCTCTATGATTGCACGGCTTAGTAGAGCTAAGGCTTCAATACCACATGACATTATTTGAGCAGAGCTAGCCGCCAAACCCCCCCCCCCCCCCCTCCCCCCCCCCCCCCCCCCCCCCCCCAATAGCGTTGAGGCGCTTACCAGATCAGTCTCCTTTATACACCGTCTGTGGGAACTTCCCAAAGGCAGATATGCCCGCTTAGCACTTGAGTCCTCTCGACAGTTAGCTTTGCAGGGAGACGCGACATGCTGGTATGGAGAGATGACATCATGGTTTGAGCTACATGGATTCAACATGGAAAAACTACCCCCCTTCCAGTACTCATTGGATGCCCCCTCCTTGACTCTTACAGAGTCTGTCACAAACCGGTGATGTGGCATGCCTCGACACACAGGCAACAAACCGGGACACACTCACGGGTGGCAGTGACACGTGGCAGCCTGCTCGGAAAACCCGCTGACATGCTGACGTGGCATACCGTACAGACTTCCGTGATTTGCGGCGCAAAAAGCGGCTGCACTGTTGACGTCGACAGCTTGTATGGAAATCTGCTTTTAGCACTGGCTGATTTGCGTAGGCTGAAATTGGCAGCTTTTGGGGTCCAATTGCTTTATTTTTCAAGGCTTTTCACTGAAAGCTTTTGGGGCTTTGCTTTTGGGCATCCCTTGTAACTTATAAATAAACGGGCAGGGCTCTCACAACTCAGAGCATTTGGACATAGAGTCTGAGAGTGAGAACCCTCCCACTCTCTTGTACTTTGAACATAGTTTAATACAAAAAGAAATACCGAAAGGGGCGCCAGTCTTTGGGGCCAATATCTCTAGGCACGGAACTCCGCTGGGCCATGTCGAATCAATTGTGAATTGTGAACTCTTTTGAAGTGAATCTCTGCTGTGTCGCGGTAGAATCTTGACTTGGAGTGTCCAAGTTTGTTACAGTGGTATCAGAGCGCAGCCGATTTCTCTCCTATTGGGAAATCCGATTCTTTTCTTGCGGCACTTATGGATTAATACAAAAAGAAATACCGAAAGGGGCGCCAGTTTTTGGGGCCAATATCTCTAGGTACGGAACTCCGTCGGGCCGTGTCGAATCAATTGTGAATTGTGAACTATTTTGAAGTGAATATCTGTTGTGTCGCGGTAGAATCTGGACTTGGAGTGTCCAAGTTTGTTACACAGTCCGAGATCACCAAGCTCATTCGCCAGGACATGACTCAGCTGGATACCAGGAGGACTTGGATTCAGCCGACATGGGAGTTGGGCACGAAGATGGCTTTCTATAGGGAGCATCTTCTCTAGCTCATTGAGGATGGTTTTGTGGTGAGATGAACACCCACTTATCTCACGGGATATGGTGTGCTATTGGCCAGATATGTACATCTTCACACCAGCTTCGGGTGGAGACTGGCAGATACATCGGAGTGTCAGCAAAGGCCAGGACATGTCCCCCATGTCATATGAAGGCTGAGACAGAGTTGCACTATGTATGCCATTGCCCAGTTTACTATGAGATACGAGGTCGCTTCCATTGCTTGTTCAGAGAGGGTTTTCGACCGCTTTCTAGAGTCATGGGGTATGAGGACCAGAGATGTCTAGGATTGTTCTTGCTGGAGCTACGAAAACATAGAGAGAGCTTGTTGAGAGGAGAGGCTAGCCAGTCTCAGAGACGGATCAGAGACTTCTTCTGTAGAGCGGATATTGTGCAGCCGGAGGTGCAGCGACCATAGCAGAGCTCATACTCTCCTCACACTAGAGGCATGCTGATCGACTGAGCGGCTGAGCCATGGCCCGATATGCACGACGCTCTGTCAGACTACTGACCATGGAGGAGATTGATGAGATCCGCCATCAATGATGATGGACTTCCTGTGATCCTGATGAGGATTGTATATCATGCTCACTCTTGTATCTGCCCTTGTCTAACTTTTGTCTCAGCCCTGTATCAGCCTTTGTATTAGATAATGTATGAGCCCCCCCCCCCCCCCCCCCCCCCCCCCCCCCCCCCAACCATCTAGTAGGTAGGGATTCTTGATATTTTGTCAGCACCCCACTTTTTATCTTTTGTACCCAAACATTGTACTCGATTCCACCATGTTGTAACTTTGTGGTCTCATAGGTCATTTTGGCCTTTGGAAGACGTTAATATAGCAATTCGTTTCATTTCATTTGTGTGTGTGTGCGCGCAGGTGTGTGAGGCGCTGCAGGTGCACAAGTGGAGCAGCTGCGCGGAGGGCAGACAACAGGTCGCACATGGCAGCAGTCCATTGCAGCAGGTCGCGCAAGGTTCTTAGGTGCAGCAAGACCTGCACGATGCAATAGTGTCGTACGGTTGAGGCAACAGGTCTCAACCGGTTTCAACACGCAGCTCTTCTCACTGAGGTCTAGTTACCCCTAGCGTTTGTTTTAATTTTCTAGAAGCAAAGGGTTTACTTGAAGTAGACCCCTTGCTTACTGCAAGCAAAGGGGGTGCTTGGTTACTTCAGAACTAGTAATGGGAACCACGACGTCACCAATATGCAAGCCCCCCCCCCCCCCCCCCCCCCCCCCCCCCCCCCTCGACGGTAACGAAGGCAACGTTCATGGTCACAAACAAACGGATAGCATAGGTGGAAAAAGATATGAAGGAATGGAAAACGGAGACGGAAGGATGGTGGAAGGAGAAGGCTGGCCAACCTTCTCCAAATGTTTGTCAATGAAGGCAAGCAATGGAAAAAGGAGAAAGAGGACCTTCACGCGGAAATCCAAGCACATTAGGCAGACACACAAGCACTTAAAGAGGAGGTTTCAGCCCTTTAGTGAGAGCTTGCCAAGACTAGAGCAAGTAGTGGACTTGAAGAAGGAGAAATCCAGCCTTAGATGATAGAGGAACTCAAAGTCATCAAGGAACATGTACGGAAGATGAAGGAGGAAGAGAAGCAACATGAGGCAAAAACTTCCTCGTGGGTGGATGTGATCAGGAAGACATAGAAGGTGGATGAGCCCGAGAAATGGATAGAAGTCGCCATGAAAGGTAAGGGTAAAGAAACGACAATCATCCTTACTCCCACAATAGCCTTCTCCAAATGTTTTCCAATGAAGGCAAGCAATGGAAAAAGGAGAAAGAGGACCTTCACGCGGAAATTCAAGCACTTAAGACGGACTCACAAGCACTTAAATAGGAGGTTTCAGCCCTCAAGCGAGAGCTTGCCGAGACTAGAGCAAGCGGTCGACTTGAAGAAGGAGAAATCTAGCCTTCGATGATAGAGGAACTCAAAGTCATCAAGGAACATGTACGGAAGATCAAGGAGGAAGAGAAGCAACATGAGGCAAAAAATTCCTCGTGGGTGGATGTGATCACGAAGACACAGAAGAAGGTGGATGGATAGAAGTCGCCATGAAAGGTAAAGGGAAAGAAATGACAACCATCCCCACTCCCACAATCATCAACATGACCTTAGAAGAAGAGCAGAGGAGGAAGACTAGAGCTTGACATGTATGAGTAACCGGTCTAAAAGACCGGGATGATGTGGAGGGGGAAGTCAAGGAACTTCTCTTCATGATGGGTAGGAGGCTACTCACACAAAGGTATGGAGGGTGGGGAAGAAGAGAGAAGGAAATGGGAAGACTTCAAAGGAGAGAGCATTGATCATTCATTTCCCTCCATGGAAGTGAAGGAGGACTTCTTGAAGAGGCGTCCTACACTAAAGAAAACGGGGATATTTCTTGGGGATGACCTCACACTCTCACAGCTTGCCCATATGAACGAAGTTATGCCCGAGATAAGGACAACTCGAGAGAAAGGGAAACTCGCCTTCAGAGATGGAAGAGTGGTTATTATGGAGAGACGCTCTGCATGACGGCGCGAGACCTATGGGACCACACTCAAAGTTGCTACTTGGAATGTAATGGATCTATACGCCTTGATGTAGGTGCTTTGAGGATAGTTTCATTGGAAGGGACGGCATCTTCTACTCTGAGACACATCAGGCCCCTGGGCAGTCCATGCCACATGTTAGCGGATACAGATGGGAGCCAACTTGCAGACAAGAGACTCGATCAAATCATAAAGGATGGGGCTCAGGAGGAGTGGCAGCTTTATTTAGAGAGGAGTTGCGGCCATTGATACATATAGCTTGCAAGGATGAACATGCTAGGTACATGTGGGTGAGATTGAGGGCAGAGACAAGCAGATACCTCTACATCGCTATTTGTTATTTTCCTCCTAGTATGTCATGCATCACCTAGAGGACCGTCCCCTTTGTCTATTTTGGATGATGACATATGGGAGTTCTCCAAAGATGGTGACATTATCATCTTGGGGGACTTCAATGCTCAGATTGCCCATCACTAGACAATATTCCATGATACTTCAAAGGAGATGCTGAGGGAGCTTGATTTCATAGAGATGGGCCTATCTAGACTCACACAAGATAAGGAGCACATTGAGTATGAATGATACCTGATAGACATGGAGACTGAGCATGGATTGGTCATTTTGAATGGCTTACAAAGATTCCCGGCAACGGGAGGTTTTACTTGCTTTCCACATCGACATGGTGCTAGTACAGTGGACTATCTCATGGCCCAGCCAAGTCTCATTCCATCTTTTTATGATTTTATGGTGGGCCCAATTTAGTTGGAGTAGCAATTGATCATGCTATCCTGTCTTTCAGTCTCACGTTTCAGTTCACTACAACTCCATTAGGAGAGGTCTCCACACATACTCGGTATACCTTCACAAGGTATCCGAAACATCCTCGTATCTCATGACTCTAGAAAATGGTCCGAAGCCCTCTCTGAACAGACAGTGGAAGCTGCCGTGTATCTCATAGTACGCCGGGCAATGACATGTGTAGTGTAGCTCTGTCTTTGGCTCTAAGTGACATAGGTGACATATCCTGGCCCCTGTTGGTACCCCTCGAAATCGGCCAGTCTCGATTTGGAGCTGATGTGAGGATGTGTGTATCTGCCCAATAGCGCATCGTACCCCATGAGATAAGTCCATGTATGCAGGCCTAGTCACAAGACCGTCTTCCGTGAGTTGGAGAAGATGCTCTACGTAGAAGGCCATCTTCGTGCTCAACTCCTGTGTCAGCTATATCCATGTGCTCCTGGTATGTAGCTGAATCAGATCCTGGCGTATGAGTCTGGTGATCTCTGTCTGTGTTAGAGACAGGGAGGGTGCATCCAAGGAGTATTGAAACGGAGGCAATCTATCCATGCTGAAACCATGTGACTGAAACCATGCTGTCATCTGTCCATACCAACATGCCCATCTCTATAACGTCCAGCTCTCTAAGCATTTCCTCGGAAGCATCATAAAATATTGTCTGGTGATGGGCAGTCCTAGCATTGAAGTCCCCTAGTATGACAATGTCATCATCCTTGGAAAACTCCCATATGTCATTATCCAAAATAGCAAAGGGTGACTGTCCTCTAGGTGATGCATATACTGATGTGTTAGGAGGAAAGTAACAAATAGCAATGTAGAGGTATTTGCGTGTCTCTGCCCTTAGCCTCACCCACCTGTACCTAGCTTGCTCATCCTTACGCGCTATATATATCAATGGCTGCAACTCCTCTCTGAATAAAACTGCCACTCCCCCTTACCCCTGTCCTCGATGCTCTGATCTGGTCTCCTTTCTGTAGGCTCTCCCAGCTATATCCGCTCACCTATGGCATGGATTGCCCAGGGGCTTGATGCGTCTCATAATAGAAAATGATGTCTCTCCCAGTGAAACTATCCTCAAAGGCACCTACATCAAGACGGAGTGACCCATTACAATTCCAAGCTGCCACCATCTTTAGTGTGGTCCTATAGATCTCGCACCGTCATGCGGAGTGTCGCTCCAGTATCACCACCCTTCCATTCCTGTAAAAAGCAATCTTCCCTTTCTCCCTTGCTGCTCTAATTTCCGGCATTAACTCTTGCATATGAGCAATCTGCGAGATGGTGAGGTCATCTCCAAGAAAGATACCTGTCTTTTTTAGAGTCGGTCTCTTCTTCAAGAAGTCCCTCTTCGCTTCCATGGAGGGGAAATGGAGGATGAGTGCCCTTTCCTTCGAGGTTTCCCCATTGCTCCCACTTTTCTTATTGCCCACTCTCCAAGCCCTCGTATGCGTCTGCTGGTTAACCCCCACCAAAGTCATGAGCTCTTCATCCACATTATCTTGGTCTTTGAGGCCACATATCCTTACGTGTAAGGCCCGCACACGTCTCCTTTGCTTCTCTTCTAGTGTAAGGTGAATGATGGTTGGTGGTGGTGGTTATTTCCTTGCCCTTTCCTTTCTTGACAATCTCGATCCATTTCTTGGCCTCTTCTGCCTTTTGTTGGGTCTTTGTGATGACATTTACCCACGAGGTCGTCATTTCTTTTTGTTGCTCCTCACCTTCTTTGATGGCCTGCACTTGTTCTTTAATCGTGTTAAGCTCTTCGATTCCTGAGGGCTGAAGCTTTCCCTCTTCAAGGACGCTTTGTGATCGCACCTCTGCAAGCTCTTTCTTGAGTAGTGCGATTTCCTCACCTTGGGCCTTCACACGATCCTCAAGTGTATGTATTGTGCTTTCTTGTGCCGACATGTGCTAGTCGAGTGCCTTAATAGTACCTAGGAGGTGGCGATTAATCTTGTTGATGGACTCATTCATTCTTCTTTGCATTTTTGAATGGCATCCTCCATAGGGTCATCCTTGCCATTTTGTTTCCTCATGATTGAAGGCCGCAAAAGGAGAGGGAGAGAGATAGAATGAAGTGAAGAAGAGGATAAAGTGGGGAAGTGGAAGCGGGGGATTTTTTTTTCTCTCTCTACGCGTGCAAGTTTCTCTCTATGCTTGCAGGTTTACTCTCTATTTTTTCTCTCTCTACACTTTTCATTTCTCTCTCTCTCTCTCTACGCTTGAATATTCTCAGCTTTCTCTCTCTACGCATTGTCTCTCTACGCACCACTGGCAGCTTTCTCTCTCTACGCTTGAAACCTCCCAATTTTCTCTCTCTACGCAACAACGGAGGGGGGGGGGGGGGGGGGGGGGGAGCAAGGCAATGCGAGCGCAACGGAGCTTGGGTGTAGAGGGGGAGAGCGCGAGGCAGCAGGGGGTGCAGAGGGGGAGAGAGCAGGGCAGCGGGAGCGCAAGAGAGGGAGAGGCAGCGGGAGCGCGGTGGAGCAAGGTAGCGGGAGCGCGAGGCAGCAGGGGGTGCAAAGGGGAGAGCGCTAGGCAGCAGGGCAATGAGAGAAATGAAATGTTATCTTAACGTCTTCAAAAGGACAAAGTGACATATGAGACCAAAAAGTTACAATGTGGTGGGTCTGATACAAAGTCAGAGTAACAATAGTAACAAAATGACAAAATGAAAATACTATGCTATGGAATCCTAAACTGCTAGGTGTGAACTAAGCAGCTAGTTTTGATAGCTAAATCACAAGAGATCACAAGAGATCCAACATCGATCGCTGGCGGATCTCATCAATCTCCTCCATGGTCAGTAGTCTGACTGGGCGTCGTGCATGTCGGGCCAAAGTGATCCAGATCCTCTGATGCAGCCTCCGTCGATGCTTTGTAGTCCTCCGCAATCGTGGGCGTCTAGGTCTCCCCATCTCGGTCGCTCGATTGATCAATGTGCCTTTGGTGTAAGGCGACAAACTCTGCTGTGGTGGTAGCTCCTCCGAGTGTCCAGTGTCTCCTCTAAAGAAGTGAGTGATCTGCCTCTGAGACTGCCTAGCCCGTCCTCTCGTCAGGCTCTCTCTGTGTCTGTGCAGCTCGAGCAAAAACAAACCCAAGCATCTTTGATCCTCGTACCGCATGACTCTGGAGAGTGGTCCAAATCCCTCTCTGAACAAGCAGCGGAAGCGGCCTCGTATCTCGTAGTAGACGGGGCAGTGGCATGTGTAGTGCAACTCTGTCTCAGGCTCCATGTCACACATGGGGCATGTCCTGGCCTCTGTTGGTACTCCGCTGTATTTCCCAGTCTCGATCCGCAGCTGGTGTGAAGATGTGTATATCTGGCCAATAGCACATCATATCCCATGAGACAAGTGGGTGTCCATGTATCTGGGCCTCATCACAAAACCGTCCTCCATAAACTGGAGAAGATTCTCTCTGTAGAAAGCCATCTTCGTGCCCATCTCCTATATTGGCTTTATCCATGTCCACTTGCCTGTCGCGTGGACTACACTGGAGACCTATTGTCACGCATTGACTCCAAAGTACAACACGTGGCTCAGCATGCCTTAGTTGGCCGGATGATTGGACAATCTCCACCCCGATCGTCTATACGTGATTGGTGTCAGACTACATTGGGCACTACTCAGGGACGGATCTCGGAGCTTACACTCCTTGGCAGAGGCATATTCATGGTACGTCTTTCAGATCCCGCCACCGCCTCAGCTCTCCGGGCTCGCTCTCCGATACTCTCTGATCGCAGGATGTTATACTTGACGAGGTGGTATCCCGAATTTTCCACCGAGGAGTTTGACAGTCGACACCTTATTCCCAGATTCCCTCTGATGCTCTCCTTCCCGGATATGCCTCTCCATTTTATCGATGATCATCTCCTCTAGATGATTGCTGCTCATTTTGGCACGGTAGTTCCAGGATCCTGCATCTTCTCGTCTAGCCCACCTCGCATTCAAGTCTTGGTGTTTGGGGATACTTCATTACCAGATAGAGTTACTGTGGCTGTGCGCGATCGAGACTACTCCCTCCGGATGGTAGTCACCAGCCGCCCAGGACAGTGCTTACGCTGTCACGAGATGGGACACTTGGCGCGAGATTGCCCCACCCAGCCACGACAGCGGCGGCAGCAACAGCCAGCCTGCGGTAGTCATGCTCAGCCACGTGGTCAGCGCCAACAGCCGGTTCCTCCTTCTCACCCATCTACTACTACTCAAGCACCTCAGCAGTCTACGGGCGCTCCTCGAGCTCCAGTCCCTCCTGTTCCTCCCTCCGCTTCAGCTCACACTGAGGCAGCATGGCAGACAGTGGGTCGTAATCATTCCTTTCGTTCTCGTCAGCAACCAGCAGCGCAACCAGCTCCCAGTGTTACCTCTCCAGCTCCCTCTCAGGTTTCCACCACCCCCTTACCCCCTGCATCTCCTCACCATTCTTCTTCTTCGCGGCAGGACCACCTGCCTCTGCTAGCAACTCCTCCTTCGCCTGCAGTTCCTCCGCCTGCTCCTTCCCCTCTTCCCGAGGTCCTTGTTCCTATGCAGATGGATCATCCACCGCTACTTCCTCTCCCTCCTCCTCCTCTTCCTCTCGCCCTTACTCTCCCCCCTTCACCTCCTGGTCCTCCTCCTCCCTCAATAGCTCATACATACGTCTCACGCAGTTTTCTCAGCTATTGCCTTCTTTCCTGGGGCACTCATCGGGCTGAGAAGTGCGGTGACTCGGAAGGACCATTGCGGGTGCAACTCTATCTTCTGCATCACTCTTTAGTAGGCAATCGCTCTCAACCTACCCATTCCTTTTTCCTTCCATTCCACGGTGCTCAGGAATGGTCCGAGGATCGGGTTCTACATTTTGTGCACTCACAGACTATGGCTCATCTCTATTCATGGTTGTCTCCTTCCGCTCCTGATGTTTTGTCTCCTCACTACCCTTCATGTATTGGTGCTATGGAGTGGAGTGATGTTTATGCTTGCTATTCACTGCCTATGGTCATTCATGTATCCTCAAATGTGGTGCTTCCTATGTCTATGCGCATTTGGGGTGTCAAAGATGCAACGTCGGTAATGCAATGTAAACAAGCTGAGGTCCGCAGTTGGTGCAATGAGACACCATATCTTAGAGAGGGCGGGCGGGTAGCTTTCCTACCGCCTGAAGCCCACCCCTTGGATGGCCCAGTTGCCTCCAAGAAGATGCGCAGTTAGTCAGATGCTATTCATACTCTTTCATGCAGTCTATGGATTTATATGTAGTTTCTTGGAATGCTAATGGTTTACAGACTTCTCGGGTAAAAGGTTCCCGTAAACTTTTACTTCGCAGAGATTTACAATCTCATGTAGTGGGCACTGTGGATATATTGCTAGTACAGGAGCATAAGATTGCCACTCCCTTTGGCAATCTCATGCCCTCGGGCACCCGCACTTTTTGGGAGCTTGCTCTGGGCCTTCATGGACAGAGTTGCGGTGTATGCATCTCAGTGGGACCACGTTACTTGGCCTCAGTTCAGCAGCATGGCACCCTTGTTGCTAGCAGAGCAGTTTATGTATTTATTCGGATTCAGGAATCTATCATTGGTTTTATGTCAGTCTACGCACCCACTACTCCTCGGGAGAGGGCTACATTTTGGTCCTCTTTGGTTGCTGTTCTACCTGTTGTAGACTCTTGGGTTGTTGGAGGCGACTTCAACAACATTGAGAGCGATTCTGATTGGTGAGCCACCACACCTCCAGTTCTATCATCCATCTCTCCCGATGAGCAGCCAGCTTGGGATCGATTTCTTCTAGCTATTCAGGGCGTTGAAGCCTGGCATATACCCTCTTTTGGTCACCACCCTGCTACACTTCATTACTCTTGGGGGTTTCGGAGACAACAGGGGAGATTATTAGAGCGTCTTTATCGTTTTTACATTGGCCCTTGGGCAGCAGCTCTAGGCGGATTCACTACTATATGTAGAGGGACCAGCCTCTCAGATCATTTTCCCATCTCATTGTTTATCTCCTTCACTAGATCCTCTGCACAGAGGAGAGGCTGCCGCATCCCAGACAGTGTTCTCACCACTCCGGTATTGCAGCAGCAGATTCATGACTTATGGTCCACGGATGCTTCTTATTGTGGACCCCTTGGAGAGTTTCTTGCTCATTGCATTACTCAGTCTAGTATTCACTGCCGTGCTCAGACCGCTATTATTCATCGTCAGTTGAGGGTACGTGAGTCTAATTTTCACATCCCTCTTGGTTCCACTCAGCACTTACTCGAGGAGTGGCCTCAGGATGCTTATCTTTCTGGTAGACAGACAGAGCCCACAGAGGAGATTCGTCGCGTACAGGAGGCTAGGTCTGAGTTCACTCATCATGCTTCAGTATCTCATTGGATAGTTAAAGCTGATCGGATGAATAAAGACTTCTTTGCTGCGCATAAAGAGCGCCCTCCTGGCACCACCCTTTGGACTCTGTGCGATGCTCATGGGACACTACATATGCATCTTGATGTTATACTTGATATGACTGTAGATTATTTTGAGATATTGTTCACTGTTGATGTATGCACTAATGATGTTTTACATGCACGTGAGCAGATCTGGCATCACACGCGACACCGTTGTACAAACACTATGACAGAGATCTTATAACCGGCCTGTACAACGTAGAGGGCGGTACTATTTCAATTACCTGTTAACTTTACACATAGCACTGAGAAGGGAAGAGAACACACTTGCGTCCAGCGACTAGAATGTCACTGCGCACATGAGACCGACACCCTGTAGGCCCCAAAGACTGGCGCCCCTTTCGGTATTTCTTTATTCAAATTAAGGTAGACGATCCGACCACTTCGCACAAGCTTTCACAAAGTTGTCCAAACCTGGTGAGGGCTGAAAACGCAGGTTTTCGACATGATTTTGGCAGCATAACGGCGCAAAAACCCCTTTAGGTCAAAAGCACCTGTCTAGGACGGATTCCCTCGCTATCTGGAAACTTTTTGGTGAGCTGTCACAGAACTTCAGCGGGCTGTAATTCCCTGTTTTTCATTGCCGGGTGCCCAAAAGCCTGTACACGCATCCCAAGGCTCTCACGAGGCTCCCCCGGCGTTCCCTTGCAGTTAGGTGTGAAACCCTAAACCTGCAGAAAAACAAAGCAGGCTGTAATTCGCTGTTTCGGATCGTTTTTAGCGGAGCAAACACGCCTACGCGTATCCTAAGGGCTCCCGCACACAATGGGACAGTTCCCTTGTGAATTGGACGAGTTTTCACACGAGAAAACTCTCCGAACTCGCAATCTTTCGCGATGGAACTGTGCGTACCTGTGGGGGATTAGCAATTAGCTAATCCGGTTCCTGTTCAGAAGGCTCATGCCTTGGCAAACGTGCATAAACCCCCAGAACTGTACATGTTCATCTGAGTAGCCCAACTAGTGGGGCATTACCATATGTGCCAAATGGGAGAGAGAGATGCACGAGAGCAAATCATCGCGCTACATGAGACAGAGGAGAAGGGAAGCTTTTCATTAAAGTTGTAGACTTGCACCCACTACTCACACACACACTGTAGCTCACTTATGAGTCAAATCAGCCTCCTCTCTCAATTTGGGCGTCCCCTCTTGCTGATGGAAGTGGCAAAACTGCTTGGAGCCGCCATGTGTCCAGTTTGCCCCTTTTGAGTTAATTCTCTAGTTCCCACCGACTTATAAAGTTATAAGTGACTTTCCGAGTGGCCCAGACTTCATTTGGCGCACACAGGCTTCCATACTCATTAGAATTCAGTGCTAATTGGCCCGACCAGTCCCAAACTGACCGACCCAGACTCCTACTGTGAGAAACTTGTTCGGCCGCAGTCGTTTCACACTGGCCATGCAATGTCCACTTGCACCTTTTCAAGGGTTCCGGGGAAAACAAGTAAAAATAAAAATATCTAGTACTTATTTACGGAAGGCAACAAGAAAAATACACCTCGTGGTGACACACCCCACCCTAGAAATACTGTAAGCGACCTCGCCTGCATGCAAATAATACATGCGGTATCTCCTGATATCACGTATATTCTATGATGGGAATCCAAGATATACATGCTTCCGGAAATGTAGCGTTGGACGATTAAACAATCCCACCAACCTGGCTACAACACATATATCAAGCATAGAAGTCTTCTAGTGTACTATCAAGCACAAACTTCTCTAGCTAAATTCTGTATGGAAAGAGTAGATACAATTGCTTAACTACTCTCTTGAGCATCATGAATCATGCTCTTGCCTTGCTCCAAAAGGCTACATCAAGTCACTGTGGGTTCCATCTGAAAGGCTTCAAGATACAATTGCAATAGCTGAGGTGAATCAACCAATTCAGACTCTTCCATCCATTTGGCATCCAACGATGGATAGTTCTTGAACTTCACCAAATAGCGTCTTGCAACCTTTCCTCTAACCTTTCTTTCTTTATGTGCCAATATCTATTCAGGAACAAGGATTTCATCCAATTCTTCCACTTCAGGTTGTTCCTCATCAAGCATATTCTCTGGCACATTACCAACAAAGGGTCTTAGAAGGCTGACATGAAAAGCTTTATGTATTTTCCAGCCTTCTGGTAGCTTTAACCTATAAGCTACATCGCTGATCTTTTTTGAAATCTGAAAAGGACCATAATATCGCATATTGAGCTTAGGAAACAAGCGTTCCTTGCCTTTCCTTTTCCTTAACCTGGCCTTTTCAAAGCGCAAAAGCATCCAATCACCAAGTGAAAATACAAGTTCGGTGACGATCAATAGCTTTCTTTTGCTTAGCCTGAGTCTTCTCAAGAGCAATCTTTATCTTCCTGTATGTTTCATCTATATCTTGCACATACTTGTGTGCCTCAAAAATCTTGTCCTTAGTCTGCAAAATGGGCGGGACCTTCTTTCCTCCTTCCACTATCTCAAATGGTGCCTTACTTGTTGACGTATGCACAGTGTTATTGTAAGCATATTCAACCAATGGAAGGTGGTGTTCCCAAGTTGCCTTATGCTGTGACACATAACATTTGAGCAGGTCCAAGACAGTAGAATTTGCCTCTTCAGACTGTCCATCAGTTTGTGGATGAAACGAAGAAGAGAACTTTAGCGTAGTGCCCATGTTCTCAAACAATGCCTTCCAGAAAAGACTCGTCATGCGTGGATCCTTGTCACTGACAATTGATTGAGGCATCTCGTGATATTTAAAGATATTGCTCATGAGTATCTTGACCATGTGTTCTGGCTTTATCTACTTCCTCACAGGAATGAAATGGGCCTGCTTACTGAACCTACAAATGATAGTCCAAATCCCATCATTGCCTGTTTGCGTCCTTGGAAGATCAAAGATAAAGTCCATTGCTATGTTTTCCCATGGCCTATCTGGGATCGGCAATGGCTGCAACAATCCCGGTTGCTTTTGTCTGTCAAATTTGACTTTTTGGCATACTAAGCATGATCTTACAAATGTGTCAACATCTTGACGCAAAGCTGGCCAATAGAAGAATGCCTCAACCCCTTTCACTGTCGCATCAATTCCACGATGCCCAGCGTAAGGTGGAGAATGACTTTCCATCAAAATCTTTGGCAGTAACTGTTTAGTAACGCATAACTTTCCATGCATGATGAGAAAGTCATTCTTAAGCATATAGTGCTGATGATGTTGCCCATCAACAAGCTGGTCATAGATCCTTGCAAAATCTGAATCTTCAGCATATTGTGTCTTCATTTCGTCTAGTTCACAATGGTACGGAATTGACACTGCTGAAATTTAGGGCTTTCGTGACAATGCATCAGCCACCACGTTCTTTTTCCCTTGCACATGCACAATCTGAAAATGGAACATTGACAAGATGTTTGCCCATCGCATGTGCTTCTCAGACAACTTCGTCTGTGTGAGAAAATATCGCAAGGTTTGATGATTCGTTTGGACAACAAAATCAGCCCCTAGCAGATAGTGTTTCCAACTAGTGAGAGCATGAATTACTGCCAACAATTCTTTCTCATAGACTTGCAAGTTCCTTTCAGTCTTCAAAAGAATTCTGCTCTCATATGCGACTACTCGGCCATTGTGCATTAGACTATGGCCACACGCATCACACTGAACCACAAAAGGTTTCGAAAGATCTGGCAAAATGATTACCGGATCTGAAGTCAGCTTCTCTTTCAAGTGTTTGAACGCTAAAATTTTACTTGGCTGTCCACTTGAAAGTAACTCCTTTTCCTTGCAGTGCATGGAGTGGAGAAGCAATCTCAGCAAAATTTCGGATGAACCTCCTGTAGTAGGAACATAAGTCTAGAAAGCTTCGAATGTCATGTACGGACTTCAAGTCTGGCCATGACCTAATTGCTTCCACTTTAGCGGGATCCATGCGTACCCCATCCTTTGAAACAATGTGCCCAAGGACGTGAATCTCTTGCAAAAAGAATTCACTCTTCTTCGCATTAATGAGTAGCCTGTTCTTACGTAACTCATTGAAAACTGCAGTCAAGTGATCCCTATGCTCCTCTTCAGACTTCGAATAGACAATCATGTCGTCAAAGAAGGTACCCACGAAGTTTCTATGTGGTCTAAAAATTCTGTCCATCATTCTATTAAACGTGGCAGGAGCATTTGTGAGACCAAATGGCGTGACAAGAAACTCATAGAGACCAAATGTTGTCCTGAACGCAGTCTTATGGACATCTGCTGGCCTAATGCGTATCTGATGGTAGCCACTCTTTAGGTCTATCCTTGTAAACAATGATGCTCCCTTAAGCCGATCAAGAATGTCATCTATCCTCGGTATGGGGAACCTGTTCTTGATGGTATTCTTATTCAAGGCGCGATAGTCAATGCACATGCACCATGAACCATCCTTCTTTTGCACTAAGAGTACAGGCGAACAAAAAGGGGATGAATTGGGCTGAATCAGCCCCTTCTCTAAAAGCTCGTTGACCTGACTCATAATCTCTTTCTGCTGGGCTGCACTAACCCTGTATGGTGGTCTATTCGGTGGACTAGAACCTACCACAAGATCTATGGTATGATCCTCGGGTCTCTCAGGAGGTAACTCCCCTGGCAAAGAGTCCGAAAAACAATCACTGAAACCACTCAAAAAAGTTGACCTGTCTTTATCTAAGGTAGACAAATTAGATACAACTTGAGGTACTTCTTTTGCAAAGATCAAGTACGCAAAAAGATGATTCTTTATTACAGATGAAATAGCAGAAGCAGAAGCAGAAACAACTGGAACAGACTCGCCTCTAAGGTTTACATCAAGGACATGAGTCTTTCCTCTATGTACAAGGGTAATCTTTTTGTTGTAAGTATCCACCGTAGCATGCAACCTGTAACACCATGGGATACCCAGTAACACATCACAGCCCTCAAGTGGCATAATATGAAATTCTTCCGCATCCACATAGCTCTGAATGTGCAGACGAAGCTTCCCCAAAATGGGAGTAACAGGCTGTGAATGACTTGGGCATGCCAAACCTGCTTCCCTTGTCATACCCATCTCCTCTGTACGAATGCCCAACTTTGATGCCAATTCTGGTGATATGAAATTTGCATGGGCTCCTGGATCAAAGAAAACCAACACTGTCTGGTCGCTAACTTTGCCCCAAGCTCTGCACAACTCCGTGGCATCTATGTTTGGCTGGTCTCCAACCAAATCTGGAACAAGTCCTGCACTTGGCTTTGGCTTCTTCCCTTTATGGTCTGACTTGTCATCCTTATCCTGTGACTTCTTCTGTGGGCATTCATTTGCAAAATGTCCTTCCTGTTCACAAATATAGCATTTCTTGGCCTCCCTAAGAGCTTTCCTTTCTTCAAAAGTTTTGCCAGAAAAATGCCTTTTTTGTCCTTGTCCTCGTCCCGAAGAAGACTTAGACTGCTTCTTGGACGTATCACCTTCTTCAGTGGAGGGCTTCTTTGTGGGAGGCTCAGAAGGCTTTGCTGCAACATTGTCCTTGGCTGAAAACTGTTTCCCCTGGGACCCTTTCTTGTGGCTATCAAATCCATCGGAATCTCCCTTCGATAGATTGCTGGCCACTCTTGCATTCTCTATCAATTGAAACATATTCATGACAGTAGTCTTTGTGCAATAGTCCCTGATTTTCTTGGGCAATCCGCAACAGTACTTCTCAATTTGTTCTGACAATGGCATAAACCTGTAAGAGGTGACTGGCAACAGTGCGGCCCAAAACTGTTTATTGTACTCTTCCATATTGGCACACTGTTTAGCATTCAACTCGTGCCATTCTGTCATCACATCCACTTCAAAAGAGTTTGTCAACCATGCAGGCGCAAAAAGTTGTTTGAATTGGACCCACGTTGTTGGGGCTTGACCCTGGTTCAACAATGCGGTCCACCATTGAAGCGCATTCCCTTTCAAGAAAGTGGCAGCCTTGCGTATGTTTGAAGATTCCGTGAAGTTTCCTCCGGCATAAGCTGCATCGAACTGCTGTATGAAGGTCAAAGCCTTCAATTGATCCTCAGTTCCTCTGAAAGTTTCAAACTTCACTCCCTGCCCACCTTCCTTGTAATCCTTAAGCTGACTCAAAGGAGCCACATTATCATAAACAGGTGCCTGTAACAGTGGTGCTCCATGATTGTTCATTCCAGCACTCGCATCAACTGTTTTACCTGTCATATCTGCATTTTGTACGTATGGCTGCGAAAAACCAGCCATACCAAATTGTGTTCCAGGCACTCGAAACTGGCCATAGGCACCCTGAAAACCTGGTTGGACACCCATGTTCGCGTACATAGGGTTACCCATGCCTGTTTGCATTGTCCCGAACACATTCCTTGGCATATAACTTGTGGAAGGTCCAGCCATAGCTTGAAACACTGAACCACCTCCAAAATAACCAGGATAAGTATTAGGTAATGGAAGGGTCTGAAGCATAGCGTGTTCATTACTCCCTTGACTATTCACAAACGGTTCCTGTCCAGCTAAAGCAAGTTGATTTGGATCATTGGACACCGCTAGTTGCTCAACCACATGGGCTTTCCCTCGAGCATCATGAGTCCTTTGCGCATTGGAAATCTCCTTTTCCTGCAACGGCTCAGTCATGCCCTGTGTAGGAGGCTGAAAACCCTGTGTCGGAGCCTGTAAGAACTGGTGCATCCTTGGGTTGTTAGCCAACTGTTGAAACATGTCCATGCAACAACGCAGTTGAGTTCTAAACAACCTGTCCTCTTCTTGAAGAGTTGAAGGAATTTTCTCTGTGCCATGTGAGGAAGATACCTCTTCAGGTACTTGGTCTCTCTTCTCTGCCATATTGACAAGCTCTGTGTTGCTTTCACCCACAACAATCCATGCTGCACTTTTTGAAGAAAAAGTGACTATCCCGTCGATGGAACCATATAACCGGCCTGTACAACGTAGAGGGCGGTACTATTTCAATTACCTGTTAACTTTACACAGAGCACTGAGAAGGGAAGAGAACACAGTTGCGTCCAGCAACTAGAATGTCACTACGCACACGAGACCGACACCCTGTAGGCCCCAAAGACTGGCGCCCCTTTCGGTATTTCTTTATTCAAATTAAGGTAGACAATCCGACCACTTCGCACAAGCTTTCACAAAGTTGTCCAAACCTGGTGAGGGCTGAAAACGCAGGTTTTCGACCTGATTTTGGCAGCATAACGGCGCAAAAACCCCTGTAGGTCAAAAGCACCTGTCTAGGATGGATTCCCTCGCCATCTGGAAGCTTTTTGGTGAGCTGTCACAGAAATTCAGCGGGCTGTAATTCCCTGTTTTTCATTGCCGGGTGCCCAAAAGCCTGTATACGCATCCCAAGGATCTCACGAGGCTCCCCCTTGGTTCCCTTGCAGTTTAGGTGTGAAACCCTAAACCTGCAGAAAAACACAGCAGGCTGTAATTCGCTGTTTCGGATCGTTTTTAGCGGAGCGAACACGCCTACGCGTGCCCCAAGGGCTCCCGCACACAATGGGACAGTTTCCCTGTGAATTGGACGAGTTTTCACGCGAGAAAACTCTCCGAACTCGCAATCTTTCGCGATGGAACTGTGCGTACTTGTGGGGGATTAGCAATTAGCTAATCCGGTTCTTGTTCAGAAGGCTCTTGCCTTGGCAAACGCGCATAAACCCCCAGAACTGTACATGTTCATCTGAGTAGCCCAACTAGTGGGGCATTACCATATGTGCCAAAGGGGAGAGAGAGATGCACGAGAGCAAATCATCGCGCTACATGAGACAGAGAAGGGAAGCTTTCCATTAAAGCTGTAGATTTGCACCCACTACTCACACACACACTGTAGCTCACTTATGAGTCAAATCAGCCTCCTCTCTCAATTTGGGCGCCCCCTCTTGCTGATGGAAGTGGCAAAACTGCCTGGAGCCGCCATGTGTCCAGTTTGCCCCTTTTGAGTTAATTCTCTAGTTCCCACCGACTTATAAAGTTATAAGTGACTTTCCGAGTGGCCCAGACTTCATTTGGCGCACACAGGCTTTCATACTCATTAGAATTCAGTGCTAACTGGCCCGACCAGTCCCAGACTGACCGACCCAGACTCCTACTGTGAGAAACTTGTTCGGCCGCAGCCGTTTCACACTGGCCATGCAATGTCCACTTGCACCTTTTCAAGGGTTCCGGGGAAAACAAGTAAAAATAAAAATAAATAAAATATCTAGTACTTATTTACGGAAGGCAACAGGAAAAATACACCTCCTGGTGACAATCTTGTTGGCACCCTTCACACTTGCACAGCTCCATGCTGCTCTAGAGAGTCTTGATCCATCCTCCTGTCCAGGAGAGGATTGCCTCACTAGAGCTTTCTTTTTGACATATTGGATGTATTGCATATACCACTGCTTCGCGGTTGTCAGAACATCTTTGCATCAGGATATATACATCCGGATCTTTGTTCAGGTCTCATATCTCTTATTCCGAAGGGGGGTGACATCACTCAACTCCGACAGTGGAGACCTATTACCCTACTCCCTTCGGTCTATAAGATATTAGCGTTGAGTATCAGCCATCGCTTGCGGCCGTTCTTACCCGATATTATTCATACTTCTCAGATAGGCTTTGTCATGGATCGATGCATCCTGGATAATATCTTCACTTTTTATGAGGTAGTGGAGTGGGCCAGATCATCTTCTGAGCCTCTCGCTTTTTGCATCCTTGACTTCGAGAAAGCCTACGATCGTGTTGAGTGGGACTTTCTCGAAGGAACGTTAGCCAGGATGGGTTTCCCTTCGAGATGGATCTCAGGCATTTCCGCTCTCTTCAGGAGTGCTAGCAGTGCTATTACTATTGGTGGTCGAGTCAGTCGCAGTTTTGAGCTTTCTCGATCTGTCCGTCAGGGATGTCCTCTAGTAGCATATCTGTATCTGTTTGTAGGAGAGACTATGTCCGACTTTCTTCGTGCTCAGAGTCATGCATTTTGTGGCTTGACCATGCCAGTACGTACAGCTCTAGACCTTATCGATCAGGAGTTTGCTGATGATACTATGCTCATGTTACGCTATTTGCTAGTTGCTCTTGATGCCATGCGGGAGGCCCTAGAGGTTTTTTGCATTGCTAGTAGTGCACGCATTAAGTGGCATAAATCCTATGGGTTACTGGTTGGCAATGATGACATACCTACTCGGGGGGTAGCTGAAGGTTTCACATGGCTACGACCGGGTCAGACATGTCGATATCTGGGCTTTCAGGTTGGATTAGATGTTACTTCACAGCAGCAGTTTGCACCCGTGCTACAGTCTATTCGCAGGAAGCTATGCCATTGGTCTTCACGTCATCTATCGTTGGCTGGCCGTGCATTGGTCGCCAACCAGGTCATTCTCGCTACAGTATGGTATACGGCTTCTTGTTGGATGTTACAGTCTGGTGTGATGGCTCCGCTCCGCCGCCTAGTGCGGAACTTTTTATGGAGTGGCACAGACGGGACTATTGATACCCATGCTCGAGTCCGCTGGCCCACGATCATTCGTCCTAGGTCAGAGGGAGGCCTTGGCATTATTGATCCACAGTTATAGAGCCGCGCCCTTCTTAGCAAGCTTATTGTTCGGGGTCTTTTTCCCGGACAAGAACCTTGGAAGATCCTTTTTCGGGCCGCTCTTTGCGCAGTGACTCCACGACTCGGCACTAGAGATGGTCATACTTGGCAGACAGGGTATCGTTTTCTCTTTACTGATGCCCCCTTGTCCACCACCTCCCTCTTCCCCTTTATCCGATCTCTCCTTCAGATTTGGGTTTCCATGCGACGGGCTATCATATGCTCACCTCCCTCATGTCGTGAGGAGATTGAGCGCCAGCCTCTCATTTGGAATGCTGGAGTTCTTGATTCTTCGGTTGATCCACCCCGTCAGCTTGGAGAGCGGACTCACATTGATTGGGCTGCCTGGGACGCTGGCCCTGCTGCCTCTATGCGGTTGTTTCATGAGACACGGATGCTAGATGCTGATTTTGTGGCAGAGCATTATGACATTGGTCGCGGGGTGGCAGACAGATTGCTCGAGATTGATACCGTTCTTCCTTCACAGTGGGATGCAGTCATGAGGCACGGTTCAGATGCCTCCCCATTGTGGCTGGGAAGGCCTCTTTGCTCAGAGCACTCTCTTATTAGTTCGTTTAGACACCATGTTGTTCACAGTTGATACTGACTAGTCTGAGGGGATTCATGCTAGATTGACATATGATGCCACCTTTCCACATCCTATCCTTCCCGGAGCTCGATGGGAGGCAATTAGAGTAGTTGGCTCCCGCGGGAAGCGTCGTTGTGTTGACCCTCGTTTCGCTTCCGTTGATGCTGCACTTTGGAGGCTTTGGGTGTGGGAGGGTCGTGCCCTATCTCAGCTATATTGGGACCCAGAAGAGTGGCATTGGCCTCACTCTGACCCTACATGTGCACCTGTATCCTTCTTTGAGTACACCGTCAGGATTGGACGGTTAGCATTGATGAGACATCAGCCAGAGCAGCCCACTCGTATGCGTTTGTGGTTACATTCAAGTCTCTCTCGTGCCTATCTGCAAGAGTTTTGGTCCGCCATCTGGGATTTACATGCGGCTCGTCGTATTTCTTTTTTCATGTGGATGATTGCGCATGCGGGGCTGCCAGTTAGGACTTGGCTAGCTACTATGGGTCATGATCCGGTATGTACTCGCTGTCCTTTGCAACTCCCTGAGTCACCTGCACACTGTCTTTGGTCATGCTCAACTTCCCATGTAGTGTGGCTTGCAATTTGCTTTCTACTTAGCAGAGGAGGTGTTCAGCATGGATTTCTTACTTGGGTATCTGTCTCATGGTTGATGCCGATGCCCGGCCCCCATCTTTTTTACGAGGGCTCAGACACAGATCCAGCCTTTATGCTTACCTCGGCTGGTTATCGACGAGGGACTTTGGCTACGCTACCACAAATTGCTTGGCAGGGGGATTCTCAGACACGTGATGAGGTTTTTTTAGTCATCACTAGTATTACACTATGGAATGTTCGGAGAGCTCGTTGTCTCCACATTCTCAATGCGGCTCCACAACTCCTTCAGGATACCCTCACTACCATTTGGCTGGATATCATTCACACCCTGATTTGGCAGTGGGATTCTTCCTCAGGTACATCTCGAGCAGCCGAGGCTCGGTCGCCGTTTTGCCTACCTTCGGTGTTGGGCACGATCCCCACTCTTTTTCACACTTACAGGTGGACAGATTACGTGGCATTATGCCTCTCCTCGGTGGTTTCTCCTCCACTCGTCACACCGACCACCATGAGATTGTTTTAGTCGAGTTGTCACTATAGTGGCTCTCCTCCTTACATTCAGCTTGTACACCCCACGTGATAGGCTATTTTGGCATCCGCTGGGGATTATCTTGTACTCAGTAATATACAGCCGTGACTTTTTCACAGAGAGAGAGAGAGAGAGAGAGAGAGAGAGAGAGAGAGAGAGAGAGAGAGAGAGAGAGAGAGAGAGAGAGAGAGAGAGAGAGAGAGAGAGAGATGAAATGTTATATTAACGTCTTCAAGAGGCCAAAATGACCTATGACCAAAAAGTTACAATTGGTGAATCTGATATCATGTCTGAATACGGAAATTACAAAGTTACAAAGAAATAACACTAAAACACTAAGGAGAAAGGATGGGAGGGGTGGGTTGGTGGGTTCAGATGAAATTTCTCATTGGTCGCTGCCTGATCTCATCGACCTCCTCCATGGTCAGTACTCTGGTTGGGCGTCTTGCATGTCGAGCTAGGATAATCTGTATCTTCTGTTGCAGCCTTCGTCGGTAGTGGGAAAACCCCCGAGGTCTTGGGCGTCTGGATCTGCCAAGTTAAGTGGCTCGATCAAGCAGCGTACCTCTAGTATGAGTAGGCTTTGAGATTTGTTGTAATGATTGCTCCATTGACTCTCCACTGGTGACTGATGTAAAGGAATCTGTGATTCGTCTTTGAGACTATCTTTCCCCTGAGGTCCTCAGCAAGCTCTCCCTAAGTCTACGCAGCTCTAGTAGGAACAATCTGAGACATCTCTGATCCTTGTATCTCATGACTCTAGAAAAAGGTCCGAAACCTTCTCTGAACAGGTAGTGGAAGCGGCCGCGTATCTCATAGTGCCGGGCAGTGACATGTGTGGTGCAGCTCTGTCTCTGGCTCTAGGTTACATAGGTGACTTATCCTAGCCCCTGCTCGCACCCCTCGAAATCAGCTAGTCTCAATCTGGAGTTGATGTGAGGATGTGCGTATCTGCCCAATAACGCATCTTATCCCATGAGATAAGTGCGTATCCATGTATGTAGGCCTAGTCACAAAGCCGTCCTTCGTGAGTTGGAGAAGATCCTCTCTGTAGAAGGACATCTTCGTGCCCAACTCTTGTGTTGGCTGTATCCATGTGCTCCTGGTATCTGAATCAGATCTTGGCGTGTGAGTCTGGTGATCTTTGTCCTTGTGTGAGACAGGGAGGGTGCATCCAAGGAGTATTGAAAGGGAGGTAATCTATCTATGTAGAGACCATGTGACTGAAACCATGCTGTCATTTGTCCATACCAACATGCTGTATCGCCTTGTAGAGCTAGTTGTCGAGATGACTCCAGGGCAAGCCGAGCGTACTTGTTCTTGGGGAGATCCCATAGGCCGTGCATAAAGGATACTGATCTAGTCAATGCCTCCACCACGCGCAGGGGGGGGGGGGGGGGGGGCCGGCTAGCTCGGCTCAGATAATCTCATGTGGCACTGAGGTCTTAGCCAGAATCATCGGAGCGATCATAGAGACCAAAGGTCTCTCCATACATCTCCATCCATCTGTGTTGCCAGATCTCTCATGGTGGTCTACTGAGGGTCCTCATACCTGAACTCCATAGAGCATAGCTGGAGTCACTAGAGTGTCAAAAAGCCAGAGCTTTGTTCGTGGTTCTTGAAACTGAACTTGCGAACACATCCTCTCCAGTCCTCCCAAAGCTGCATATGCTCTCGTCAGTCTAGTCTGTGATGCTCTCCTTAGTGAAAACACCGGTCCACCGAACACTACCCCAAGATAAGTATATGCATCTGTGTACTCCACAGTCTCTTGGCCATACGTAAACGTGGGTGCCGACCTCCTGACCCACTGTGGTGTGGTGTTGAACACTATAACCTTGGTTTTCCCCAGATTGATCGACAATCCACTGTCACGAGCAAATGTATGCAGAGCATCCAAATGACGTTGCATCCCTCTGGAGAGTCAGAAATCAGCACAATATCATCAACATATAGTAACAACGGAATCCATGTCACTGCTAGCTGAGCCCCCCTGTCTCCCTGACGCTCTACATAGTCCGAAACTCATCCACATACATCCCAAGAAGAGTCGGGGATAGGGGGCATCCCTGCTTTACTCCAATAGTTGAGTGGACCATGTCAAACATTCCCTCAGTGGAGCGTACCCACCCCATCACTGTCCTGTATAGAGCCAGAATACCCCATATCAGCTCTGTAGGCACACCCATGTCCTGTTGTTTGCGTATAAGTCTGGCTCTCGGCACTGTGTCAAAAGCTTTTGCGGAAATCCACAAAGCTACAATAGATCCTCTTGCCATGGTGTCTACCCTCCTCAATAATAGCTCTGAGTGTCAGAATCTGGTCAAGAGTGGAGAAACCTCTCCTGAAACATGCTTGCCCTGGTGCTCTTATGCCCTCTCGCTCTGCCCATCTACTTAGCTCCTGCTCAAGAATGGATGCATACAACCTAGCTAATGTGTGACCAACCATGATGGTGCGATAATTCCTGGGAATCAAGGGATCTCTTGACTTGAAAATAGGCACAATCGTAGACATACTCCAAGTCTCCGGAAAGCCTTCATTTATGGCTCGATTAAACATCATAGCCAGGAGCTCTGCAAGCATATCTTTGGCATGGATGAATTGCTCTGCTACCAGGCCATCATGATCGTGTGTTCTCCTTGTCTTCATCTTGTCAATGGCTTTCCTTACCCTCTCGGCATTCATCTTGTCAATGGCTTTCCTTACCCTCTCGGCAGTAAAGAAAGAACATGTCTCCGGGCATGTCTCTAGTGGGTCTGGCAAAGGTGGTTGACGTGATGCTGTGTAGAGAGATGTGGCATATTCTCCCCATATCTCAGTGGAGGTGACCGCTGGTGGTGGTGAATGCTCGTGGAATAGCCTCCATGCTTCCCCTGAGTCCTGACTTATAAAAAGCTGATACAGATCCCGCTCTAGCTGAGATAGATAAGCCCTTTTCTTTCGTCGCACTAGGTGGCGAAAAATAATCGGTGACTTTGTATGTGTGGTAATACCCATGAGCACTTCCCTCTGTAATTTGATCCTCATCTCTCTACACTCCTCATCATACCAACTGTTCTGAGGCATGCTCCCAGATCGTCTCCGTGTTGGCTGGCCGTGGGGGTATTCCTCTGATGCTGTATCATGGAGCGTCTTTGTCAGTATCTGAGTGAGTTCATCTAGTGGCCGTCCCGGCTCCTGGGTGCATAGTTGCCTGTATATCTCATCCATATACACAATATCCGTCTCCCTCATGAAGGTATACCAAGTGTGTGTGGGGACCTCTCCTAAAGGAGCTGTGTTGAACTGAAAGGTCAGAGTGAAAGACAAGATAGCATGATCAACTGCTACTCCAACTGGCCTAGTGCCCACCATGAAGTTGTGAAGGAATGGAATGAGACCTCGCTGGGCCATAACATAATCCACTGTGCTGGCACCATGTCGGTGTGGAAAGCAAGTAGAACCCCCTGCTGTCAAAAATCTTTGTAGGCCATTCACAATGGTCTATGTGCGGTTCCCATATCTATCAAGTATGTGCCATATTTAGTGTATTCCTCATCTTGTGATAGTTTGGATAGGCCCATCTCTGTGACATCTAGCTCCCTAAGCATCTCCTCGGAAGTATCATAAAATATTGTCTGGTGGTGGGCAGTCCTAGCATTGAAATCCCCTAGTATGATAATGTCACCATCCTTGGAAAACTCCCATATGTCATTATCCAAAATAGCAAAGGGAGATGTCCTCTAGGTGATGCATATACTGAAGTGCTCGGAGGAAAGTAACAAATAGCAATGTAGAGGTATCTGCCCGTCTCTGCCCTGAGCCTCACCCACATGTACCTAGCCTGTTTATCCTTGCGTGCTATATATATCAGTGGTTGCAACTCCTCCCTGAATAGAACTGCCACTCCCCTCGAGCCTCGTCCTCGATGCTCCAATCTGGTCTCCTGTCTGCAGGCTGTCTCCCATCTATATCCGCTCACCTGTGGCATGGATTGCCGAGGTGCTTGATGCGTCTCAGAGTAGAAAATGATGTCTCTCCCCGTGAAACTATCCTCAAAGGCTCCCATATCAAGATGGAGTGACCCATTACAATTCCAGGTTGCCATCTTTAGTGTGGTCCCATAGGTCTCGCACCGTCATGTGGAGCGTCGCTTTAATTCTACCACCTTTCCATCCCTGTAAAAAGCAATCTTCCCCTTTTCCCTTGCTGCTTTAATTTCCGGCATTATTTCTTGCATATGAGCAATCTGCGAGAGGGTGAGGTCATCGTCAAGAAAGATGCCAGTCTTCTTTAGAGTCGGTCTCGTCTTCAAGAAATCCTTCTTCGCTTCCATGGAGGGGAAGCGGAGAATGAGTGCCCTTTTCTTTGAGGTTTCTCTGTTGCTTCCACTTTTCTTAGTGCCCACTCTCCAACCCCTAGTATGTGTCTGCTCGTTGACTCCCACCAGAGTCATGAGTTCTTGCACCTTTTTAGCCACATTATCTTGGTCTCTGAGGCCACATATCCTTATGTGTAAGGCCCGCACACGTCTCCTTTGCTCCTCTTCTAGTGTCAAGTTGATGATGGTTGGTGTGGGGGTTATTTGCTTGCCTTCCCTTTCTTGACAATCTCAATCCATTTTTCGGCCTTTTCTGCTTGTTGTTGGGTCTTTGTGATGACATCTACCCACGAGGTCGTCATTTCTTTTGTTGCTCCCCACCTTCTTTGATGGCTCGTACTTGTTCCTTAATCGTGTTAAGCTCTTCAATGACGAGGGTTGAAGCTCTCCTTCTTCGAGAACATTCTGCGATCGCACCTCTGCAAGCTCTTTCTTGAGTAGTGCAATTTCCTCATCTTGGGCCTTCACGCGATCCTCGAGTGTATTTATGGTGCTTTCCTGTACTGCCACGCGTGCGTCGAGTTCGTTTAATAGTACCTAAGAGGTGGTTGTTGATCTTGATGATGGACTTTCTCAATTCTTTTTTGCATTTTTGGATGGCATCCTCCACCGGGTCATCCTTGCCATTTTGCTTTCTCATGATTGAGAGTCCGCCGCAAGAGAGGGAGAGGGGCATAGAAGTGAAGCGAAGAAGAATTTTTTAATTTAATTTTATTTTAACTCTCTCCTCTCTCTACGCGTTCAAGATCTTTCTCTCTCTACGCTCGCAGTTCTCTCGCTCTCTCTCTCTCTCTCTCTGTCTCTCTCTAGCGTGCAGGCCTATTCTTTCTCTACACTTGACACTCCCCTCTTTCTCTCTCTACACCTAAATCTCCTTCTCTCTATATGCTGGGAAAAGAAACCGGAATGCCCATTCTCTCTCTACGCGGAAGGTTAGGGCTGTGGGAAAGAGGCCGCGCACACAGAGTTGCAGGAAAACAAGGCACGAGGACGGGAGCAAGCAGGCAGGCGGGGGGGGGGGGGGGGGGGGGGGGGGGGGGTGTGTGCAGGGCAGTCGCGAGCAGGGGCAGAGAGAGAGAGAGAGAGAGAGAGAGAGAGAGAGGGGCACGGTTTTGATGCCTCCCCATTGTGGCTGGGAAGGCCTCTTTGCTCAGAGCACTCTCTTATTAGTTCGTTTAGACACCATGCTGTTCACAGTTGATATTGACCAGTCTCAGGGGATTCATGCTAGATTGAAATATGATGCCACCTCTCCGCACCTTGTCCTTCCCGGCGCTCGACGGGAGGCCATCAGAGTAGTTGGCTCCCGCGGGAAGCGTCGTTGTGTTGACCCCCGTTTCGCTTCCGCTGATGCTGCACTTTGGAGGCTTTGGGTGTGGGAGGGTTGTGCCCTATCTCAGCTATATTGGGACCCAGAAGAGTGGCATTGGCCTCACTCTGACCCTACATGTGCACCTGTATCCTTCTTTGAGTACACCGTCAGGATTGGACGGTTAGCATTGATGAGACATCAGCCAGAGCAGCCCACTCGTATGCGTTTGTGGTTACATTCAAGTCTCTCTCGTGCCTATCTGCAAGAGTTTTGGTCCGCCATCTGGGATTTACATGCGGCTCTTCGTATTTCTTTTTTCATGTGGATGATTGCGCATGCGGGGCTGCCAGTTAGGACTTGGCTAGCTACTATGGGTCATGATCCGGTATGTACTCGTTGTCCTTTGCGACTCCCTGAGTCACCTGCACACTGTCTTTGGTCATGCTCAACTTCCCATGTAGTGTGGCTTGCAGTTTGCTTTCTACTTAGCAGAGCAGGTGTTCAACATGGATTTCTTACTTGGGGATCTGTCTCATGGTTGATGCCGATGCCCGGCCCCCATCTTTTCTACGAGGGCTCAGACACAGATCCAGCCTTTATGCTTACCTCGGTTGGTTATCGGCGAGGGACTTTGGCTACGTTACCACAGATTGCTTGGCAGGGGGGTTCTCAGACACGTGATGAGGTTTTTTCAGTCATCACTAGTATTACACTATGGAATGTTTGGAGAGCTCGTTGTCTTCACATTCTAAGTGCGGCTCCACAGCTCCTTCAGGATACCCTCACTGCCATTTGGCTGGACATCATTCACACACTGATTTGGTAGTGGGATTCCTCCTCAGGTACCTCTCGAGCAGTCGAGGTCTGCTGATTTGCCTTCCTTCGGCGTTGGGCCCGATCCCCACTCTTCTTCACACTTACAGGTGGCCAGATTACGTGGCATTATGCCCCTCCTCAGTGGTTTCTCCTCCACTCATCACACCGACCACCATGAGATTGTTCTAGTCGAGTTGTCACTATAGTGGCTCTCCTCCATACATTCAGCTTGTACACCCCACGTGATAGGCTATTTTGGCATCCGCTGGGGATTATATTGTACTCAGTAATATACAGCCCTGACTTTTTCCAAAGAGAGAGAGAGAGAGAGAGAGAGAGAGAGAGAGAGAGAGAGAGAGAGAGAGAGAGAGAGAGAGAGAGAGAGAGAGAGAGAGAGAGAGATGAAATGATATTTTAACGTCTACAAAAGGCCAAAATGACCTATGAGACCAATTGATTACAATGATGAGTCTAGTAACAAGTCTTGGTACAAACAAAGAAAACTGCAAACAAAGAACTGAGATAGGAGTGCTACCGACTCCTATGGGTGGCTGGTAGGCTAAGCAATGGTATCATGCCATCTGTGCATACCAACATGATGTATCTCCATGCAATGCCAGCTGTCTGGATGACTCGAGAGCAAAGCTAGCATACCTGTCCCTGGTGGTGTCCCATAAGCTGTGTACAAATGATACTGATCTGGTGAGTGCCTCAACCTCCATAGGTGGGGCAGCCAGCTCCGCTCATATGATGTCATGTGGAACTGAGGACTTGGCTCTAATCAGCCTAGAAATCATAGATATCAAGGGTCTCTCCATATTACTCCATCCAGCACTGTCAACAGAAGGTCCCCAAACCTGAACCCCATAGTGCATAACTGAAGCGACCAAAGTGTCGAAAAGCCAGAGCTTTGTTTGAGGTGCTTGGAACTGAACCTGCGAACAAATCCTCTCTAAACCGCCTAGGGCTGCATAGGCACGAGTCAATCTAGTGTCTGCTGCCACTTTCAGTGCGAACCTCGGTCCACTAAAGACCATCCCAAGATATGTGTATGCATCAATGTACTCCATACTGTCCTGCCCATATGTGAATGTAGGTGCTGATCTCCTAACCCACTGTGGCGTGGTATTAAATACTATCCTCTGCAAAACTATGCAATGCGTCCAAATGTATGTGCATACCCTCTGGTGAGTCTGATATCAACACGATATTGTCAGCATACAATAAAAGAGGGATCCATGTCCCCGCAAGCTGAGCACCTCTATCTCCTCCTCTGTCAATATAATCAGAGACCTCATCAACATACATACCAAATAAAGTAGAGGACAATGGGCATCCCTGTTTCACTCCGATAGTGGAGTGAACTATGTCAGACATCCCCTATGATGTGCGTACCTGACCCATCACTGAACTGTACAATGCCATAATCCCCCATATCAGCTCTGTGGGTACCCCCAATTCCATAAGTCAGCGCATCAATCTACTGTGTCAAAAGCTTTGCGGAAGTCCACAAAGCTGCAATATATCTGTCTACCATGTGCTCGACCCTCCTCAATGATAGCTCTGAGTGTAAAGACATGATCTAGTGTGGAGAAACCCCTCCTGAAACCAGCCTGCCCAGGTGCCCGTATGCCCATAATCTCTACCCAACTGCTCAGCCTATGCTCAAGGATGGATGCATACAACCGTGCCAATGTGTGTCCTACCATGATAGTACGGTAATTCCCCGGCACTGTGGGGTCTCCTGTCTTGAAGATAGGTACAATAGTAGATAATCTCCAAGACTCAGGAAAGCCCTCACACATGACACGGTTGAATAACCGTGCAAGCATCTCTGCCAACAAATCCCGAGCATGTATAATGTGCTCTGCTACCAAACCCTCATGATCCTGTGCCTGTCTGATCTTCATCCTGTCAATGGCCTCCTTTACCATCTCAGTGGTAAAGAAGGTGCTCGTAGCCGGACATGGCTGTGGTGGATCTGGTAGTGGTGGCTATCCAGGTACAGTGTATAAAGATGTTGCATACTGCCCCATATCTTTGTAGAAGTAATCACTGGTGGGGGAGACTGCTCATGGAATAGACGCCAAGCCTCTCCTGAATCTCTACTAAGGAAGAGGTGATAAATCGTGCTCCATTTAGACCAAGAAAGCTCGCTTCTTCTGTCGCACTAGTCGTCGTGTAGCAATACGAGACTGTCTATAGGTGATCACTCCCAATGTAAGCTCCCGCTGTATCTGAGCTCTCTTCTGTCGACACTCCTCATCATACCAGCTGTTCTGAGGCATGTGCCCAGTAGTAGCTGAATCACAGGAGATCTAGCATCGGTCGTTGGCGGATCTCATCAATCTCCTCCATGGTTAGTAGTTTGACCGCGCGTCGTGCATGCCTGGCTAGAGTGTTCCGAATCTTCTGACGTAGCCTCCGTCGATGCTGTGTAGTCCTCCGCAGTCGTGGGCGCCTGGATTTGCCCAGTTCAGTCGCTCGGTCGATCAGTGTGCCTGTGATGTGAGACGAGGGGGAGCTCTACTGTGGGAGTGGCTCTTGCAGCTGTCCCGTGTTTGTTCTGAAGAAGTCTGTGATCGGTCTTTGAGACAGGCTAGCCTTGCCGCTCATCAGGCTGTCTCTGTGTCTGTGCAGCTCAAGCAAGAACAAACCCAGGCATCTTTGATCCTCATATCCCATGACTCTTGAGAGTGGTCCAAAACCCTCTCTGAACAAGCAATGGAAGCGGCCTCGTATCTCGTAATAGACGGGGCAGCGCATATATAATGCAACTCTGTCTCAGGCTCCATATCACACAAGGGGCATGTCCTGGCCTCTGCTGGTACTCCGCTGTATCTCCCAGTCTCAATCCGCAGCTGGTGAGAAGATGTAAGCAACTGGCCAATAGCACATCATATCCCATGAGACAAGTGGGTGTCCATGTATCTGGGTCTCGTCACAAAACCATCCTCCGTAAGTTGGAGAAGGTGGTCTCTATAGAAATCCATCTTCGTGCCCAATTCCTGTGCTGGCTGTATCCATGTCCTCCTGGTATCTAGCTGGGTGAGGTCTTGGCGGATGAGCTTGGTGATCTCTAACTGTGTAAGAGTGAGAGATGGTGCATCCAATGAGTATTGGAATGGTGGCAGCCTGTCTATGCTGAACCCATGTGCTTGAAACCATGAAGCCATCTCCCCATACCAGCATGTTGTATCTCCTTGCATGGCTTACTGTCGAGAGGACTCAAGTGCAATGCGAGCATATCTGTCTCTAGGAAGTTCCCATGTGCGGTTTATGAAGGAGACTGATCTGGTGAGCGCCTCAACTACTAGTGGGGGGGCCGCTAGCTCAGCTCGGATAATGGCCCGTGGTACTGAAGCCTTGGCTCTAATGAGCCGCGAGATCATAGAGACGAGAGGTTTCTCCATGTTCCCCCATCCATCTGTGCGACTAGTCTCCCGTGGTGATCTAATGAAGGTCCCCATATCTCAGCTCCATAGAGCAATGCTAAAGCCACCAAAGTGTCATAGAGCCAGAGCTTCGTCCGGGTTTCCTGAAACTGAACCTGCGAACACATCTTCTCCAGTCTACCCAATGTTGCGTGGGCTCTAGTCAGTCTGGTCTCTGCTTCTCTTCTGAGTGAGAATGCAGGTCTGCTAAAAACCACTCCAAGGTAAGTGTAAGCATCTGTGTACTCCACAGTCTCCTGGCCGTATGTGAATGTAGGTGCTGACCTTCTGATCCATTGTGGGGTGGTATTAAACACCATAACCTTGGTTTTACCAAGGTTGACAGACAAACCACTTTCGTGGGCAAACCTATGCAAAGCATCCAATTGACGTTGCATTCCCTCTGGGGATTCGGAGATCAACACTATATCATCGGCATATAACAAAAGTGGAATCCATGTCACTGCCAACTGTGCACCTCTATCACCATCACTCTCAATGTAGTCAGAAACCTCATCCACATATATACCAAAAAGAGTAGGAGAGAGCGGGCAGCCCTGCTTCACCCCAATAGTGGAGTGAACCGGTGTAGAAAGTCCCTCAAGGGTGCGTACATGCCCTACTACGGATCTGTACAATGCCATGATCCCCCAAATGAGCTCTGTGGGTACTCCCATTTCCTGTAATCTGCGCATCAATCTAGCTCTGGGTACTGTGTCAAAAGCTTTGCGGATATCCACAAAGCTACAATAGATCCGTCTCCCATGAGATCTGCCCTCCTCGATGATGGCCCTGAGTGTCAGGATATGGTCAAGAGTAGAGAAGCCTCTCCTGAACCTTGCCTGCCCAGCTGCACACATTCCTTCCCTCTCTGCCCATCTACTCAGCTGTTGCTCAAGAATGGATGCATATAACCGTGCCAGTGTGTGTCGAATCATAATAGTGCGATAATTCCCAGGCTCCATGGGGTCTCCTGACTTGAAGATAGGTACAATCGTAGATAGGCTCCAAGTGTCCGGTAGACCCTCACACATGGCGCGGTTAAACATAACTGCTAGAAGCTCTGCTAGCAGGTCTTTGGCATGCATGAAATGCTCAACGACTAAGCCATCATGATCATATGCCCTTCCAGTCCTCATCTTGTCAATGGCTTTCTTCACCATCACAGCGGTGAAAAAAGCACGTGTGTGGGCATGGATCGGGGGGGTTGGGAAGGGGTGATTGTCCAGGTACTGTGTACAAAGATGATGTGTACTGACCCCAGGTCTCTGTGGAGGAAATAGCAAGGGGGGGGGGACTGCTCATGAAAGAGCCGCCACGCCTCACGCGAGTCTTGACTCAAGAATAGCTGGTATAAATCCTGCTCGAGTCGAGCCAAAAAAGCCCTCTTCTTCCGCTGCACCAAGGGTCGGAAGTCAATCTGTGACTGTCTGGGAGTGACGTCCCCCCAAAAGCACCTCCCTCTGAAGTCTAGTTCTAGTCTGGCGGCACTCCTCATCGTACCAGCTGTTCTGAGGCATGCTCCCTGATCGGCGTCTCTGCTCAGGTTGGGTGTGTGGGTATGCCTCTGCTGCTGCATCATGTAATGTCTGTGTTAGTATAGTAGTTAGCTCCTCCAGAGGTCGACTCGGGTCCTCAGTGCATAGGCGTCTGTAGATCCCGTCCATGTATACAGAATCCGTCTCCCGTGTGAAGGTGTAGCGAGTAGGGGCTGCTACCCGTGGCCTGTGTGCTACACTGAACTGGAAGGGGATGGTCATCGACACCTGAGCATGATCCACTGCCACTCCGACCGGTCTAGGCCCAACTGTGAGATCTTGGATACTAGAGATGAGATTCGGTTGTGCCATGACATAGTCCACTGTGCTGGCTCCATGTCTGTGTGGGAAGCATGTAAAACCTCCCGCAGCAGGAAATCTCTGTAGGCCATTCAAGATGGCCAATCCATGTGCGGTGCCCATGTCTATCAGGTGTCGCCCATACTCAGTATATTCCACATCGTGTGATAGTCTGGACAGGCCCGTCTCTACAACATCTAGCTCTCTCAGCATCTCCTCTGAAGTATCATAAAACACTGTCTTGTGATGGGCAGTCCTAGCATTGAAGCCCCCTAGAATGATAATGTCACCATCTCTAGAGAACTCCCATATGTCATCATCCAAAATAGAAAAAGGGGATTGTCCTCTGGGTGATGCATAAACTGATGTACTCGGGGGAAAGTAGCAAATAGCAATGTAAAGATATCTGCCTGTCTCTGCTTTCAATCTCACCCACATGCACCTAGCCTGCTCATCCCTACGGGCTATATGTATCAATGGCTGCAAATCTTCTCTAAATAACAGTGCCACTCCCCTCGAGCCCCGTCCTCTGTGCTCTGAGCGTGTCTCCTTTCTGTAGGCTGTCTCCCACCTGTATCCACTGATGTGAGGCATGGATTGCCCCGCGGCCTGGTTTGTCTCAGAGTAAAAGACGATGTCTCTTCCAGTAAAGCTATCCTCAAAAGCACCCACATCAAGACGCATAGATCCATTACAGTTCCAGGCAGCCACTTTGAGTGTGGTCCCATAAGTCTCGCACCGTCATGTGGAACGTCGTTCTAGTATTACTACTCTTCCATCTCGGTAAAAGGCAATCTTGCCTTTTCCCCTTGCCGCTCTAATCTCCGGCATCACTTCCTGCATATGAGCGATCTGCGAGAGGGTGAGATCATCCCCGAGAAAGATGCGTGTCTCTTTAAGAGTTGGTCTTTTCTTCAAGAAGGACTTCTTCACTTCCATGGAGGGAAAACGGAGGATGAGTGCTCTTTCTTTTGAGGTTTCCCCGCTGCTTCCATTTTTCTTTATGTTGCCCACTCTCCATGCTCTTGTGTGCGTCGGCTCATGAACCCCCATTAAGGCCATGAGTTCTTTTACCTCTTCGTCCACATTGCTTTTGTCTTTAAGACCGCAAATTCGCACGTGTAATGTGCGCACCCGTCTTCTTTGCTCCTCCTCTAGTGTCTGACTAATGATAGTGGGTGTGGACGTGGGCGCTATCTCCTTCCCTTTTCCTTTCTTGGCCACCTTGATCCATTTCTCGGCTTCATCCGCCTTCTGTTGAGTTTTGGTAAGAACATCCACCCAAGAAGTCGTCATCTCTTTGTGTTGCTCTTCTCCCTCTTTGATGGCCCGCACTTGCTCCTTTATCGTGTTGATTTCTTCGAACACTGAGGGTTGCAGTTCGCCCTCTTCCAGTATGTTTCTTGATCGTGCTTCGGCGAGGTCTTTCTTGAGTGACGCAATCTCTTTATCCTGAGTCGTCACTCAGTCTTCTAGCATATTTATTTTGCTCTCTTGGATCAACACGCGTCCTTCGAGCATGTTTATTGTGCCCAATAGATTGCGGTTCATCTTGGTAATGATTTCCGTCATTTCCTCTTTGCACTTTTGAATGGCATCCTCTAGGGGGTCGGCTCTATCGTTCTGCTTTCTCATGCTTGATCGCCGTCCGACAAAGAGCCACTAAGCTCACGTGGCGTGGTAGTTGGGCGGGTGGGGGAACGCGAAGAGGTATGGCAAGGGCGGGGCAGCGATAGAGTATGGACGAGAGAGAGAGAGAGAGAGAGAGAGAGAGAGAGAGAGAGAGAGAGAGAGAGAGAGAGAGAGAGAGAGAGAGAGAGAGAGAGAGAGAGAGAGAGAGAGAGAGAGAATGGAAAAAATGTGATAGAGTGTGGGCGAGAGAGAGAGAGAGAGAGAGAGAGAGAGAGAGAGAGAGAGAGAGAGAGAGAGAGAGAGAGAGAGAGAGAGAGGGGGGGGGGGGGGGGAGGCGGCGGGGGGGGAACAACGCGTGGGGTAGAGAGAGAGAGAGAGAGAGAGAGAGAGAGAGAGAGAGAGAGAGAGAGAGAGAGAGAGAGAGAGAGAGAGAGAGAGAGGACGATAGACTTAAAAGGACTCAAAAAAGACTTAAAATGAAGAAGCGATAGACTTAAAAAATGGGGGGTGTAGGGGGTTTAAAAAGTTAGTACGTGAAAAAAATTAAACAGCACGATAGAGAGAGAGAGAGACACCGCTATAGACTCCGCGCAATATAGAGAGAGAGACATCGCGATAGACATAACTCTGCAGGCAGAGGGCGGGTGCGGGGGCAACACGCGAGCAGAGGGCAGGGGTGCAGGGGGCAGCGCGAGAGCGGGGGGCGGGTGCAGGGGCAGCGCGCGAGCAGAGGACGGGTGTGCAGGGTCAGCGCGTGAGTGGGGGGCAGGTGCAGGGGTAGTGGGAGAGCAGGGGCGGGGGTGCAGGGACCCCATGCGAGGGAGGGGGGGGTGTGTGTAGGGGCAGAGAGAGAGAGAGAGAGAGAGAGAGAGAGAGAGAGAGAGAGAGAGAGAGAGAGAGAGAGAGAGAGAGAGAGAGAGAGATAGATTTTATTATCGTCCTCGGAGGTCAAATATGACCTATGGGACCAAAGTTACATGTGATGTAGTATGTGTATGGCTGATGAGTGACTCTCGATGCTCCAAAATTGTAGTGATGAGAGTCGCAATGGAGAGCCCACACTTTGGTGGCTGGGAGAGGAAAGTGTGTAGGTCTAAGTTATGGCTGAAAATGTGAGAGAAGCAAGTTCGGATGTGATCAAAAGCTGAGCACTCTAGTAGTGTGTGGTACTCAGACTCTCGAACTTGCAGTGAGCATAATGTGCACAATCGATTTGACTCTTCTCCATTGCCCCAACTCCCTATCTCGCATTGAAGGAAATGGGAGCTAAGCCGAATTGCTGCGATAGTGCGTATCGCAGACAAAGGAATAGGCTCAAGCATGTAAGTGTGAGTACGGTTTCCTCTCTCGACGAAGAACATGGTTTTGTAGTTGGGGGCAATATAGGTGGTGTAATGTATGAAGCGTGACCCACCGGATTTCTCCCAAGCCGTAATACATTGGCGTTGTAGAAAAGCTTCATTCACTTGAGAGTCAATTGAAGCATCATGTAGCAAGTGTAATGCATCCCATCTCCCAAACCACTTCTTTATGTCTTGCATCCATCCCGTGCTCAAGATCTTGCTTTTATGCGTCTTTTGAACTTTTTTGCTTGCTTCCCATGCAATTGTAGGAAGTCGATGTGAGGGGTTTTGACGCATCTTTATCATGTACTCCACAACCCTTTCCATGCCCATAACCTCAATTGGAAGAGATCCCGACTCAAGAAGTAAGAGCATATATGGTGTTTGTGTCTTAACTTGGAGAAAGTTTGTAAGAAAACGCTTTTAGACATTCTCAAACTCTTTCCAAGTAGACTTTGAGATGCTCCCGCCCCACACTTCAACTCCATAAAGAAGAACCGGTGTCACCAATGCATCAAAAAGATACTTCTTGAGAACCCAATACTTGATGTTTCCCGCATTACACATGTTCTCAAATGCATAATATGCTCTCTTTCCCGCTTCCAAACGACGCATAGCACATTCATGCCACTTGTGATTGGATGGAACCTCAAGGCCAAGGTATTTAAATCTCTCAACAACTTCAAGTGTCTCGTTGTTGTACACAATGGATAGCTTCTCCTTATGGTTGGCTTTCACAAGCATAACCTTTGTTTTGGATTCATTTACAATCAGCCCACTATGCAAGCAAAAGTTCTCAAGGACAACCATAAGCTTTTGTGTATCTTCTAAAGTGTGTGCTAGAAGCACTACATCATCCGCATACAACAAAAGCATGATTACCGCATTGCAAATAGTGACCTCTTCAATGCCTTCTTCTTGCATAAAGTCAAGTACCATTTGTTCCAATTGATCGATGCATAGACCAAAGAGAGTTGGTGACAATGGACATCCTTGTTTAACCCCAATAGTGCTTACAAAAATTTTTGAAATTTCTCTTCCCATGCGCAATTGACAAATCACCTTCTCATAGATTCGAGAAACTGCAAGCATAAACTCACTTGGCACTTGGAGTTCTTCCATCCTTCTCCACAAATTGTTACGTGGAATCATATCAAAGGCTTTCTTAAAGTCCACAAAACAACAATACAATCGCTTGCCTTTCAACCGACTTTCCTCCATGAGAACACGAAGAGTGACAAGATGATCAATGGTGCTATGGCATCGATGAAAACCCGCTTGTCCCTTTGCACTCTTGTCATTCTCTTCAGCCCAATCACTCAATTTCATTTCCATTATGCACCCAAACAACTTTGCCATAAGAGACCCAATCATTATAGTCCGGTAGTTGCTTACATTCTTTACATCCCCTCCTTTATGCAAAGGCTTAACCCAATTAGTACTCCAATCATAAGGCATACCATCTTGAAGTGCAAGGTTGAACATATCACACATCCACTCATGGGTAAAATCTCCCGTCCATTTGATCATCTCCGGCTTGATACCTTGAAGATCTCCCGCTTTGCGAGTGGCCAACTTTTCAAGCCCACCGCATACATCCTCAATAGTAAAAAAAGACGGCATACATGGGAGTGAACCATAAAATGGCATTTTTTCAGTATTTTCTTGCTCATATAATTGCCTACAATGTGTGTACATATCCACTAGACTCAAGTTACCAAAATTCTCAACCCGCTTGCCTCTCAAGTTTCTCCAAAATCTTCCACATGCATGTGCCTTTTCTTGGACTTGAAATTCTTGTTGCTTTACTTCCCATCTTCTTCTCTTCTTTTGAATCAATGCCTTGTATGTACGCAAATGACTTTGATAGTTGTCTTTGTCCATAGTTGCATCAAGCTTTATCAAGGACTTTCGAGCATCTTGACATTCTTTATCAAACCACCTTTTGCGTGATCTATCTTTGTGGATACCATGGCGATGCTTTATGGCAAAGCATTCTTCCGCACAAGAACAAATAGCTTTCTTGAAAGCTTCCCATTTAGTTTCCAATGGTGTATCACATTGAAGCTTTGTCATCCATAATTTTTGCTCAACCATTTCAATGTACATTGGTGCCCGTTTGAAATCCATACATAGTGATAACTTCTCTTTCCTTTGGCTGAGATTATCATGCTTAGTTGCTTCTCCACATGAAAGGTCAATACATAAGGTGCGATGGTCGGATTTCGGGGTCCATTGACCAAACATAAAACTCTTTATGTGATACATGATGGCTTCAGAGAGTAGCATATAGTCAATCACACTATCCCCATTATGTCTTCTACATGTAAATCCATTGGTTCCACTCCACAAAGATACACCATTGGCAATGAGCATACCCGTGCTATTACACATGTGTAAAAGTAACTTTCCATAGTGATCCGGCTCTTTCTCATCCATTGAAGTACGATCATACAAGTGAACTTCCTCCAACTCCCTTGAAATGTATGGCATATCAAATTGTTGAGTATCATGTTACAATGTTTTTGTGCGAGCATTCATATCCCCAAATACAATAACATCACCTTCACCTTTGAAATAAGCAATGTCCTCTTCCAAATCAGAAAATGGTTGATCTCTATCCATGCAAGCATAAAAGGGAGAATCATGATGAGGAATGTAGCAACCGGCTACAAAAATGGGTGCTCTTTTTGGTGTCATAATTTTCAGCCATACATAACGTTTGTACTTGTCATCTTTCACAATTGATACAAAATCTTCCAATCCTTTCTTAACCATACATGCTAACCCTCCTTGTCCTCTTCGTTGCTTGAGATTCTTTGACCACATCAATGAATGTACATTGTAATCCTCCAAGCCGTTAATCCTTTGTGTATCATGCTCCCAAGTTTCAACAAGAAGTACAACATCGGCTTTGCTTGTTAGTTCATCAATGCCAACCCCCGCATTCCATGGGTATCCATTACAATTCCAAAAGCATATTTTCAATTGTAACTCGGTCTCATAGGTCACGCATCCCTATTTACTTGAGAGACTTGCCTCCTCCTTGGGCACATTTTCTTCATGAGAGATCTCCTTGTTTTTATTATTCTTGTCCTCATATGCCTTGCGACGCATATTTTGTTGCTTAATAGTGCGATCTTCACATACAAAACATTTTGTATCCCTCAAATAGATCCAACTATTATCAAGGATAATCTTTCGCTTGGTCTCATCCGGCATGGTTTATACAATTGGCCGTTCTCCCGAGCGAGGAGCTCCTTGCTTCCCCACTCTATGTGCTCCATAGACCATAACTCCGGACATGCCAAAGTGGGTTTTGAAGAAATCTTCAATAACAATGGCAAGAGAAGGAGGTGTCTCTTAACTTCTCTTCGGGAATTCCACGAATAACAATGTTCTTGGAACGTCGCTCCCGTTCCTTCAACTCCTCCACATCCACATTCTCAACATTCTTTGTTTGAACCATAGCTTGCATGAGTGAGGAATTAGAAACCACATACATCAGCCCAAGACTTGTTTGTGCATACATTTTTCATGTCGCATACATCCCGGCTCATAGTGTCAAATTTCTCCTCTTTCAATACATGGTCATGCTCTACTTTACTCATCCGCTCCTTCAAAGCATTCAAGTCCACAAGAGAGCGTTTACATTCCTTGACTTCCTCTTCAAGTTGCATCAAACGTGTTGTTTGCATCTCAAGTGTCCTCTTGAGATTCTCATTCTCAACCACAAGTACCCTTAGTGTGCCATTCTCCATTGCAAGTGCTCGTAAGTCTTCGCCTTGTTTGTTTACGGTCTCTTGCAATGATACCAAGTACGCCATGATCATGGTTTCCGATGTCGTTGGTTGGGTGGTTGTGTTGCTATCTCTATACTTAGGAGATTTTGGATCATTTTCCACAATGGTTGTGGACCTTGTTGAAGAAGAAGAACCCTTGCGAGTGCCGGAAGACATTGTATGTAAAATAGGAGATGAGAATCAATTTTGTTGAACCTGTTCACTTCGGAAATGCTGCTACAGAAACGCCTTCCATAACTCTGAAAATTTCTGTCTTTACATCAATGCGTAGAGGACTTCGTGCTCTTCGATTGAGGCTATAGATCACCCAAATCGGAGTTCGGATGAAGAAGTTATGATCAAAAGAGTGGACTGCTGTCTACTAGAGAGAGAGAGAGAGAGAGAGAGAGAGAGAGAGAGAGAGAGAGAGAGAGAGAGAGAGAAATGAAATGAAATGTTATATTATCGTCTTCAAAAGGCCAAAGTGACCTATGAGACCAGAAAGTTACAATGTGGTGGATCTGATACAAAGTCAGAGTTAGAGTAACAAGATGACAACAATGACAAAAATGAAATGACAAATGTCACAATAAAATACTATGGAATCCTAAACTACTAGGTGTGAACAACAGCTAGCTAGGATAGCTAGATCACAAGAGATCCAGCATCGGTCGCTTGTGGATCTCATCAATCTCCTCCATGGTCAGTAGTCTGACCGAGCATCGTGCATGTCGAGCCGAAGTGATCCGAATCCTCTGATGCAGCCTCTGTCGATGCCGTGTAGTCCTCTGCAGTCGTGGGCGTCTGGATCTTCCCAGCTCGGTCGCTCGGTCGATCAGTGTGCCTCTGGTGTGAGACGATGAGCTCTGCTGTGGTAGGAACTCCTCCTGGTGTCCAGTGGCAGCTCAGAGAGAGAGAGAGAGAGAGAGAGAGAGAGAGAGAGAGAGAGAGAGATGAATGAAATGAAATGTTATATTAATGTCTTCAAAAGGCCATAGTGACCTATGAGACCAGAAAGTTACAAGGTGGTGGATCTGATACAAAGTCAGAGTAACAAAATAACAACAGTACAAAACAAAGATATATACTATGGGATCCTAGATTGGTCGATGTGAACTAAGCAAAAAACTAAGCAAAGATGGGCGGCTTGCTGGGATAGCTGAATCACAAGAGATCTAGCATCGGTCGTTGGCGAATCTCATCAATCTCCTCCATGGTTAGTAGTCTGACCGAGCGTTGTGCATGCCTGGCCAGCGTGCTCCGAATCTTCTGACGTAGCCTCCGTCGATGCTGTGTAGTCCTCCGCAGTCGTGGGCACCTGGATTTTCCCAGTTCAATCACTTGGTCGATCAGTGTGCCTCTGGTGTGAGACGAGGGGGAGCTCTGTTGTGGGAGTGGCTCTTGCGGCTGTCCCGTGTCTGCTCTGAAAAAGTCTGTGATCTGTCTTTGAGAGTGGCTAACCTCGCCATTCATCAAGCTATCTCTGTGTCTGCGCAGAGAGAGAGAGAGAGAGAGAGAGAGAGAGAGAGAGAGAGAGAGAGAGAGAGAGAGAGAGAGAGAGAGAGAGAGAGAGAGAGAGAGAGAGAGAGAGAGAGAGAGAGAAATGAAATGAAATGAAATGGAATGTTATATTAACGTCTTCAAAAAGGCCAGAATGACCTATGAGACCAAACTGATACAAAAGTGGTGAATCTGTTGCAAAGTCTGGGTACCTTAGTACTAAAGTACTAAGTGTGAAAATAAATGTGAAAAACTAAATACAAAGTATTAAATAAGCTTCTTAGGAGCATTCTGGGTGTCTGGCTAGAATGCTTCTAATCCTTTGTTGTAGTCTCCTCCGGTGAAGTGTGCTTCTGCATCTCGGTCAGGGGGCGGGGGGGTGCAGAGCGCACAAGCAGGGGGAGGGGGGGTGCAGAGCAGCAGCGAGCGGGGGGGGGGGGGGGGGGGGGTGTTCGGTCGAGAGAGAGAGAGAAATTAAATGAAATGTTATATTAACGTTTTGTAAAGGCTATATTGACCTATGAGACCAGAGAGTTACATCATGGTGAATTTAAGAGTTCCATAAGAGAGAGATCTTATGTTGACTTCTTTCCAGGTAACTAAGATGTTAGCTTCAGTGTACTCATCAAAGGTAGAGGCTGATGCAGTGGACGATGCTGCTAACAATGAGAGACAGTCCTGCAGTGAATTTGTGTATGACTTCATGCTGAATTTGTATGGTCTGAAAGGCATAGCAGAGTCTGCAATACATGGCTTGTTCAAGACGATCAAGAGTTTAGTAACAAGCAAGCAAATGGACAAACATCACAAGGTAAGCAGTGGCTTCTCATAATGCTTACTTGTTTCTAGTCAGAAACAGGTTAAAGGATGGTACTGATCATAGGCTCTGATAGAGGCATACATGTGGCAAGTTAACCAAGCCACTCACTGTCTTTGGTAAATAAGTATTTTTTTCTTATTAAACATGTGCAGTGATGTAGAGCCAACTGCTTCTTGGTCACTATTTCAAGCAGCAATGAGCTTTTTTGGAAGTAGCAATGGATCTGATTGCATGTATGACCATATCATAAGCCTCATAATTTAAAGGGGTTTAACAGACCACTCTAAACATTACTGGTTGCTCTGTGTTGTGTTTGTCTCTCTATTTTGTTCAACTGTTTTTGAAATTTTTTATTGTTCAACAATGAGAACTAAAGAGTTGAGCAGCTAAGAAATGTACTGTGTGACCTTTAACCCATCAGAGGCTTAAAGGCCTGGTGATGTTTCCAGTGCATGAACACAATTCTCTGTGTTCTCTCAGCCTAAGTTAAATCGAGGTGTTCTTGATGCCGTTATTGACCGTGCAGGTAAGGCTCTTCAGCAAATTTGTTGGTATGGAAGTGGAAAGCTTTGAAGAGACAGATCTGTACCTGTATCTGAAGCTCCTTCAAAAAGGAATGGCAAAAGCATGTGCAATACTTCCCTCTGATCAAGATGATGGATTGATTTTTTTGAACTTCCCTTATGTAGACTATATCCTGGACGAACCAAACCTCATCCAGTTTGTGGGCTCAGAGGCAGCTGCAAGAGACATCGTGACGAAGTTTGCATCTAAGTATCTCATCACTGAGAAAGCATCACCAGAGGTATCAAAAAAGCCATCATTAACATTTTAGAGAACGGCTTGTTCCATCTTGTATGCTTATTCATACAGAGAGGATCAATCTTACATGCATGAAAAGGCTTTCCTCTCCTTGCCCTTTCCTGGCCTAAAGATTGCATTAGTAGGAGCTTAATGTGATAGGTTATGTTAGTCAACTTGTGCGCTTTCTTACATGATAAAGCAAGCAACTGTTATTTTGTGGCACTGTGAGTGTGTTAACAATGTATATCAAAAGGGAAACCAGTCTCATCATAAAATCATAAACATAAAGAATTAAAGCTCACGGTTTCAGTTGGGGTAGAAAACAGCCTCAAGAATGTCTGGAGTTTTCGCTGCAGTATGTATTTCTGCATTTTGAGTTACATATGCATTAGTTGCAAGGTGTCCTCAATTTATCTATTTCCAATTTAGTGCACTTAGCAAGGCTTTAAGCTACGTCAAAGAATGATACATGGGCAAAGGATTGGAATAGTTTTTAACAGAGACTTGTTTACGACTGCTTGGGTAAACAATGATTGGTAATCCTAGTAATCGATACATATAGAACATTTATATGTTTGAGCACCCTGCTCGCGCAGAAGAGTGAACTGATTTAAGTGCTCCAATAATAAGACTACCTTGTTTTTTGCGCCCTATATGTCATCCTACTAATTGATGTGTATGGAGCATTTAGAAGTTTGAATACCCTGCTGGGGTACAAGAGTGAACTGATTTAAGCATTCCAACAATAAGCTTATCTTGAACAACCTGCTCGCGCACAAGAGTGAACTGATTTAAGGATTCCTATTATATCACATAATCCTGTGATCGCTTGTGTGACCATCATGGTTGGCATCGGGTGCCTTACTGTAAGAAGAAAACACCCCTCTTGTGTGTTGTAGTCAATCTTTAGGATCCCTCATTTCAGATCAAAAAGATTGTAAAAGAAAGCGAAGTTAAGAAGCTGGATTGGGATCATCTGGTAGAAACCATATTGGAGTCTCGTCCTAGGACACAGGTGTGTAACTTGTTTCTTCTAGCTTCATATGTTTTACATTTTGATCTTTCATCAAAAGGATGTATTATGTCATGGTTTTGTAGGTGCAAGAAAAGAGACAATCTGTTCGGAAGAGTGTACAAGAAAAGCCACCACTTACGGAAGAAAAGGTGGGTTCTTTTTCTATTGTCTATAATAGCTGACATAATTGTTTCCTTTATTTTCAGCAAACCATTTATGAAGAATTATTGTTCTTGAAAAACCCACAAGGAGAGTTAAGCAACAATTGTATTCTGTCAATCCATCCATAGGGCAAAATTTGCTTTAGTTTTTTTTTTCTCTCTAATGTCTACTACAAAGGTTGCACTTGAAGTAGACATAAAAGGACACAAGACATAATTTTTTTCTACTTTTGGTTTTTAGGTAGAGCAAAGTGCCTTGCCCTTTTTTATGAGAATTAGCCTTTAATGAAGTCTGCAGCAAATGCTTAATGGAATAAAGATAAATTTGTGAAGTAGGCGAGATAATTCTGCTGATGACCAGTATTGTTACACTTTTGATCTCAGCTTCAAGAGTTGGTCAATTTATTTATTGCTGGTGATGCAAACCAAGATGGCGTTTTGACATTTACGGAATTTAGAGAAATAATCAGCACTGCCGAGCCATCAATCTCCACACAAAGTGCACTAAGAATGTTTAGAGAGACTCTTCTGCTGATGCCAGATGGCGGAGACAGTATCAGCCCTCAAGCATTTGCAAAGATTGCTCATGAACATGGCATTAGTGCACCTCCTTCAGTAGTTTTCGATCTTCTGAAGAAAACATGGAGTCAGGTATATAATCCTCATTTGTTTTGTGACATTTGTTTGAAAATTTGATGATTGGGATGTGCTGCTTTTGTTAAGGGGAGAAGTAGGCTCAGCAGTGCATTGACCAAGCTGTTGATGCCTACACTTCCTTTTGATGCTATTGGTGACTACTGCCTTTATTCACATGCATTGCATAGATTGCACAATTGAGAATCTTTCTAATCAGTTGACGGATCAAACTGAGGGCTCTGAGGAGCATCTTTGGATTCAGAAAGACCATGTGTAATTGGGCGTCTTGGTAGTGGAAAATTTAGTCTTAAGCAACTTCCTTCTCTATTGAGATAGCTCTATATATTTAGAGCTTCTGAACGGTTAGATCACCTTACAGCAGTCATTTTGTTCTGCAGATGTGAGTAGTAATTAAGGCACTTTGGTTTCTGTCACGTTTAGAGACAAATGCAATTATAATTCTCCTTGAGCACGCAAATGCAAGCGGACCGTATTTGTAGTTCAGCCTCTGGCAAATAAAGTGCTGTTTGTTTACATGCCTCCCACAACATGTATGGACTCAATTGTGCTGATGTTCTCGGCTGTAGGTTCAATCTGATGTTAACGACGAAAAGATGCAGGAGGAATCTCAAAGAAGAGAGTTCGAAAATCTGAAGAACACTTTGTTGTCACTGCTTGCTGAGCAGAAGAAGGTGACAGAAGCAGTGCAGGTGTTCCGTGATCTTGTATTGAAGTTCTGTGGCAGTGAAGAGGAAGGAGAGGATGCTGACCAAGAGAACAATGCGACATCAGAAGCTGATGATACCGATATAGCTTGAGATACCACGAGAAGGAGCAACAGCTGAGCTGGTGGTGATTGCTATGTCTCACGTTGAAGGCCAAACTACAGTCGAAATTGATAATCACAGGCTTCCTTGGGTCCAAGCAGCCACCTTAGAGATCACTTGTAGGTAAGCATTAGTACAATCTCAAAAGCAAGGTAGGCCTACACTCTCCTTTTTTAGGGGTGAGAGGTCTATTTCTTCATCATCTCTCTGTGCTGAAGTTCCTAGATGTGTTAAGGGGTGGGGGGACTATTTGTTCATCAGCTCTCTCTCTGCTGAAATCCCTAGACATGTGTTTCTAATTAGCATCAGGCCATTATATGCTTGTGCTTTCCCTTTTGTAACATAGTTTTCTGAATGACAAATTAAGACACCTCTGCGTGCATGGAAAAACCAAATCCTTTACATTACATTCTCTCCAGGGCAACGTTCTTGACCAGGTCTATGGTTACGTCTGCTGTTTGGTTAGCAATCTTATAATGGCTGATTGTTTCTTTGAGATGTGACTCAAAGATGAAACTAGGGTGTCACATTGACATACACATGGATTTTCTCAAGCTCCAATTGAAGGCAAGTGAGTATTTAGTGATATAATTAAGCACAAGGGTCTTGAGATTAGTGCATGATATTCTGCTTATGGTATGCTTACACAGGTGCTGAGCTCCATTTGATTGTGCAAATGCTCTTGGCATCTCCACAACCCATCAACGTTCAGAAACATCTCTTTTCTTGTGTAGAGGAAATCCCTTTGCTTTCTTCAAGCAAGTATTTCTGAGTAACATGAATTCTGAGAAAACCCCATCGACATTGTTTTTGGCTTGCCCAAAGGATGTGCTCATTGCCTTCTCTTCTTGGCCAAAATATAATTATTGAAAGGGTTAGTAAAATGATACTGGTTGATGGCATTGAGATGATTACAAAATTCTTCGAAATAAGTTCCAAGGACCAATATATGCCATAACTATTTATCAGGTGCTGATTGTCTTCAATATGACTATGGGAGTTTGCAAGAGGTTTGTCGGCTATGTTTTCGTTTTGATATATCAGATGACATTACAAATAAAAATTCAAAAAACATCACCCCTTTTTTCAATGAGGGCATTGTCACAAAACTGCCAGGTCAGAACTATTTTCCCACCACTAAGCCTAGTATTTTTGGTAGAAAAACTGCCCTCCTTACTACTTAGGAAGTTTGCCCTCTACATGGATTGTCTTTACTTTTTGACAATTTCCTTTTCCTTATGCCTTCCTTTGTAGGAGGAAAGGATCTTCTTGGGAGTGATGTATTTCCTAAGAATGGTCACACACTTCCTAAGAATGGTCACACACGGTAACCCTTGAACTTGAAACTCACTCCTAATATGCAAATACAATTGACGGATGATGGAGGAGATTGTAAGTTTGGTAAGTAAGAAAATGCTCCAGGTGTCACTAAAATCCAGTGCTAAATTGGTTTTCACTAGTCCCTTTGAAGCTTTGTAATCAGCTCTACTGTTGACTCCTGTTTTCCTATACCAAACATTTGTTTAATTACACCAAAAAATATTACATTCTTATCTGTCAAGGGAATGCCTGAAGTATTCTTACAATTTTGAGTCACATGTACACATGGCGTTGTGTGTTTCTGTGAGAGAGGCCCTATGCAATCCTGGTTTGTATTGTAAATTTCCCTGTTGAAAATGAAAAATCCCGGTTATAACAGATTGGATCTTGGTTTTCAACGTAAACAATTGAGCGTTTTATTTATAAATCCAGGCAAAATTGCTAGATTTGAGCACAAATTCTGGTTGTCTTAACGAGTTTTCCGTTTGATAACAGGCCAAGGAAATAGTTTTTTTTTAATTTTTAATAGCACTGGTTCAATTATAAGTTGTGACTTCGTGTGCTGTGACCTTAGTAGCATCCACCTACTTTTGAAAAACTTTTATATTGATGAAAATGTGAGTGGTAGGTGGTGGCATTGAGTACATTCTAATGTGAGAGAGAATAAGAGGTGCAGCTGAGAATGATTGAAGTCAAATTTGTAAAAGGCACTTGATTATTCATGTGTAGTAAGTCATCTCATTTACCTATTCTATGGTAATGAGAGGACAAAATGCACCCAAGGTTTCTACCACTACTCTTTCACTCATATGTAAGCTATGGAGAAAACCAAGGTGAAGCTATATCTCTTTATAAATGAGTCTTGCTTTGCCATATTGTCAATGGTTGTTTGGAATAGATTATAGAGGGCACTAACATGTACATGCTTTGCTTATTCAACTATGTTGTTGGTACTCAAAAACTCGAATAATCTATATATTTTTGACACTAGAGGGGGATGTAAAAGCTACCCAAAGACGGGGAAGGAGAGTATATAGTGATAGTTTCCCATTTGCTTTATTAGGGGATGATGGTTTGGATGCTCTTCAACATTTAGTCTTCTCGCTGAAAGCCTACCAAAAGGTTTGTGTGCACAATTTCAAGTACCTACAGAATTGATGAATCTGTTATCTTTTATGTGCCAAATTGTTATTTAACTTGAATAGCTAGCTCTATTTTGATCACCAAGGAATGTGCTAACACACTAATTGAAGACGATTGGTCACTCAGTTATTTTATGCATTTTGGTCACCGTCGTTAACATGTATATAAGAGTGTGTGCTTCCTATTTTAAGCAAACCTAGAAAGTTATTGTTTTTTTTGTACCCATATGCAATTATAGGTAGTCTTTCAAGGTGAAAGCATGAGTGGGTGGACAAAATAGCAATCTCAAAACATAGCTATTTTTTGAAGTGTTTAAATGTGTTTGACCAAAACGGAAAAATATAGGGCATATCATGTATCACTAGATAGCTCTTCAAAAGGAGGATCTAATGGGCACAAAGTTATAATTGATTTGTAAAAATTTTACCAATCCCCACTTTCGAAAGAATAGCTATTGAAACAACTTCCAACCCATAAAAGTGCACCACTCATTCATACTTTTGCCCTTCAACATTGACTTCTCATAAGGCTTGGAATAATTCTTGTAACATTTAAACTTGTGCGTATCGGAAAATAGCATGAACATAGTGAGCATTTCATTAGAATAGATTCCTAATGAGCATAACAAGAGTGCTTGGGTGGAAAAAGCAACAAAAAGTATAACACCTAGTTAGATAGCATGAACAATACTTTATAAGAGAGAGAAATTAAGCTATTGACAATAGTTGAGGACCGGATTTATATGGAGACGGTCCCCCCTCCAAAAGGCTTTGTATTATAGGTTTCCCCCATCAAGGGAGACATTTTACAATACAATTCTTCGTGTTCCTTAATAACTAGCTAGTGCAATGAAGATGGAAGCTTCCAGCACTGGCAAACACTTTAAAACACAACATTATTAACCTCACGGTCTCAAACCCAATACCTCACACACCTTCAAAGGTTGTGAGAGCTAGCGGGGTATGAGAGTAGATTGAGAGGAAGGAGTAGTCTTATGAGAAATAAGTACATCTCCTCACATAATCACTCATATTAGCATAGCATGGCTTAGTAATTAGCATGGTAGAAGAGATGAGCATGCATTGAAGCTTGGCTCTTGGTTGGATTTGCATCACAAAGCCAAGAGTTGTTGGTGTAGGCCTCCCTTCTCACAAGCTTGGAGTAGGTGATAAGCTTTCCATTAGAGCTTGATAAGGAGATAGAGAGTTTACTTGCTTCACACATGAGCTAGTGTGAGTGTGTGTGGAATAATGACGACAAATTCAGCCCCCTCTCTCTCTCTTGGTCGACCCCTCTTGCAAATTACTCTTGTTAGCACCCCATTGGCCCATGCTAGGCTTAGCCAGTAAGAATTAAGTAGCATAAGTGATAGCCTTCTAATGTGTGTCTCCCTTTCCCCTTTTGTGAGAGATTTAGGTAATTAAGTAATGCAACTAAACTCTCATTGGACCCGTTTGTCTTCTGGCCAATAGTAATCATGCAAGCCATTGGAGTGCAAAATGCTCATTGGACCCCTTGGGAAACTGTCCAACAGTCTTCTAGAGAGCTTAATTCTTATTAGTTCTTTTATCAAGTGTTTTTACATGAATTAAACTAGATTTACTCTAGCTTAATTCTCATTGGTCCACCTCCATGGCCATCCAATAAGATTTGAGTGCACCTTGTGGGCAATTGGCCTAGGGAGCTGACATGTGTCCATTATGCCCTTTTGTGTAAGTGAGCTTGTGTGTGTGTGTGTGTGTGTGTGTGTGTGTGTGTGTGTTTCTCTCTCATCCCCTACTTGCAAGGCTCGCCCCCTCCTTTGTAGGAGTTTTGAAGACTTTTTGGTACACACACAACATCCAATTTCCCCAGTGTTTGACCTTTGGACACAACCTTTGAATTTTGAAACCTTAGCATTTTGGAAGTCTTAATGGGCTGAGCCTTAGGGTCTTTAAAGCCCATTGTTTCACATTGCTCTTTTGCAGATGGCTCCCCCTTTTGGATCCCTATTTTCCCTCTTGTGGATCCCTACTGTGGTCGGTCTGCTAGCTTAACCAATATTCTAGCTTTTTCTCCCTTGGTACTTTTCCATATTAAATGATCAGTTTAACATGAGAAAATCATTTAGGAAATTAGATATTAGTTATTATGACATTACCTCTCTCTTGAAATCATAGTCGTCCTCCACTATGGGGTAGAGAAGATAAAGCCTATTCATTAGTCTTTTCTTCTAGCGGGTAGAGGATCCCTATCTTACCCTACGACATCGTTCCAGAATGGATGACTAATTCATTTGGTGCTTGAGAGCTTAAAGCTGCCGCAAGCATGTCTGCACATTAGTCCTATTAATCTTCCATAGTAGAGTGACAAGCTCTACTTGGTGTTTGGGAGACGTCGTCTCCACAAACTTGAGTCTAAGCATGCATACTACTTTACATTTGTGCACAATTAAAAAAAAAGAGTCTTATAAGACAAAAACTTTGTTCATTTTAAAGATTTGTACATTTGCTTACTCTAGGTAAACATTGTAAGCATCGACAAGGTTTAGGTTATCCTTTAATTGTATGCCTTGCATCCATTTAGCATCTTCAAAAGGATAATACTTAAATTTAAAAAGATATCGTCGGATAGTCTTACCGCCTCTTAATACCTTGCCTTCATGTCGGAGAATGGACTCGGGCTGCAACACCTCTTCTTAGTCCTCGATCTCCGGTGGGTCTTCAATAGTTGGTTCTTGAGGTGGCTCTCCTTTGTAAGGCTTTAGTTGGCTCACATGGAAAGCAATGTGTATGAGCCAATGGCTGGGCAACTTGAGTTGATGGGCCATCTCATTGATTGATCTAAGAATCTGGAAGGGATCATAGTACCTTTTTGCTAACTTAGCATAGTACTTTTGGTGTCTCGTAGTATTCTTGCCGGTCGTGTGTCTTAATCGAGCCTTGGGAAATTTAAGTAAGACCCAATCATTTTCTTTAAAGGCTTGGGCTCTTATGTGCTTATCAACAATATCCTTTTGTCTTTACTGTGAGATAGAGATAGCATCGTGAATCTTTTGGAAAGATTCTTGTAGGTCTCGGCTATACTCATCTGCAACGAAGATCTTCCCGTGTACCTTAAGTAGCAGGGGACTTTTTGATCTTCCCTCAATTACCTCGAAAGGTGTTTTTCCCATGGGGGTATGTACAGTGTTATTTTAGGAATACTCCACTATAAGGGTAAGTACTTCTTCCATTGGGACCTTTATCTACTTCCGTTACATAGGCTTTTAGTAGATCAAGAATTGTTAGGTTAACTATTTCACTTTGGCCATCCGTTTGCGGGTGATAGGTCGAAGAGAAGTTTAGCCTGGTCCCTAAATTCTCAAAGAGAACCTTCCAGAAATTACTGGTCATTTTAGAATCTCTATCCGACACTATGGACATTGGCAAGCCATTATGAAATGAAGAGGGTTGCCATTTGATGGGCTTTGATAGTCTTTTTGACAGGTATAAAATGAGCTTGTTTGCTGAACCTGTCTACTATTGTCCATATTCCCGTATTCCCATGGATAGACTTAGGCAATCCAAAGATAAAATCCATGGATATGCTCTCCCATGGTGAATTAGGCATTGACAAAGTTTGAAGCAGTCCAGGTTGCTTCCCTCTATCAAACTTCGTCTTTTGGTATAACACACATTTAGAAACACACTCTTGTATGTTTGGTTTCATAATAGGCCATTAGAAATATGTTGCAATCCCTTTTAGGGTAGTCTGAACCCCTCTATGCCTTGCATAAGGAGGAGCATGAGATTCATACATTACTTTCTCACGTAATGAGTTAGTAATGCATAGTCTATTGCCATAGAGAAGATAACCATCTTGTAAAGTAAATGGTTCCTCTTTCTTCTCTAGTACAAGGGCTGAAATCACATCTCTAAAATTGGGATCAATAGCATACTCATCTATCATAGAAGATAGATCATTGGGAGTTGCTATGGAAACCGCATTCACTCTCGGCCGTCTTGAGAGTGAACAGCAACGTGAGCAATATGAAAATGAAATTGCAAAAGGAAATTTGCCCACCTCATCTGTTTGTCGGAGAGCTTGGTCTGCGTCATGAAGTACTTAAGGCTTTGGTGATCCGTGTGCAGAATGAAAGGAGTCCCAAATTAAATAGTGTTTCCATGAGTCTAAGGCATGTAGAACTGCGAGGAGTTATTTTTCGTATATGCCTAGAGCTTGCTCAACAGGGTCGAGCCTTTGATTTTCATAAGATATGGCGTGCCCTTCTTGGAGCAAAACAGCTCCAAGGCAATCACCACAAGCATCACATTGGACCTCAAATGGCTTTGAGAGATCTGGCAGTGTAAGCACGGGTTGAGAGATAAGATTTTCTTTAAGCTTTTCGAAAGCATTGTTCTCCTTGGCAGACCATGTATACCTAAAGTTTTTCTTTGTTAGGTCATGTAATGGTCCTGCTATTAGTGAGAACTTTTCTATGAAGCGTCTATAGTATGCACGCATACCTATAAAGCTTCTTAGTTCATGAAGATTCCTTGATTTAGGCCATCCTTTTATTACCTCTAGCTTTGATGGATCCATTTGGATGCCATCTTGAGAGATAATGTGACCTAAATACTGAATCTCTTGTAAGAAAAACTCACTTTTCTTTCGATTAATATAAAGTTTATTCTCTCGTAGAACTTGAAATATTACCTAGAGGTGTTGCTTGTGTTCGTCTAGTGAATTAGAGTAGATGATAATATCATCAAAAAACACTCCAGTAAAGGTTCGGTCAGGCCTGAATAGCTGCTCCATTAAGTGGTTGAATGTGGCTGGTGCATTGGTCAAGCCAAAAGGCATGACCATATATTCGTAAAGACCAAACGTAGTGCGAAATGCGGTCTTTACAATGTCTTGATCAACTATCCTTATTTGATGGTAGCCATTTTTTAGGTCAATTCTACTAAAGTAGGTCGACCCTTGTAGCTTATCGAATAGGTCTTCTACCCGTGGAACGGGAAACCTATTTTTGATAGTGATCCTATTTAGTGCTTTATAGTTGACACACATACGATATATGCCGTATTTCTTTTGCACTAGTAGCACGGGTGAACAAAATGGAGATGAGCTAGGCCTAACCATGCCCTTCTCAACTAACTCATGCACTTGTTAGAAAATAAGACGTAGCTAAATAGATTTTTTGAGTAGATTACTTAATGGAGAGAGATAGATTTCACACACAAGAGATTATAGAGTAGAGAGAGAGAGAGAGAGAGAGAGAGAGAGAGAGAGAGAGAGAGAGAGAGAGAGAGTACACACGATATACGTAGTTCACCCAATGTGGGCTACGTCCACGGGAAAGCAGCCACTCAATGGCTTTAACACTTCAAAAGAAAAAGTAGTTTACAAAGGGATTAAACCCTTGATAGAGCTCCCGCCTTGCTTCACTCTCACCACCTCACACTCACCTTGTTGCATCAACTTCACACTATGAAATGTGTGTAGAAATGGCCTCTTTTTATAGGCCAAAAGGGTTGCCCTCTCTTATGAGAGACAGCCATGTGTAGACGCCCTTGTGCGAATAAGTCCAAATCGGACCCTCCAATCCACCCATGTGTGGCCGCCCTTGAGAAGACAAGTCCGCTTTTGAATTCGGCCACCGGCCACCGGCCATTGACTTCCGACCACCGGCCACCGGCCATTGACTTTCGACCACCGGCCATTGGCCATTGACTACCGGCCACCGGCCAACCGACCGGTTGTTTTCCGACCACTTTCCGGCCGCCGTCCGGTTATAATATTCCGGCGAAAAGGAATATTCCGACGAAAAAAGTTGCCCCTCATTCTTGTCCGCGAAATTTTTGGTTTCCGGTGAGTGATTTTCCTTCACGCACGATGGCTTCTCCTCATAATGGGGGCCTTACAAATGTGCTGTTTTACCACAGAAAATTACGAGGGTAAATCAGGCTCCATACTTAACAATCTCCCACTTGGAGACTGATCTCCAAACCAAACCTGTGACTGCTTTCCATTCTGGCTTCTTATCCTTGAATGCCGATTGAAGATGAGCAAAAGCTCAACTTCTCCTTGTTGACCACCTTTGTAAACATGTCTGCAGGATTTTCACTTGTATGCACCTTTCCTAGCTTTAGCTGTCCCTCTTCCAAAAGAGTGCGTATGAAGTGATATCTCACCTCAATGTGCTTTGTCCTTGAATGAAAGGATGAGTTCTTCGCAAGATGGATAGCGCTTTGGCTATCACTGTACAAGACACAATTGTCTTGTTTGAATCCAAGCTCTTCTAAGAATCTGTGAAGCCACATAATTTCTTTGCTTGCCTCCGTCATTGCTACATACTCTGCTTACGTGGTAGAAAGTGAAACCACTTTCTGCAGCTTTGAAGCCCAGCTTACTGCTGTGCCTCCAACCGTGAACACATAGCCAGTAGTGCTCCTTCGAGTATCTTTGTCACCTGCCATATCTGCATCAGCATACCCTTCTAGAAAAATATCAGTTCCTCCAAAATACAAAGCATTTTTTGTTGTCCCTTTTAGATACCTAAGTATCCACTTCACAGCTTGCCAATGCTCTTTACCTGGGTTGTCCATGAACCTACTTACAACTCCCACTGCATGTGCAATGTCTGGCCTTGTCCAGACCATAGCATACATTAGAGAACCTACCGCTGGAGCATATGGAACTTTAGACATATAGGCTATCTCCTCTTGTGTCTTTGGACACATATCCATCGTTAGTTTAAAATGACCAGCCAAAGGTGTAGAAACTGGTTTTGCATTTTGCATTGCAAACCTTTCTAGTACCTTCTTGATGTAATCTTCTTGAGATAGCTTTATTGTCTTCTTCGTCCTGTCCCTTGATATTTTCATACCAAGTATCCTCTTTGCAGCACCTAAATCTTTCATTGAAAAAGATTTGGACATCTCCTCTTTTAGGTCTTTGATGTCCTGCATGTTAGCACTTGCAATCAACATGTCATCAACATACAACATTAGGATGATGAATTTCCCATCTCCCAAATTCTTCGTGTAGACGCAGTGATCCGAGTTGCATCGTGTGAATCCATGATCCAACATCCATCGATCAAACTTCAAGTACCATTGTCTTGATGCTTGCTTTAAACCATACAAGCTCTTCTTTAATCTGCAAACCATTTTCTCCTTACCTTTTACTTCATACCCCTTTGGTTGAAGCATGCAGATTTCCTCCTCTAAGTCACCCTGAGGGAATGCCGTATTTACATCCATTTGCTCGAGATTTAGATCATGAGCAGCCACAAGGCTTAAGACAAGCCTAATTGAGTTCATTTTTACAACAGGAGAAAATATTTCATTGAAGTCAATACCTTTCTTTTGAGAAAAACCTTTTACCACAAGCTTAGACTTGTACCTTTTCTTCCCACCTTCTTCTTTCTTCAGCTTATACACCCATTTTTTTTGAAGTGCCCGCTTACCTTTAGGCAACTCAACCAACTCCCATGTTTGGTTGCAATGTAGTGAGTCCATCTCCACTTGCATGCTCTTCGTCCATTCTTCTTTGGATTCATGTTGCATAGCTTCTTCGTATGATTCCGGCTCTCCAGAATCTGAGATCAAGAGATGGTTGAAAGAAGGAACAAACCTTTCTGGAGGTCTACTTGCTCTTGTAGATCTTCGGGGAATAGGTTGAGGCTCCTCATTTGGTTGACGTTGTTGCACATTGTCACCATTTGCAATCCTTGAGTCTTCATCGTCCTCAAGCTCCATGTACTCATCACCTATTTCTTTTGTTTGTTTTCTTTCCAAGTAATCTTTGTACATATTTTGTTCGTTAAAAATTACATCCCTACTCCTTAAGATTTTACCATCTTCAGGATTCCATAGGCGATACCCAAAGTCTCCTTCTCCATAGCCAATGAAGAAACACTTTTTGGACTTTGCATCTAGCTTTGATCTTAGGCTTCTATCTATGTGCATGAAAGCCTCACACCCAAACACTTTGAGAAATGCATAATTCACCGGTTTACTTGTCCATGCCTCTTCTGGAACTCCCCCATCCAATGCCGTTGAGGGTGACCGATTGATTAAGTACACAGACGTACTTACAGCTTCCGCCCAAAGCTCAAGCGGTAGGCCTGCATGTAGCCGCATGCTTCGTGCTCGTTCCATGATTGTCCTGTTCATCCTTTCCGAAATCCCATTTTGTTGAGGTGTCCTTGGGGTTGTCCTTTGCCTCCGAATGCCATTGCTAGCACAAAATCTTTCAAAAGCTTGGCTGCAATATTCGCCTCCATTGTCGGATCTGAGGCATTTAACCTTGGTACCTGTTTCATTCTCCACAAAGGCTTTCCACCTTTGAAATATGGAAAATACATTGGATTTATTCTTCATGACATAAACCCATGTTTTTCTAGTCGCATCGTCTATGAATGTTACATAGTACAATGAGCCACCAAGTGATGGTGTACTTACAGGACCCCAAACATCAGAATGAACCAACTCAAGTTTTTTATTTTTTCTTTGATTTCCTGATTTTTGAAATTTTACCCTCTTTTGTTTACCATAAACACAATCTTCACAGAACTCTAAGTCCACTTCTTTCAAACCTGGTAGAAGCTTCTTTGTTTGAAGGATTTGCATTCCTTTGGCACTCATATGCCCAAGTCGGTAGTGCCACACCGCACTGTCAACTTCTGTAGTTGCTGCACAAGCTGAAGGTTGGGTGCTAACAGTACACAAGTAAAGTGTACCGACTTTTTCTCCCTTGGAAACCACCAAAGATCCCTTTGAGATCTTCCACCGTTTGTTTCCGAATGCAATGTTGTGACCTTCATCGTCCAATTGTCCTGTAGAGATCAAATTTTTGCGAAGAGAAGGAACATGCCTAAAATCTTTAAGCTTCCATTCATTCATTTTTGCGAAGAGAAGGAACATGCCTAACATCTTTAAGCTTCCATTCATTTCCGTTAGTAGTTTTGACAGAAACTGTACCTTTGCCGACAATCTCACAAGCTTCATCATCTCCCAAGTATACATACCCAAAATTACCTTTGGTGTAATCTTGGAAATGTTGCTTGTGTGGTGTCGCATGGAATGAAGCCCCGAAATCTACTATCCAAGAATTAGACACATTGTCTAATGAGAGAATTAGAGCATCTTGCTCTACTTTACCTGCCACATTGGCCTCCGATGTTGGCTTGTTGTCTTGAGACTGTGTCTCCTTCTTCCTCTTGGACCACCAATCCTTCTTGATGTGGCCCTTCTTGCCGCAATTCCAACATTCAAGAACTGACTTTTTGCATGACTTGCTCCGCCTTGAGCGATCACGGCCCTTTTGGTTTTTGAACCTCTCCTTAGGCCTTCCTCTTGTTTCCACTGATAGTGCAGCACTTGATGATTCTCCCGTGCTTCTCCTTCGCATTTCCTCGCTTAGGAGAACACCCACAACATCATCAAACTTAAGAGTATTTGTGCCAGAGATAGAATTACTTACAGCCATCACAAGGCTGTCCCAACTATCCGGTAGAGATGATAGTATAAGGAGAGCTCGCACTTCGTCATTGAAATTTATTTTCACTGGTCGAAGTTGACTTATGTTTGTGTTAAAGTCATTTAGGTGTTCTGCAACTGAACCATTCTCTGCCATTTTTAGATTGAATAAGCGCTTCATAAGAAATACCTTATTGGATGCCGATGGTTTCTCGTAGAAGTTGTCAAGTGACTTCATCAAGTCCTCCGTGGTCTTCATCTCCGAAACATTGAAGGCCACCGTTGACGCCAAGATTAACCGGATTGTTCCTAGTGCCTTTCGATCAAGGACAATCCATGCTTCATCTGCCATTGTTGCGGGCTTCTTCGCAAGACCGCCTAGTGGCAAATAGAGGTCCTTTTGGTAGAGATAGTCTTCAATCTGCATCTTCCAATGCTGGTAGTTTTTGTCGTTGAAATTCTCAATCTTGAGCTTCCCTTCCTCCGCCATAACTCCCACTCAACTCAAGGAATCCTTTCCTTGAGATAATTTAGCTACGAGCAAACCTTGCTCTGATAGCACTTGTTAGAAAATAAGACGTAGCTAAATAGATTTTTTGAGTAGATTACTTAATGGAGAGAGATAGATTTCACACACAAGAGATTATAGAGTAGAGAGAGAGAGAGAGAGAGAGAGAGAGAGAGAGAGAGAGAGTACACACGATATACATGGTTCACCCAATGTGGGCTACGTCCACGGGAAAGCAGCCACTCAATGACTTTAGCACTTCAAAAGAAGAAGTAGTTTACAAAGGGATTAAACCCTTGATAGAGCTCCCGCCTTGCTTCACTCTCACCACCTCACACTCACCTTGTTGCATCAACTTCACACTATGAAATGTGTGTAGAAATGGCCTCCTTTTATAGGCCAAAAGGGTTGCCCTCTCTTATGAGAGACAGCCATGTGTAGACGCCCTTGTGCGAATAAGTCCAAATCGGACCCTCCAATCCGCCCATGTGTGGCCGCCCTTGAGAAGACAAGTCCGCTTTTGAATTCAGCCACCGGCCACTGAATTCGGCCACCGGCCACCGGGCATTGACTTATGACCACTGGCCATCGGCCATTGACTACCGGCCACCGACCAACCGGCTGGTTGTTTTCCGACCACTTTCCGGCCGCCGTCCGGCCATAATATTCCGGCGAAAAGGAATATTCCGACAAAAAAAGTTGCCCCTGATTCTTGTCCGTGAAAGTTTTGGTTTTCGGTGAGTGATTTTCCTTCACGCACGATGGCTTCTCCTCATAATGGGGGCCTTACAAATGTGTGCTTTTACCACAGAAAATTACAAGGGTAAATCAGGCTCCATACTTAACAACACTTGCCGCATAATCTCCTCTTGTTGAGCTTGAGAAACTCTATAAGGAGGTTTATTAGGCGGTGAACTTCCTAGAAGAAGTTCAATTGCATGGTCATCATTGCCTCGTTTAGGAGGTAGTTCACAAGGGATGTTGTCAATAAAAACATCTTGAAACCCCTTGAAAAAATTGGATAACTCTAATTCCTTGTGATTGTTTATATTTTCTTTTGCTAAGCATTAGGTTCATTTTGAGAATCTTTAACAAAAATCATGTACACAAAAATAGAGGTCTTTATTGAATTATTGAAAGCTTGCGTATGTACAATGGGTATGGTGTTAACTCCTTAGCATCTATGTACATATCTTTTTCCCTGAACCTAAAGTAGATTTGAACCTAAAGTAGATTTTCCTCTCAGGGAATTTAACATTGGCAGCCATGTGATCAAACCATGGTGCCCCTAGGATTACATCCTCGTGCTTGAGAGGAGAGATAAAGAAGTTCCTTTGTCCACATAGCTTTGGACATGGAACCTCAATTTTCCGATTAAGGGAGTGGCTGAAACTTCTTACCTCTTGAAAGCACCATGTGCGGGTAGGACATCTCCCATCTCATAGGCTTGGATGCCTAGCTTGGTGACCAACTCTGTGGATATGAAATTGTGAGTAGAACCAAGGTCAAAGAGAATAAAAGCATCATGCTCTCTTACCTTTCCCCAAGCATGGCATAGAGGAGATCCTTTGTGATGAGCTTCCTCTTCTTGGATTTCGACCAAGGTAGATCTAGGAGGCTCATGGTGGGTATTTTTGGGGACAAGCGCGGTACGCATGCCCTTTCTTGCCGCAGTTGAAACAACGGTTATCCTTGCGATAACGCTCAAGCTCTTCAGTAGAGAGTTTGTTTTTGCCTTTGTAAACTCCCTTCTCCTTAGCTTTGTTGTTAATGGAATTGCCCGTAGGAGACTTTTGGACATTGTCCTTCCCCTTAGGCTCATTGGAACCCTTGTTTTTTGTGGTCTTAAGATTTCTCTTAGCCCCGGTTTGGAAATTGATTCAATAAGCCACCATAGTATGGTGTATAACCGCAGATATGGTGCATGGCCTTTGAAAGTTGACATACTCCAGCATTTCTTCAGTTAAGCCTGCACAAAATTGTTGTTTTTGCTCTCCAAAATCCATCTTTTTGAAGACAGTGCACTGCTTTGAGATGTAAGTACCAAAACTTGTCTACATATTTGTGAATGGATTCGTAAGGAGAGAGCTTCAAGATTCGCCATTCGGTGAGTATTTTGTCTTTGGCATCGGTGCCCAAAAACTGCTTCATGATGGAAGCTCATAAAGCTTTCCATGTTTGTGGAGCTTCATCGTTGGCCTGTAGGCTAGACCACCATTGCCTGGCGGACTTTTGAATGTGCATAGCTACGACGTAGCTTAGAGGACTCTGTGAAGCCATCATCTCCAAACACCGCATCCAATTGTTGGATGAAAGCCAAGACTTTTTCCGTAGCACCAAAGGTGCCATTGTAGGTAAGGAAAGAGATTCTCTTTTCTCCCTCTTTGAATTCATTGAGCTTGGACGATCTCTTTCACGTGGCATAGGATTTCCTATGGCCTCTTCTTTTTGATGGTTCAAAAGTTGCACCATCACTTTCTTCAGACGATGAAGAATTTGAGGAAGATGGAGAAGAGGGTGACCTCTTTCTCGCCTTTTTCTTGCCTTTGTCCTCCTTGTCTGCACCATCGCTTTCTTCATAAGAGGAAGAGGATGAAGAAGATGGAGAAGTGGGTGACCTCTTTTTCGCCTTTTTCTTCTCTTGATTTTTATCACCCCTCTTTGAATGATAATGTGGAGAGGTGTGTGATGGTCTTCTTCATTTAGGAGGTGATGGATAGCGTTTTTCCCGCCGTCTTCGTGGAGCCATCTCTGTCGAGGTGGCAAGAGACTCACTTCTTTCTGGTTCCTTTAGTGGGGGCTCTTGAGTTCTCCTTTGGGAAGGAGATGCATCATCAAGAAGGAAATTTTTGAGCCCTTCGTATGGTCCTCTTCTTCTTCCCAAATCGGAGAGAGTCCTCTTTTGGAAGTCTCGCAAGGAGGGTTCCTAGGTACTCTCTCGTCATGGTAGGGAATTTGGAGAATCCCATGAGCAGGAAGCTGCCATTGCAATTCACTTTGGAGGGATGGATTGCCCATGGCTTGTTGAATCTTGGAAACAAGGTATTAACAAGCATAGGGGCATCATCAGTAGCCTGCTCATTAGCAAAATCAAAGTTATCAACATTAATTTCACTCTCTTTACTATTGTTAGCCATTTTAACAACTTTTAGGTGTAAACTTTTTTAGGTGTTTTTTAGCACTTCAAGCCCTAGTTACTACTCCTCTTTACCCCTTTATAAAAGCACTCAAGCTCATGTACCCATGGCTCGAATACCACTAATTGCAAGGAATAGAAGAGAGGGTCTTTCAACACCAAAACAACACCAGCTCCTGTCAAGCTTCTAATAGCTCAATAGTGGTTAAGTCGTAGGCAAGCCCCATAGGACTCCATTATTAAGACCATAGCTCTCGACAGTGATGCCCCGTTATCTGCACAAAGGCAGGCGCACTGTAAGGCTGAAAAATCCCTATTCTACTTACTCAATTGAAATTAATAATACCAACCATTTATAGCTAGCTTGAGGACCTCCCTTCTTGAGCAAGAAAAGAGAAACCTTGTGCTCTCTATAGCAAGCTGTTTAGGAATGTGCAGAGGTCCTTAAGAAACTATGTACCCACCACATTGGTGAAGATTGCTAATTTATGTCCTATAAATTTATTTGTGGAGCTTTTTCACACTTGCCATATACATGTTGCGAAGACTATTCTAGTATGTAAATCTCTAGAGTCTTGCTTCTATGACAAGTTCTTGATAGAGGATGGTATGTTAAAGAGGTGGATGGCATACATTGCGAGGTTGCATTGGACACTTTGGTGGCCAAAGTACATGATCGGCACACAGTCACTTCTCATGTCTTCAAGTACATGCACTCTTAGTTTGTTGCAGGGTACTCTCAATTCGTGCCTATTGATCAAGAGTTGACAGATTTGGAGGACAATGTTGTCATAGGTGTGGAGGTCGTGGACAAAGAGATCAACCTTGTAACATTGATCACAATAAGGGAGCAATGCAACCTTCTTCAACTCCGGCATGACATAGTGGAGGAGACTGCGAACAATGAGCCCTCACAATTATATTTCTTACTAGGTGGAGGCAAAGTAATGCAACGAAGGGAAAAAGATATTGTTTGTAGAGAGCTAAGTGGCCGAGTTCAAATTGTACCAACCTAACTTGGATGAATTCTATTGGGTGTAAATTTTCCTTCAATTGAAATCTATATTCATGAATTATATTGTAATGTATTTTGTCAATTGAAATCTTTTATTCAATGATTCTGACCATTGAATTTGTTTGTCTACCTATGTCCCTCTTTGTACAAGTATGTGCCATTTCTTTACATTTAGTATAACATATGCAAAGTTTGTTGTTTTATGTACAATTCCTCTCTCTCTCTCTCTCTCACACACACACACACACACACACACACACACACACACACACACACACACACACACACACACACACACAGAGTATTACTTGCATATAAGATTTTCTAACATCAGTGACATCCTAGATTCTACTAAACACGCTTCCTAGTTTTAATTTATATCCACCATGGGATATGGGGGCCTTATAAATCATAAGTGGTACTAAAAAAGTGGTTTATTGCCTTTTGTAAACCGGCCGTGAAGGTGCTGTGGTTTTTTAAACCTGGCATTCCGCATCACAGCCCCATGACGGGATCGCTCCATTCATTACTCTGCACACTACACAGGGATGGCATCCTTCATCCTCCTTCTATTTAAGAGGTGAGGGTGCATCCTCTGCCCCTCACTTAGCTTTGTATGTGTTTTTGCTTGCATAAATTGTAAGGGATTGAGTTTTTCTATACTGCACCGAAATATGGAGCTTGCAACACAAACAATGCAGGTTGGCTACTCTGCTTGATTATCATTTTTTTTTGTTGCAAACCTATTGTTTATGGTAGTAGAACTAGTATGGTGTTGATCTATCAGTTTGATGATATGGCACACTGTGAGGTTTTTTTACTCAGCATAGCAATACTTGTTCAAAGTTGGTTGGTCAATAAGTACATAGCTTATGGTTGATGGTTTTTTTTGGCAAAGCTTTTATCCCACCACTGGGTTCCAATTTTTCATTAAGCTCGACATAATAGAGTCCTATGGTTTTGATTGTAGGTGTTATCTAGCAATTTGGGGTATGGCATCTTAGTTATTGCCACTTAAACTCAGAGTCTTTGTTGCTCAACACTAATTATTCACTGGTTTTTGGAAAAATTTGGGGTTGCTACCGCTTGGCTTGGCAAGGTAGTAATCTGTCGTTAAAGGCATGACAGACTGATGGTGCTTACTGTTCATAAAATAGCTTTGGGATTGACTTGGTACTGCCGCTTAAGCATGATACATTGACCATTGTCACATATTCCTAGTAAGGCCCACCATTTGGGTTGGCTATGTGTTTTTTTTTTAACAAGGGGGGGTTTTTTTTACCTACTGTGCACTGATGCTTGAGGATTTTTGCTAGGGTCTGTAGGGGTGTTTGCCTCGGGTGCTTACCAATGCTGTACTGGTTCATTACTTTGTTGGTGGGATGAGATAATGCAATATTTGCATTCACATGGGCGGGTGTAGTTTTTGGTTTTTTTTCTTTGGAAAAGAAAGCTTTGGGATTGACTTGGTTCTGTCGCTTAAGCATGGCATATGGATCACTGGCACATAAATGCCTGGTAAGGTCCATCGTGTGGGTTGGCTAAGTGAATATAAAGAGTTCTTTTGACCTACTACTCACTGTTGTTAGATATTTTTTTTCTAGGGTTTGTGGGGGTGTTTGCCCTAGTTGCATACCAATGTTGTATTAGTTCATTAACTTGGTAGTTTGGATGAGATAGAGCAATACATTTGTTGCATTCACATGGTGAGTGTAGTTTCTTAACAAAAAGTTGGGGTTTTTTGTGGATGCCCCTGTTGCTTAAACACCATAATCATTCAAAGGAACCTCTATTATTGAGGGTGGGTATACACCGGGGGACTTTTTGGTTTTGGACTCGGTACTGGTTATAGTGCGCGCACTCTTTTGGCTTGTGGTAAAATGGTTTTTTATTTCGGGGTCTTCTGGCCCGAATGCTTACAGATACTGGGTGTATTTTTTTAATGGTCGTCTTGTTAAGGTATTACAGTACTTTTTTGCATTCACAATAACAAGTAAAATTGGAAACACAAAAGATAATGGCATTTATTCCTTTAACTTCATGGTTTGACTTGAGGTCTGGCTTGATACCACAAGGGCTCCTTGCCACTTGGTTTGCTAAGAGATATATAAGGTAAGTGATATACAAACTGGGGGATGAACTAGATTCCATGTACCATGATGGGCATAAACTGTATCTAACCTAAAACAAACATTAACGAGCTTGATACTTTTTAGAACTATAAATGAATTTTTCTAAAAGCTTCTTTTATAGCTTCATGTGGTTGAGTTTCATTAATCTAGAAAGATAACTTATAAACTGATAAAAATGTTGATGGGGGATTTAGACACTTGGATTAGAAGGGGTGGTGGCATTCTAATCAAAATAATATTTTTTTTGCTAGAAACTATGGGGTTTTTTAATTATAAAAAAGAAACATTTTTTACATAAATACTATGGACTAAGCTTGTAAGTTAAAAAAAAGTTTGTAAGATGGACACAGATAACAACTAGTATAGTCCATTGATACTTGTAAAACACATCCAAGGCTAACATATTTTTTGTCTTGTTTGGATGGATGTAGGTAAGGACTCTATCTTATCTTGGATATTTTTTTTGGCTTTTAGCAGTTTTCCAATACAAGATTACACATACACCAACTGCAAGGGAAGTACTTCGGTTATCTGTATACTAGAATGAGGCTTCATTCTTACAAACATTGTATAAAGATAATTTTAAGACTAAGTGGTTTTTGTACTTATCATTTCCTTTATTTTGGAGCCAGCTATCTTTTGAATGTAAAAGTTCAATTATATCTTATTAATTATAATAAAACAGCTACACACACACGCACACACACACACAAATCATTGGCACCACATTGATAGGTACAAAGAATCATATTAATTTCTATAGTTAGCATTTATTAGAGTATTTGTAAGTACAAATTTTGAAACGGTTAATGGGCTATTATACAAATTTTGCAGATACGGGATCAAAATGTCCTCTAGGTAGAAGGCATGCTCATGCCCTTCAAATGAGGGCGGGAGAGGATTATGCCCAGTGGATTAAGTAAAACCTTCTCTAGTGTTTTGTCTATCAACAAAGTGTTGCCAGCATCAAATAGTATATGTATTTGAGAAAAAAGTTTGTAATCAAGGTATACATCTGGTTTTGTTGGGTGATAGGGGCCATCAATGACAACACACTGCGTTTGGAAATACATAAAATTTAAAAAGCGAACGCTCAATTTTGGCTATGTTGTAAACTTGGGCATTCTATGATTTAATTAAAAATGTGACATATTTGCAGATTTTTTGTTTTAAGAGTGTAAATCTAAATTAGAAGGTGTAGGGAGAGGACCCTTATTATCCTTTCCTAGTGATGTGGGTGATCAGTGGAGGTTGGAGCACACATAACAAGAAATTTCAGTAAGGGGTGAGGTTTCTCTGTTGCACAGAAGACCTTATCGCTACGTGGAACCTCCTTAGAAGAACTTGCAGAAATTCCTTGGTGCTTGGCCGCACAATGACTCTGTGTTGGGGGTTCCATCGTTGCATAGCTCCAATGACCAACAAAATTATCAATCCGGAGGGATGAGATACCCGGCTAGGGCATGGAAACACTCACACAATTAGTGATCTATTCATGGCAACACAAATGGTTGACTCTATGAGGTGAGCTTCTCGGCCTATGGAGAAGCTAAGCCACAATGAAGGGCAATCTCCACATCCACTTCCCTTCACCTCTAATCAACCCAATCACATACACTAACGATGCAACACACTAATCGCAAGCGCACACACATAGATATATCGAACACCACACTCCAATCAAACATACATGCACACACAAGCAAAAGAGGGCAATCACACAAGATTAGAGAGGGATTAACCACTAATTAGTTAAGATCTAGCTAATCTAAGCAGCATAGGCAATCACAAGAAGCGTGAAAGAGAATGAATCATTGATTATTGTTAATCAAGTCTCATGAGCAAGGAGAAGCTCAAGGACTACATAGCCACACACCTCAAGAGCTCTCACCAAAGAGTTCTCTCTACAAATGAGCTTTTGAGAACCCTAATTTCTTTTACACACTACTTTATATACGTAGGGTAAAAATATGCAATGTCCGGGCGTCCAAGGCCTTTACGGCTCCACCATTTACTGAATCTTCTACCTAGGCACACTACTGAACTGTTCTTTACAGCCTGGAACTCCCGTTGAGCCCGTAACACATTAAAATATTACAATGGCTTGAAATAAATCGGGAATTTACAATACGTGACCATTTTAAGAAAATGTGTAACTCCAATCTTCACCGCTTCTTGCCATTCATCCTTAATGTGCATCTATACGTCTTTGATCTTTAGTAGCTCTTGTTAACTGACCTTGACTCAGTTAACACTCTACACAATCAAGTATTCAAAACTGTGCAGGTTGAGAGCTTCTACATTTGAGCCATACGGCTCTCAAAAAAGCAACAATCCATTGATGTCCAAAATAAATAGTTTTTGCGAACATTTACTAAAACAAATAAGTAGTTAGATAGTAGGATGACTTTTAGATTCTTTTACATTGGTTATTTCGGGAACAATCATGTCAATGTCTAGCAAAGGTCCATACTGGGTTTGACTGGTGTGTGGATGTTGTCGACATCCTCCATCTTTTTCTCCTCGCTCCCTTGTGATTTTGTTGTTTGAGACTCTTGTGTCTCTATTGTAGATTGATCCATAGGAGAAGAATTAGCTTCTAATGTGGTATGCTATGTTTGAGGCTTAGGTAGAGATGACTCTTCAAGATCTACCGATGGAATGGTGGAGGGCTCTTCTTGAGAGATGGGTGTTTCTTCCTCAGCCCCTCCATCTGCATTACTTGCATGATCTATTGATAGAATGGTGGAGGATCTGCTTGAGGATTGGGAGTTTCAATATGAATTTCTTCTTCAGTCCTCTTGGTGCATGATCTATAGTAACTTCTTCCATTTGAAGAACTTCATCTGCAAAGTGAGATTCAATTGCCCTCCCCCCCCAATGCATGATTTGGCTCCTCAACACTCGCACCGGCCGCCTCCTCATCATGCATCTCTTGGATTTAACCAGTCCCTCTATTTGATTAGTCATTTCCTCAGTCGGTCTGTGTGACTGTTCAGTCACCCCTCTTCCTCGCGTCCCTTCTCCAATGAACTTATAAAAGTTGATGACTCATGGACGTCCGCTTGCTTGAGTCCCTCAACGGTCATTTATATCTCTACAATATGGTCATCTAACTGGATATCTTCTACATCCATACTTACTTGATGTGAAATAGAAAGCATATGACTTGATAAGAGTTACACGATATCGACGCAAATACTGTATTGTGTACTTCTCCAATGCACTCTACAAAAGAAAAATGAAAACAAAAAGAAACTAAGAGAGATTTATATTGCAACAATCACCATGTTGTAGTAATGCTCTGCAATATGCCTACCTTTGACATGAATGGTTGTAGTGAAAAGAAGCTCTATAGTATGTACTCAACATGTAGGAGGCATCTCCATCCACACGAGTAGGGTTAAAATATGCAATGTCTGAGCGCCCAAGGCCTTTAGGGCTCCACCATTTACTGAATCTTCTACCTAGGCACACTACTAACGTGTTCTTTACAGCTTGGAACTCCCATTGAGCCCATAACACATTAAAATATTACAATGGATTGCAATAAATTGGGAATTTACAATACGTGACCATTTTAGGAAAACGTGTAACTCCAATCTTCACTGCTTCTTTGTATTCATCCTCAAATGTGCATCCGTACGTCTCTGGTCTTTTGCAGCTCCTGTTAACTGATGTTTATGCAGTTAACATTCCCCCTTTAATTTTAGGGCCCGTCCTCGGGCACTGTTGAAAAGTGTCCGTGGAGGCAAGGGAAGGTTTTGATTGGTTGTTGATGGGCTGATTGTCTTCATTTTTTGTTGAATTTGTTGATGAGGTTCAATTTGTTGCAGTGTCTTCATTAGTCCGAATATGTATGATGTGAGAGATGATGTTGCATTTGTCCATCATAATAATAGTATAATGATGAGGCTGATGTTTATTTATGAAAAGTATATACAAGGGAAGTAGAATGATGAGGTTCTAAATTAGGGTCTAATACCTGGATGACCAAAGGGAAAAAACCCAGTGGGAAAAAGTGCCTTTGGGATACGTGAATTATTGGAGTACTTACTAGCATGGGATATATTAATAAAGTACTCAAGGGATTATTTGCTCATAGATATGGAATTAAAAAGGCAACAAATATGAGAGGGTAGCATGATGGAACATTGGTTTGCCTATTGTAGTCCACTCAAGGTGAATAGGTGGAAGCAAAAAAAGTGTCTAATGTATATGTCCAATGGTGGGACATCCTATTTATGCATACACAAAATTGCATGGGAAACAATATGCTGTGCAAGAAAGATTATGAGGGGTTCTTCAGAAAGATGGTGTAGCTATAAAAGCACATGACATGGCTTTGCAAGCTGGCACCCCTTTAAGAATGGTTTTCGTCGTTGAGGATATGTTCTCTCATCTTACTGTGCATTGTACGTGAGTGCTGGACTCTACGACACTCCACAAATTGTAAGTTAATAGACTTTGACTCTTATGCTCATCTCATCTAGCATGAGCGACACGACTTAGATATGCTCAACTCTTCCAGCTTGAGTGTAAGCCTAATAACTACGACTCTTAGCACAGAGTTTATTATGACTTGAAGCTTTGGGACTAATGCTTTGATCATTTTATGGCTTAGCAGCCCGAATTTGGCTATGCCAAAGAGTGTTTTTTGCACCCTGGCGACTTGACGTTTTACATTCTTGTGCTTACTACAAACATTTCTTCAGGTAAAAGTAAGCTTGAATCCTTAAAAAGAGGATTAGTGAAGGACCAAGTTGGCATTGAAGGTTTCTTTTGCCATACCTGTTTATTTATGTTTGAATTTTCATTCGTGTTGGTTGGGTTGTCCTTCTTTGACTGTGAAGACTCCATTATCTGTTTGATTCTCCAATTGGGATTATTCTAAGCAGTCTTTGATGTTGTTGTAGGCCTTTGTTCACTATCGGCATTTGGCTTTTGACTAGGAGCATTGGAAGACCTAGGAATCCAAATCTGTTGATGACCTTTGTATCTCCTTTGTTGACTTTTCTTTGCTCTAGGTCTTGTTGCATTCTTGAGATCTTCATGCAAGTCTGGTGTAGTTGCAGTTGGCTTGTGGTTGACTGGTAGCCAAATCTTTGTATAGCCTGTGTAGAATCCTTGTCCAAGAGGAACATTCCTTGAGATTTGTCTTTGTTCTATATTCTCTTGAGAATTGTGGTAGAATTTAGCATCTTTTGATGTTGTTCTGTTGTATACATGCTTCTTAGGTATCTTAGGATATTGTCAAGGTTGATACCTTGTGGGCCTTGTTTCTTGGGAGGGTCTTGATGTTACTTCATATGCTCTAACCTACGGTTTTGGTACCCATGTCTGTTTGTTACCTCCATAGTACTCCTGTTCTTTTAAGTTCCATTGTGATGCTATCCATCCCATGTGTTTTTCTTTCTGTGTTGATTTCCCGTCTTTAATCCAAATTGGATCATTGACTTTGACTAAACTGCTCAGAACAAACTCTTGCTTGACTTTTCTTTGCTTTCTTGAGTACTTTGGCTGATATATCTTTGCTTTTCTGGGTGTCTCCTTAGAGGTTTTAGTTGGGTTAGCAATTGGCTTGACATTTTGAAAGCCTGACTTGCTTGAAGAAGCTGATCCATGAGGGTTCTTTGATGTAGAGACATATGCTTTCACACCTTCTTTGCTAATCGGTGGAAGTTCCACTTTAGCTTTACCTTTGTTTGCAAGATTTGTCTTTGTTTCTTGTGACTTTTGCAACTTTGATTCTAGCATTAATGGTACCTGTAATTGTTTCTTGTTACCCCTCTTGGAAAATAGAATATTAGCATTTTAGCTTCTTTGTAGGCCTTGTGTTGGTCTAACCAATGATGTCCAACGATGACATCTGCAAGCATTTCCTTTGAAGGCTTAACCTGTAACTTTACCTGCTCTTCATGATTTTGGATGCTAAGGGTAGAAACCATTTCTTCTTGACTTGTATGCATACCTAGCATTGTTTTGCTCTCATGTTTGCATGGAGTAATCTCTAGAATGCTCTAAATGTTGTTTGCAATCATATTGTACTTTGCTTCATTATCCTGTAGAGCATTGCATCTGACACTTGCTCCTTTTGTATTGCTGAGGACTATAGCTATTCTCCTTGCTAGTTCTATTGAAGATCTCTGTCCTGCTTTTTCCATGGCCTCATCTGGATCTAATTGTGTCTCTATGGAGAGTAACTTGAGACTCTGTTTTTCAATCTGACTTTCATCAACTAATTTAGCTGGCAATGAGTGATTGATATTTGGACTTCCTATTGATTCCTGGTTATCTGCAACCCCGTTCTTCTTTACTGGCATTCTCTGCTCAATAGCTTTTGTGGTTGCTCTTGCTCTATTTGATCTGCGCTTGCTATTGCCTGATTTGCTTTAAGCTCTTTTGAAGTTCTATTTGATGGAGATGAATCATCTTCAATAAGATCTGATTTGTGTGCTTGAGGACTTTGTACTGTCATCCACAGGTGACCAGTCTTGGTCTTAATTCTTGGTTGTCTCTGAAGATTGCATTTTCATTGAACTCTGTATCTCTAGGACCTTTTGGGCCATTGGCTTTCCCATTATGATATCGTCTGGCATATCTTTTGTTATGATAACGTGAAAATGAGCTATGATGATCTATGGACCTATTTGAATGGCAGTGGAGATGATTCCCCAGCATTCTGCTTGTTTGTTTCTTGATATGCTCACAGATTCAGGAGCATCTTCTAGGTGTGGTTGGCCACATCTTTTCCAAGTGCGAAAAGATATGAGGTTCTTGTCTAACTGAAAATCTAACTTTACTTCTCTTGACAATTAGTTCTCACCAATAATGTTGCACTTGATCCTCTCAGGATTTGTGTCTGAATTGATTGTTTTTGTTGTGGTAGTGTCCTTTGGTTTAGCTTTATCTGCATTTTCTTTGCTTTGATCATCTGCTTCAATTGATGTTGACTCCATTGGTTGTAATATTGTACTTTTTGTTTGCAATTGTTGAGAATTGTCCGCCTGCATCTGAGTAACCTTTGATCTTAGAAGATCCATTGTACTTTCTGACAGAATAGTCTCTTCGGAGGAGATTTTGGTGGTGACCTTTGTGTATCCTTCTTGACTTTAGCTTTCATTGACTTTGAATTTTCTATCACCTATTCTGGCAGCTTGTGGCTTTGCATCATCTTCAGATAGTCTTTGACTTCAGTCTTCATTCGGGCCATCCGTAGGGGTTTGTACACGATCATGAATTTGTTGGTATTCATTACCATGTGCATCTTGATATGCATATGTGAGCTTGATCACATGTAATTGTTTGAACACTATGGGATTTGTTGGCTTTTGACTCTGACTTGTGGATATCAGCTGAAACTTTTGTCCCTGATAATCTTCATATAAGCATTTGTCTGTAGATTCCCAACAACCATATGATCTTTCAATGGTTTCTACTTTGAAGGAGTTTATTGACTAGAGGCTCTATAGCTTCTAACTGACATCGTGGTTCCTGGTACTAGAGCTGAGCTTGATGGATTTGCAGCTCCCCCCTTCCTAGGGTGATCACTATAGCCTGCTTCATTGTAAGAGTTCAAAATTGTTTAGCTCTGGTTTAGTCTCACCTTTTTGGACTGTGAAAATACACTTTGGGTAGCACTGTTGATGTTTGGCATCTGCAAACCTTCTACAGTTTCCTATGTATCTTCGTGAAACATGACAAATTATTCCCCAAGTTAAGCTATAGATAGCATTATCTTTTCCCTGATATTGTCTATCCCATAGGTCTCCTATGATATGAGCTTCTATGATTTTAGGACCAAAGGTATCATAGATGCTAGACTCTCGTCTATATCTATGAATGTTTTGGTCAAAGTATGTGCTCGTTTGGTCACAACATCGAAGCTTCATTTCCAATGGAGGAGAATTTGGCTCTTAACAGATTTCTGGGTTCACTTAGGTAATATCCTTCAGCTCTAGAGAGGATGGGCTATAATAGATCCTTTCTTCTAAAATGAACCATCCTTTTTGATCTATCATTGGATGCACTTCTATGAGCTGGGATGTGGGCCGTTCAAACACTGGTTGATCCTTTTTGTACAGTTTCCCTTTTTTGTCTACATAGTGTGCCTATGAATTATGTGTACCATATAATGCTAACCTAATTCTGTTTGATGCGTCCCTTAAACTCGTGAATGATTGCGCACTTGTGGCAGTGGATGCAGAATCATTTGCATTCTTTTCAACCTTAGGTGATATCTGGACACCTTGACCAAATTTATGTAGGAATTTGTTGTTCAAAGAATCAATTTTAAGATTTTCAGGTGTGTGCATCTTTATGCTGATTTTGAATTTGCAGTGCTTTTAGTGGTGCTTCTAATAGTAATGCCGAATCATCTGATTGCATTAAAAGTGACGAGTTAAATGCACTTACATCGAGATTCGCACTTCCAATTTTCTTTGTACCTTGATTGACAATTGATGTGTCCCTATTGTCTGTGTTTCTTGGACAATATTCAAAAAAATGTCCACCTTTTCGTCCACAAGCTGAGCAATACGCCATGACTGGTGGTATTTCAGCTGGTTCTGTCATGTCAAGCTCTACCTGAGAAGTTTCTGCTTCTATGATGGCCAAGTTGTAGGCATTTTCTTTTAAAACACTAAGCATCAAGCTGTATATTGCTCCATCTTGACCTTTGTACCGTCTTTGGCTTGGTTCTCCAATTAGATTTGCTTCTATTGGTTGATATGTTGGATGTTGCAAATCTGGTTCTTGACTATAGATCTGACCACTGTAATCCATATACAATGACCCTGATTGCATATACACTAACTTTATGTTTTGCTAGCTTGTGTAGATTTTTGGATAAACACTTGTGTTAATTTTTTGCACTTCTATCCGCACTTCATATTTAAGCTTGCAATACCTGGCTCCAGTGAAGTCTGTGAACATCTGGGAGTTCTCTGAATCTGGCTTTACTCTGGTCAATAGGATCGTGGCTCCTGTGCTACTCTTACTTCTCATCAAGTATCTACGGCCTTCTGAATCTGCATATAAGACTTTATCTCCATTGTGGCCATATAGTTGTAGAAGTTGCTCTTTTGCAGTTGTGCATGTGTGGTCACTGCTACTAGCTTGGTCTGTTGTACTTGAATCCTCGGCTCGATTTGAGTCCATGTTGGCTTGTTCTAAAAAAACTGTCTCCTAGCAGATTTTGGTATTGATTAGCAGAACTTTGCTGCTCGGGTTTGATAAAACTTCTTGTGCTAAAGCACTTTTGCAGTTGATTGCTCTTCAGACTCACAAAAGTTGATTAACTCTAGCTCGAAAGTTTCGGAATTGATTTGCAACCTTCTGAAAACCTGGGCTTTGAATAGTCTAATCTGCAATCCATCGTGATTTGTGCCCCTGTTCGTCCACCTGGAAGCTCAATTTGCAATGCAATTGCTTGCACTAGCCAATGTATAGCGTGTACGTTCACTTCTAGCTTCTTGACTGAATTGTGGCTGCACTTTTCAAACCTGAGCACGAAATTTGTTTCTGTTGCTCACAGCTTCGAGTTGGTCTATTTCAGTTGTTCTTGTGCTGATTTGGTTCATTTTGTGCGGTCTTCTGGCCTTTTTCGTGGTTTGTGATTTTCTCGGCTGTGCATTTTTGCTAATTCTGTCTTTTTTCTGGCTCTTTCTGGCTTTTGTTGGCTTTTCTCGCACTTTCGATGACTTTCTTTTTATTTTTCTTAATTTTTTATGAAATTGTGAATTTTCTAATTTTTTTGGTATTTTTATAATTTTTAATGATTTTTTTGGGAAGGTTTTGATTTTTTATTAAAAAAATTGGTCAATTTTGTTAATTTTTTAAGAGTTTTTTTAAGGTTTTATGAATTTTAATATTTTTTGTGAATTTTTTAATCCCTTTTATTGATTTTTTTGGGTTTTCTAATTTTTATACTTTTTTTGTGAATTTTCTATGAGATTTTCATTTCTCTAGAATTTTTAAAACTTTTTTTTTAAAATGACTTTTCTTAAAGGTTTTTTTTAATGAGGTTTTTTTCTTTGTGATTTTTTAAATCTTTTTGATTTTTATAATTGTTTTATGGATTTTTAGATTTTTATTGCTTTTAAATCCCTTTTTTTCTTTTTTTCTTTTTTTTTAAAAATTGAAATTGACTTAAAAAACAAATAAAAATACCTGCCTTACCTGGCTGGCAGTCGGCGGCAACATCATTGACTTGCGGGGATGGCGATCGTAGGCGATGATTTCGTTGACAGTGGCGAACCCTGGGCCTGACGCGCACTGCAGAGGAGAAGAGGGAGAAAGAGTGGGACAGCGGCATGGCTTGGCGCACATTGCGGAGGGGGACGACCCGGACGAGAGAGTGAGAGAGCGCGAGTTATGACAGTGTTGACGTGCTGACCTGACAAGGCGTGCGCGCGCGTGGGGGAGAGAGAGAGAGAGAGAGAGAGAGAGAGAGAGAGAGAGAGAGAGAGAGAGAGAGAGAGAGAGAGAGAGAGAGAGAGAGAGTGATGCGCAGTCAGCGGGGCAGGGTGTGTGTGTGTGTGTGTGTGTTAATAAGACAAGGGAGGCTACGCCCACATGACAAAGGCAAGAGAGAGAGAGAGAGCGGGTGAGTGTGAGTGAGAGTTAGAGAGAGAGTGAGTGTGGGGTGGATTCACCCGAAGCGGGAAAAATAATGTCAGTGAGAATTATCCTAGCAGACCGTAAAGGTCCAGTCGACGAAGGTTTTTTTTGCGCCGCAAGGCACGGGCATCGAGCTCGAAACCGGCCTTTTTTATTTTTATTTTTTAATTTTCAAACGTCCAAAAATGCCAAAATTAGGCCAGAAATTAGCCGGGAATGCTAAAATTTATCCGAAAATCCCAAAAATCACCAAAAAACCCTAAAAAATCCGGAAAATTATAAAAACCTTAGAAAACCATCGTCATTCACAACCGAGCATTTTCGATACGCAAAAGCACATAAAAAATAGCAGTTTTTATCGACAAACCAAATTCGACAAAATCGTCAATCCGGTTCCCGGAAATAGTAAAACGCTCAAAATTTGACAAACGAAAGCCAAATGCGCTCGAAATCAAGCCGAAAACACACATTCAAAGCAGCTCGTAGAGATCGCAAACTATCAAACTTTTATGGAATTAAGTGAATATTAATGTAAAAATTAGCAAAAAATTACCAAAATTTTATATCCAAAAAATACCCAAAAAATTTCTAAAAATTCTCCACACATAGGTGAATAGTGCAGCCAAATAAAATCACATCAATTCAATTGCCAAACAATTTCATCAATAAAATCAAGACTATTCAATTAAACCGGGCAAAATTAGCTACAAAAATAAGTCAAAATTTGACGCAATTGGAGTGTGTAAATCCTTATTTTGAGCTCAAAATTGCAGCAATTAGCCATTACACACATCAATTATGCAATCCTAATCATGCAAATTAAACACTTTTTAGTCACACACCACACTAATAAAATTGGTAGTTCTTATCAATCTTTAGGTGCGCACACAAAAGGGTTAAACTTGTCGAAATTGCAATGTGATTTCACAAATCTCTAGTTGGGCATGACCACAACACAAATCAATCATCACAAGTGAAAAATCATTAAGCACACATTGATTTTTAGGTGCACAAACAAAGACAAAATAGTGCACACACCTAAAATTAGGCATACACACACTCAATTAGAATGCACATACACTTTATTTTAGTGCACAGACACTTGCAATTGACCATCCAAGCATGCAATTAACTCAATTAGACACACAATTAGCAATGTACAATCACCAATTAGCAATTGAACTTATCAATTTTCATACTTCACCAAATCTTAAAAATTTCGGCATACAACGGCATGAAAACGAACAATCCAAAAAATTTCAATCCAACATACATCAACATTGCATTCCAATAACATAGCATAGCATTACATTGCATCATGGTGGGATCTCTACACAATTCTACACATCTTTAGATTCTAGCGAGGTTGAGAATACCCCCTTGATTACCTTTCCATTGGAGATCACTTGAACAATTGAATGCTCCAATCCTTCATAGCAAATTAATAAGTTAGCAAAAATTAGTGAAATTAGCAAGGGATTAGAGTGAAAATAGAGTGTAAACACACAATTGTCAAGATACGGGGACAAATTAGGGAATTATGAACACATTGCTTCATGCACACACATCCAAAATCCACAAAAACATAAACACACAAGTGCAATTAGTACTGAAAATAGTGAGGAAACACATCCGATTATGCCACAATTACACTAGCGTAGGCCATCGTCCCTGGCAGCGGCGTCAAATGTTGGGGGTTCCATCGTTGCATAGCTCCAATGACCAACAAAATTATCAATCCGGAGGGATGAGCTACCTGGCTAGGGCATGGAAAACACTCACACAATTAGTGAACTAATCATGGCAACACGAATGGTTGACTCTATGAGGTGAACTTCTTGGCCTATGGAGGAGCTAAGCCACAATGAAGGGCAATCTCCACATCCACTTCCCTTCACCTCCAATCAACCCAATCACACACACTAACGATTGCAAGACACACACAACACTAATCCTATCATGCAACACACTAATCGCAAGTACACACACATAGATCTATCGAACACCACACTCCAATCAAACCTACATGCACACACAAGCAAAAAAGAGAAATCACACAAGATTAGAGAGGGATTAACCATAGGCATAGTGAAAGAGAATGAATCATTGATTAGTGTTAATCAAGTCTCATGAGCAAGGAGAAGCTCAAGGACTCTATAGCCACACATCTCAAGAGCTTTTACCAAAGAGTGCTCTCTACAAATGAGCTTGAGAACCCTAATTTCTTTTACACACTGCCTTATATACGTAGGGTAAAAATATGCAATGTCCGGGCGTCCAAGGCCTTTACGGCTCCACCATTTACTGAAATGCTACCTAGACACACTACTGACCTGTTCTTTACCCATTGGGCCCGTAACACATTAAAATATTACAATGGCTTGAAATAAATCGGGAATTTACAATACATGACCATTTTAGGAAAATGTGGAAAATGTGTAACTCCAATATTCACTGCTTCTTTGTATTCATCCTCGATGTGCATCTGTACGTCTTCGATCTTTAGCAGCTCCTGTTAACTGACGTTGATCCATAGGAGAAGAATTAGCTTCTAATGTGGTATGCTATGTTTGAGGCTCAGGTAGAGATGACTCTTCAAGCTCTACCGATGGAATGGTGGAGGACAACTGGCTTGTCAAGCTCAATGCAGGCCAAGCTCCAGTGGTGGTTAGGCTCTCATATGGAGAAGTATTGTTGTGACTTGAAGCATTAAACAGTGGAAAAACCACTTCTCGAATGTTCCTTGAGGGGTGTTTCTCATTCTTATAAGGACTGATAGTTGAGGATCCATGATATATATTTCCCACTTACTTTGTTCAGGAAGCTGGCTATTGATCAAACTACAAAATAGTTAATGGAAATTATTCTCTATTCTAAAGCTTGATGCCAAGTATGTTAAAGGATGCAAACATGTCTTATTTTAGGCATATATAGACAATTGAATCTGTTATTTGAGCATCTGGATCTTGCAATATATTAATATCTACAGGATCAGACAATCTCCTTGTACCATCTTCTAGTGGTACATCTGCTATCAGTCCATCTTTCATCTTCCCTTATGCTTTTATAAGTCCTTTCTCTCTCTCCCTCTCTCTTTCTCTGTTTTTGTCTCTCTCTATCATTCTTTAGATGCTAATGTTGCGCAACAAAGCATCAGCTAGGAGCTTAATACCTCGCACGTGCTATTAGCAAAGAAACACCCAGCTTTCAAATCTCTCTCTCTCTCTCTCTCTCTCTCTCTCTCTCTCTCTCTCTCTCTCTCTCTCTCTCTCTCTCTCTCTCTCTCTCCACCTATCTCTTTCTTGGTTTGAAGTGATGGGTACTCTCTCTCTCTCTCTCTCTCTCTCTCTCTCTCTCTCTCTCTCTAGGTAAATTTGTATGAAACTAGACACACAGAGACAACATTAATGGATTAAACTTCATCATGACAAAACAGTACATGATATCTTGATGTAGTTGAAAAAACAGGTTATGCGTCTCTTTAATGGTTGTTAATCAGAAACCTTATAGGTATTTTATCTCTCTCTCTCTCTCTCTCTCTCTCTCTCTCTCTCTCTCTCTCTCCCATATGCATATGTGGCCCGTAAGACCAAATAGCAAAATGCCCGTATGATTGGAGTTGTACAATTCATTTAATGATCGTATAACATTATTAGCATCTTAACACGTGTGAGAATTTAACTTGATATAATCTCGTTGTTTGAGGACACATCAAACGGGCGCCCAACTGGTCGGACACGTAGCCGAAAACCACATTTGTAGTCTATTATTTTGTTGAGCTACTGTAGTAATACTTTGTGTAAAAATCCTGATTCCAGAGTAGTGGATCAATTCCCTGAGTTGTAATGCTATAATGATATTTAAAGGTCCATATGAGTTGACCAATGGCCATTTAGAATTCCCTAGGTATAAAGGTCAATAACCTTAATGTGAAAGAAGGCTTATCTTGAGGGAAAAAGAGCTCTGATATATGTATGCTTGAGCTATGAAGCTGCTCCAACTTGTAATCAACTTTTCTAACGATTGGGTAATCAGTTTTCAATTCCAAAACTTGCATTTTGTTCCTCTCTCTTTGTTCTTTCATTTATGTGTAAGCATTGTCAGTTTTGCTGTGGTTCGCGACTACGCGTTTGTGAGCTTTAATTGCAGATTTGAGTGATTAAATCATTGTTTTTAGTCATTTTGACCATAGGAGAGTGCTCCTAGACCATAGGGCCACCTTTTTGGATAGTTTAGTTGTAGTTTTTAGGACCTTTTTTATGATGGATCGTGATTTTGGTACCTTTTCAGATTGCAACTAGACTTGCTAGGATAGTGTCCCTAGGTGTCCTATACCTCGTCCTAAATTTTCGTTGCATTTTGAGTCCGTTCGAGTGCCAAAATGGTGTGATGACCTAGAGCTGTGAGAAAGGACATATGGAGATTTCCCTGATCATTGAGTGTTGGTTTGCTTGTTGAGCTAATGTGTTGCTTGTTAAGATTCACTTCGTGAGATGGACGATCTCATAGAGTCTCCGTGTCCCATTCGAGTCACTTTCCCTAAGTATTAACATTATGCTAGTGCATGAAAGCTATGCTGCAGACGTCCGTCGTGGTGACCCGCTAACATTGTTCGATCGCCACGACGGAAGTCTGCAGCATAGCTTTCAGGCACTAACATAATGTCAACACTCAGGGAAAGTGACTCGAATGGGGCACGGAGACTCTATAAGATCGTCAATCTCACAAAGTGAACCTTAACAAGCAAACACACTAGCTCAACAAGCAAACCAACACTCAATGATCAGGGAAATCTGCCTATGTCCTTTCTCACAGCTCTAGGTCATCACGCCATTTCGGCACTCGAACGAACTTGAAATGCAACGGAACTTTAGAGGAGGTCTAGGACACCTAGGGGCACTATCCTAGCAAGTCTGATTGCAATCCAAAAAGGTACCAAAATCACGATCCATCATGAAAAAGGTCCTGAAAATTGCAACAAAACTTTCCACAAAGGTCGCCCTATGGTCTAAGAACACTCTCCTATGGTCAAAATGACTAAAAACAATGATTTAAGCATTCAAATCTACAATTAAGACTCACAGACACATAGTCGAGAACCAAAACAAAACTGACAATGCTTACATATAAATGAAAGAGCAAAGAGAGAGGAACACAATGCAAGTTTTGGAATCGAAAACTGATTACCCAATCGTTAGAAAAGTTGATTACAAGTTGGAGCAGCTTCGTAGCTCGAGCGTACGTACAACAGAGCTATTTTTCCCTAAAGATAAGCCTTCGTTCACATTAAGTTTATTGACCTTTATACCTAGGGCATTCTAAATGGCCAGTGACCAACTCACATGGACCTTTACAAATATCATTACAGCATTACAACTCAGGGAATTGATCCACTACTCTGGAATCAAGATTTACACAGAGTATTACTACACTATCTCGGCAAAATAATAGACTACAAATGTGGTGTCCGGCTACATGTCCGACCAGTTGGGCACCCGTTTGATCTATCCTCAAACATTTCCCCCTTTGTAATTTGTGTCTTCCCTTGACACGACCTTGTGCAATCTTGTCATAGGGTTGTCTTCAGCTTTGTCTTTAAGATTGGTCTTTAGCTTGGGAATAGCGTTGTCGTTGATGACGCTCCCCCCTTCCTTGAGTGCTTCATATCTCATGTGGCCTGGTTGATGCATGTGTTAGACTTTAGATGCCAAGGAAAGTTTGCATCTTGTTACTCATTCTTCTTCTTGTTGCCACTTTTGGCCGTGAAGATTTCTCTTGATGTGTTTGCCTTTGTGGTTGAATTGAAATACTTCATTAGCTTCAACCTTGTTTTGTTGAGATATCTCTTGCTGATGTCATCATTGCTTGTCATTATAGGCCATTCGTTAACTTTCCATTTTCCTATGGAGCTTTGTTGTCGCCCTTCAAGATAAACGATGCTCTTGATAAGCATATGGAGACATGCAATTTTTGCTCCAAGTCATTGTCGATTGATTTGGGTAGCCATTTCTTTATTGCTGATGTAGAAGGAATATATACAAGAAGTGGATGATGAGGGTTTCTAGATTAGGGTCTTAAAACCTGCATGACCAAAGAAAAAAAACCCGGTGGGAAAAAAGTGCCTTTGGTATACGCTCTTATTGGAGTTGAGCATTTGGACTTAAAATATCTGTCATGCAAGGTGAGTACTTGGGAGAAATAAAGGAAGAGTGCCTAATGCAAGTGCCAATTATGGGACACTCTATATGCTTATGAGAAATTTTCAAACAAAAGCATGCAGTGTAAGAGATGGATTTGATTAATGCTTCAAGGAACAAATGTAGCACATGTGACATCAAAGGACGTCTCAATAGCTTCCACATTTCCAAGAAGGGTTTTTGATGTAGAAGCTTGTCCACTTATACCTCACTGTGCTGAGTGCATGAGTGTCTTTTGGACTTCCTCCTTCACTTACCACTATACTACAATGACTTGAACTCTTATGCTTACCTGTACTAGCATGAGCAACACAACATAGTTATGCTCAACTCTTCTAGCTTGAGCAGTACCTAGAATAGCTAAAACGCTTAGACCACATAAAATATTACATGAAGGTTTTGGGACTAACGCCTTGCTCATTTAGTGGCTTAGCTGTCCGAATCTGACTTTTATGCCATGTATTTTTAATGGCGACTTGGACTTACCTGTTTAAGGCCAGAAACCCAATTCCATAAGTTTTGGAAATTTAGGTCTCTTCCATTGTGTTGGTCTTTGGATGCCACCATTTTGTCGAGTAGGTTGGCATATTTTGGCTCCTCTTGACTTGCTTGTCGAGTGACTGATGTAGCCTTTGCTTTATCTCGCATGAGAAGCGATTGTTGATGTGTGTGGGTTCTCTATGATTGAGTTTCCACTAGAGATTCCAGAACCCACCTTGTCTTTGCTCTGTGTGTGACCGTCTTTTGCATTTTACCTTCTTCTATAATTTGAGGGACACTAGGCTTTGGTATCCAGACCTAATGGTTTCTGTTGTAAAAGCCTTGATTTTGGAGTTGATGACAAGGTATCCATCTAGGGATTGCAGCAGCCTTGGTTGCAGTTGGCTTCTATTGGATGTCGCTTGTCTTTGCTTGCTTTGGGGTAGAAGCTTGTGCTGCTTCATTTCTCTTGGTTGACCCAGATTGAGCTACAAATTTTGGTAACCATATTTGAGTGTTACTTTCATAAAATCCTTGTGCTTTGAGTAGATTTACTGGAATCATCCGCTGCTTCACCTGTTTGTGTTGGGTAGCTTCGCCGAGGTCTGACTTTGGTACCCAAACTTGTCGCATTGTTTGCTTCTTTGATGTTTGCTTTTTCCTTTTGTCGTAGTTCTTTCTCCTAGTTGATTTGTTTGTCTTCCGTTGATAGAACATCTTGTTCTTTGTAGAAATCGTTGGTTGAGGTGGGTAGGTCCAAGCTGTTACTTTAGGCTTTTTGGCTCAAACATTAGCGTTTCCTTGGAAGTAGCCTTGAGCAGTGATTGACTCATTTGATGCTACCCACTCTGTCACTTTTTGTTGTTGAGGTTGAACTTGTGCTTCATGTATCCAAACTGGGTCTTTGGCTTGGATGTGCTCTTTGGATACAAGCACTCGGTTGACATTCTTCGGTTTCAAGTTCTGTGTGATTTTTTGTGATGGAAACTTTGGTTGATAGACTTTTTGCTTTGGTTTCCATTGCATTGTTGATGGTGTGGCTCTTGATGTAGAGGCTTTTTTGGAAGTTTGATGTAGGCTCGTAGAAGGTAAAGTCGGCTTACGAGGTTGATATACTTCAATGTTTATCTTTGCTTTACCTTTTTCCGCAATGGTTGGTTGCTCCTTTTTTGCATTGACTTGAGGTGCTTTTGGGATTTTTGATGGTGTTGTTGCTGAAGATTTTTCTTGTGGTTGGAAGAAGATGTTCCTCCAGCTTTCTGTTAGGATCAGATTCTCTTTGATATGATGGGATTTAATTATGTAGAAAGTATCCTTGTACTCCCTAGTACTCAACTTGACTACGGCTTCAGACATGCCAAAGCTAGGAATCGATATTTTTGAACTTGTATACACTATCTCCTCTAGCTCGGTGATGTGGCGGCTTCCCCATCATTATCCACGTATCATAAGACAGTAGATTCTTTGTTGCTTTTGGATCGATCACAGCTGAACATGTGATTTTGAGTCCTGTTTCTCTGCATATGCTGAATTTGATTGTCGTAGAAGACAGTCAATCTTCTCTCGTATCCTTGTTCTTCTCTTGATCTTGCGTTTGTTGAACATTTGATGTTGAGCTTGGAAACTTTTCTCCTTCATCTGCTTTCATTTGCACTTTTTTTGGAGTGGACTTCTTTGAAACAGCTTTTGTCGATTCTTCAGGTATGTCAATGATGACATATTCTCGTGCTTGCTCTACTTCCTTTGCTTGCACCTTGGAACCATGCTCCAGGACGTAGCTATTGTCTCACCTTTTTTGCTTTCACTCTCACAAACTTCATTACCTTTCTTCAACACCTTTATCATAAATAAGGGAGCTATATCATACCCATCTTCATTGCAAAATTTAGTCAGGGTCACCTCATTCACGCAAACATCAAGAGTCGCCAGTATTTGATCACATCCAAAGGGTTCAAATAACTCCTCTGGAAATGGTTCTGGAATATAGTGTGTGTCCTCCACAAGTCGTTCAAGAATACAATCCTCCTTCCTCAGACTTACACTCTCAAGAGCTCCGTACATCCAAATATGCGCTTTGCTTTCAAAATCAGTTGTGGAGTTTAGTTTTTCCCCCGGGGTTCACTCTACATCTCTATAACTATGATATTTGACACTGATTTTGGTAGTAACATCTTTGTGTCTCAAGTAGATATAGTCATAGCCCCAGTCTTGTACCATTTTGAGCTGATGCATGAACGATCTGCCCAATATGATATCAAAGTTACTGCTCTTGTCAAAATTCATTATGGCAAAGGTATGCTCATACTCTATGCCACATAAGGATACAATGCTTTGTTCTAATATTCCTATTGGTCTCTCAATGTATCCATCTGCTAATTGCAGTTTCATTCGAGTTTTTGTAAGAGCAGGCTTTCCCCATTTTTTTTTCATATTTCTTTGGTTGCAATGGCAATTCCTGCCCCACTATCTAATATAGCAACCATATTTACTCCTTTGTACTCAAGTGGTAAGGTTGCGTTTCCTTCTTCTCCTTCAATCACCCACCTTATTTACTGGTACTAGCTTTGTCTGTGGTTTCTTAGGCGAGGTGTCATCCATGTTTTTGTTCGCAAGCTGGTCATGTGAAGGGATTTTCAATCCCATGTTTTCCAGGTTTTTGCCCATTCGGCCCCATAGATGCAGTCTAATTTTTAGTAGCTCTGGGAGATACAATGTGCATTGTATAGGAGAAGACTTCAATTCATGCAAGCTCTTGGTATCCATCATTTTTGGTGTTTCTTTCCACTTAGAAGATACCATTTTAACCTCCAATTTTGTTTCAAGTTCTCTTATGAAGGATGACAAAGTCTTTAGAGAATGTGATTTACTCTCTTCAGATGCGACAGGCCCAACATCCCCATATGAAGATCTTATATCCCCCTGGGAAAAATTCATGATCCATGTTTATCTCAGGGGGTGCTGACTGTAAAGTAGCACTACCATCTTTTCGATTTCTAATTGATTCCCATAAGGATTGTGGCCACGGTTCTTCTACTCCGAAATTGGCATCACTACTTGTGAACCCATCCCATCTGTGGTATTGGCTACTTCCCTTGTATGTGAAGGTGCCTCAACTCTTGGCTCTTCGTGGTCTTTGTTTACACTACCATGGCTTTCCAATCCTTGGATTTTTTCACGGATTAGTACCTCCATTTTTGGAGCATCTGGAACTGATTCCATAAGAGCTTGGGCCTTCTAGATGAGCTCCTTGCACATTTGCACCCTCTCTTTTTGATACCACGGGTGAGGGTACGTTAGCTATCTATCCTCCTGGGTTTGGTTGGTCTTCAGCCTAGCATCATAAAATTTCAAGATCACATCCAAAGGTTCGAAGACTTTGTCAACCAAGACTGAACCTCCTGAGTTAGTCTTTGACTCTTTAGGTCCCTTTGCATTTCTCTTGCTTTGTTGCTTTTGTCTAAGTTGTTCTTTTGTTTGATTTAGTTCAATTTCCAAATCAGCTTTCTTCTGCAGCCTCTTTGCTTTTATTTTATCCCTTTTGGCTTTCCATGACTTTCTTCCTGTTATCACTGATAAGTTTTCAATTTCTGTTTGAACAGGCAATGTGGCTTCCTCCTCAACGATTGTGTTTTTAGCAGCTTCTTGAGCTTGATCTTCAGTCATCACGTTTAAAGGAATCGAGGGTTCTACCTCGGATCCGCTTGAAGAAGGCATCACGTCTACAATATTCATTGTTGCTTTCCCTTTGTAGTCTGGATTTTTACCACAGTGTTGGTGTAGATGGTCTCTTTCACAATGTTCACAGAACACAAATAATTCTATTTGTGGACCCTTGTTTGGACAACTTTGTGTCCAATCATCACCTCCACACTCATAGAATGGACCTTCTTGTTTCATAGCTGGTGATCCAACAAATGGTTGCTCTTGCCTGGTAAGAATGTTCTTTGAACCATACTCCTGATTAGCTATGAACATGAGTGTATTCGCATCCAAGGAATACTGATTTCTCGCAGGTTGTGGTACATGTGTTGGTTTAGTGTAGTTGACTATCACTCTACCATCATTTAGAAATGGTTCTTGTTTCCCTAGCACACATTGTGGATTTGGCTGAGTGCTACACCATGGAGTGGGGTGATCCCCTCCACAAGTATTGCATCTCCTCAATTGAGGTTGTCGTACATTCGGGTTCTGTTTGTAGCCTTGGTTTATTCTTCTAATTATGCCCTCGACCACTTGATCAATGATTTGATTCCCAAGGAGTTTGAACATTCTCTTTGTTGTTGATTCTCTTCTCGGAGATGAGGCACTACTAGTCGTCTTATCTGTATCTTCATTCGCCTCTCCGTAGGCCTTACAATTGTCAACTAGATATAGGGATTCTCTAGTGACTTGGTCAAATGTCATGAATCCTTTCAAATGTAGGTCCTTTTTCAGGGTTTCATTCACCAAGCCCTCTATGAAGAGAACTGATAATATCTCATCTTGTGGTAACTCTCACAAGACATCTCTCGATGTATTGTTTGAAGCGAAGCAGAGCTTCCTTCATTTTTTCATTCTTTCTCTGTTTGTGAAAGTGTAGATTTGAGACACTGTGTTATGTTTGATCCCCCTTTTTGAGAACTCCTCTACAAATTCTTGTAAGAGTTGTGCTATGTTTGGAAAATCATCTCTATTTAGTGGTTGGAACCAACTCAAGGCTGTTCCTTCCAATTTCAACCCAAATCCCTCATATTGAGTATGGAAATCCGCAATCTGTTCATCTCTCAAGACTTGTTTGAAGAGTGACACATGAGTATATGGATCCCCTGACCCACTGTACTTTGTCTTGACACATTGAGCCACTTGATATGGTCTTAATCGTTGTGGTCCAGTTATCAATCTAACTAGCTCATGGTCTCTTGAAAAATCGGATCTCGCTCTCTCCTCTTGTCTTGGAGAAAATCCAGGTGGAATTCTATCCGATATGTGCTCTGGCATCATTTTTGGTTGAAACTAAGTAGAGATCGAAGTATCCTTGTATGTGTATCGTTCTAAGTCAATTGGATCAACAAGTTTGTACTCACGTCCATACTTATCTACCATCAAAACTTGAACTTTATGGGCATTTGTATACGTGAATGCATACAGGTTCTTATGATGGTCAACTCTCTAGCATAGGGCTCTACACACTTGTTGAAGATATATGGATCCCCGTTTGTAATCTGTAAGCACCTTCATGGATTCATTGGCTTTGATGAATATCACGTTTGGTTTGTTGATCAGAGGATGCCTCTCCTCTAGGTATTCTCCCAATCCCCTTGTTGTTGGCATTGCAGCGTTTTTCATGTCTTTGAGTGGAGTAGAGAACCTTTGTGGTGGATGATTTGTCATGGTTAAGGAATCACTCAAGATTCTCAAGGTAGCCTCTTACAAGCTCACTTTGGCTTAGTGCAACTTATCTCTTTTTACCCCTGAGAAGGTCTCTCAAAAGGCACGAATTTGTGACTTTTTGGTCTTTGTAAAATGGTCTTGGGGTACCTTGAAAGTTTGAATTTAGGAAACCTAGGAAAGTTCAACTCTAAAACCTAAGAAAATTCAGCTCTAAATTGCCCGCAAGCTATCTTCCTAGCTATACCTGACTCAATTTGGAGTTTTCTATCAAAAGTTAGAGCACTTTTAGTGAACTGCACTTAAAACAGCACTCAAAACAGTTTCAGGGCCAGAACACAGGAACTTTGGCTTGTTTCTTGGTCTCTAGAAGGTATTTTTGGCTCAAACTAGAGATTTGGGATGTACTCAAGTATATCTACAAGATCATGAAGTCAGATACCCCCACTATGCTGAGGTATATGGATCGCGATCCATGTTCCTCTGTCAAATTTGTTTCTCCAAATATTGATTGTGTGTAGACAAGGTCATATGCAGACTATATACCGATTTTCAGCAAATTCTGAGGTGGAGGTACATGGATCGCGATCCATGTACATCTAGACTTGATCTCTTAGGAGTTTGTTCTTGACTATGTCCACAAGCTAAATCTCAAATCTTTTTGGATTTGGATTTCGATTTGGACTTGGTTTGACAGGTTAAATGGCCAGCACTAGGTCTGCACAACGGTTGTCAGTTTGTCACTTGTTTTCCTCCCTTTTGACCCAAATTTGTGGTTTTTTTCAAAATTGGACTTGGGAATATGTTTGCTTGTGTATACACTGCTGATCTGGAAAGTTTCAGGTTAAGCTTCACTACAGGTACATAGATTGCGATCCATGTTTGGAGCCCAAATTGACTTTTTTTGGTACCATCAAAATCAGCATGATTAGTAGGTCCTATGGTATCAATTCTTTTGAAAAAGGACCTCTGCACTGAAAGTTAGGTCAATTCTGGCACTTTGTCAGAGTACTTGGCATTTCTGGGCTTTTGGTTTGGTTTTTGATATCCAAATTTAGTTTTGAAAAGACCGCTACACTCCCTGTGATGTGCTCTAGCTATGTTGCAAACATGATATCAGTTTGTGACAAAGGAACATGGATCGCGATCCATGTGCCTATGTGCTACCTACTGCTCAAATCTCAGCCAAAAAATTTTCAAAACATTTTCATGAGGTACATGGATCGCATCCATGTTTGACCTCATTTTGACATGAAACTTGGTCAGCTTGTAGTCTATGTTATGGTGATATTGTTCCCCAAATCTTTTTGAATTTGGACAAGTTTTTCCTAGTCAAAAGTAAATTTTTCTATCTGCACTGCGAGTTTTGGCTAATTTCTGTATTTGGCTATTTTGACCAACTTTTTTCAATTTTTTGACATGGTGCTTTTTGGCAAAGTTGTTCCACTAGTTATCAGGGATGTACTTGTCAAATATCAACCCCAAGTGTCAAAAGATACATGGATCGCGATCCATGTTTGGCAGCATTTTTTCATGAATTTTGTTTTGTTGGTTCTCTATGCCTTGCAGAAGCCAAATCTCACCCCTTTTTGAATTTGGATCCCAAAATATTGAAAAAACCCAAATTTTGTGTCTACAATGCCTGTTTTGTTGTTTTTGCCCTAGTAGCCAAAATTGATGTGATTTTTGAGTTTTTCTTTCAAGAAAACTTGATGAGAGCAATGTCCCACTGATGCACAATGTCACTGATCACTTTGTCCCAAAAGTGGTCTATGGGGTACATGGATCACGATCAATGTTCCTCCACAGATTCTGGCCAAACTTTTCAGATTTCTTCTAGAGAGTATGTCAATGCCCTTGATCCACAAATTTTTGAATTTGGATCACTTTTGAGGTCTGTACCATCAAAATTTCAGAATTTCAGAGTTATGGTCATTTCGACCAAAATATGGTTTTCACCCTTTTTTCCTTCAATCTTTTAGCCCAAATTTGATGGTTGTAGTTTCTACTTACCCTACTCCTAAGTACTGAAATAAAACATGAAAAAACAAAACCGTATAAAATAAAGTCGAAACGAAAAACGGTACAGCACTCTAAAAGCATAGAGAAAATTGGAGAATGAAATGCTTTTGGCTATCTCACTCACAACCCTCTTTACCTATCGAGAATAGATCTAGCAAGTCCTCGACTTCTATACTTTATCAAGCACTAAACCTCGTGTCTAGCTGCTTCACTGCTATGGTGTAAATGGAAGGCACTAGGTCACTCACCATCTAAGGATCATATCCCCGGCAACAGCGCCAATGTTAGCGGGTCACCACGACGCATGTCTGCAGCATAGCTTTGAGGCACTAACATAATGTCAATACTCAGGGAAAGTGACTCGAGTGGGGCACGAAGACTCTATGAGATCGTCAATCTCATGATTCTCACCTGCATCCATATAGTCAAGAGAACAGATATGTTAGACTTGGCTACGTATGGCAGGCTTCAAGGAATCTATCAGTTGTTATCCATGTCAAACTTAAAAAGTTTTAGACTAGCTATTGTCCTGAATATTTAAAGTCTCCATCATGTTTTTGCTAGAGTTACACATACATTTAGCTTCACATTATATCATATCTATTAATTTCTTTAAAAATGTCGACTAATCCATATTATTGTAAGTAAAAATCTTGCAAGCAAAGCTTAGTTAAGTAATTTCATCCTTAAAATGTATTCCGATGTCAAGCCCTTCAAAGCCAGAAACACCTAGGATTATCTTTTGACCAAGCAAGCCCTATCCTGAGACTCGATAAAAACCAAAAGAGTGTAATGCAAATCACTAATCCCGCCAACTCGTAATAGGCATGTTTATCCAACAACATAAACTTAAGTATCAAAAACAAAATAATCATCAGTAGCAGTTGGGTTAAATTCTCAAGTTTTCCCAGTACAGTTTTATCAAACCTGGACCAGAGCAAATCCTCGCATCCAGAAGGTCCCATTAAGTCAAAGCAAAAAAACCAGAATATATTTTATGTTTAGCTTCATCACTAGATGTAAGTGAAGAACTAGATCTATGCCATATAACCAACATCAGGTAAAGTTTAAAAGTTTTGTAAGTCACAACATAATTCTCTCAATACCATAACAAACTAAGGTCGCAAAGCACAAAAAGAACCCGATCATTATCCATTTGTAAAGACCAGATTCACCAGACCAGATATGTATAATGGAATACCAGATCCGGCTAATATCCAATCACACCCAAGATTAAGCCGAAGATATAAAGTCTTTGTAAAACCAGTTAGACCAAGCCAGATTTCCATTTTTTTGCAATGTTGAATGTAACATAAACAACTAAAACTATCAGATATGGCAGCATTCCAATAACCAAAAAATCCATGCATAACCAATACCACCACTAGGCATTCAGCCCTTATACTCACCATCTGATTTAAAAAAACACAATAGTATTTGATGTCATATTCTAGCACAATAGCAGAGGATTAAGTGAGTATGCAGTCAGTACAAGGCAAGAAGCCAAACAACATCCTATGCTGATGTGAAAAAACTGTATCAAAATATGGCAGCATAACCTAACAAATTGATGCCATTTTTATGGCAAGCAACCAAAAAACTAGAGTGAGTGTATATAATCAGTACCAGGAAAAAAGAAAACCCCTAATGATGTGTATTTATTAGTGCCGAGGTTTTATCAAGCCTTTTGCTTTCAGCTAAGGAAAATCTCAAAAGGTACAAATTTGCTACAGAATGTAAAAATTCCATGGCAGCATAACCAGCACCACCATCAGGCATTCAGCCTAATACTCACCATCAGTATCAAAAAAACCAGAATAGTAACCATATGTATGTTAGTTTTGATGTCAATTTCTAGCACAGTAGCAAAGGATCAGTATGCATGCAGTCAGTACTAGGCAAAAAAAATCCTTACTGATGTGTAAAAAACTGTACCCAGTTTCTCCTTTGATTAAAAAATCCAAAAAAATAGTACTTTTAATAGTCTAAATGTAAAAATGCTATTTATAATCAGATAACAGAGCATGGGTTCTATTCTAACCATTTGAGAAAAAAACCTGTGAGCAGGCGCAATCCCAAGTCATTATCCAAGTTGCTAAGGGAGACCAAGCCTAAGTGAAGGGAAGAACCCCTCACCTTTATGTAGTGGAAGAGTCAGGGAGGAATTCCAAAAAATGCACTCGGTTGTGGAGGTGTTGCAACAGCATGGTGTTGATCACAGATAATGAGTGCAGAGGTAGTACAGCTAAGATAGAATCCATGCGTGAGAGGCAGAGAATCCATGCCAATCCACCCTTCATAACGTGAGGGCGTGACTCAGTATGAGTGCTGCGACAAGGACTGAGAAAACCTAGTATATACAATCAAGTATGAAGCTGCCCGATTAAGAGGCAAAAGGATGGGTACCTAGTAAGAGAAAAGTTAGGCGGTTGTACCCACAAGCTAGCCCAAATTCCACTATAGTGGTTAATACTAACCCAGGTAGACCAAGTGAGGGTTAATCAATACCCACCATGCTAATTGTCTCTGTGGTATTTAATTAGCCATGCAAAAGGCATAGTAGGCTAGCAATAAGTACCCTTACCGAGTTATTTTTCCGTGGAAATCTTTAGGCTATGGTCAAATGCTATGACAAAGTGTGTGTGTGTGTGTGTGTATGTATATGTATATGTATATGTATGTATATGTATATGTATATGTATATGTGTGTGTGTGTGTGTGTGTGTGTGTGTGTGTGTCATCTTCCATAGTGCCAAAGTGTGCGCGTATGTCGCACGTGTCAATGCAAGGAACTTGCCGATACACCGTGTGCGAGCCACAAATGGCTCCAAGCACACAACAAGCCTAAGCTAGTAAGCTCAAAGAAGGCGATGGTGTGTCACTCACCGCTCTACGCTTGCTTCGTGGAGGATTCCTCGCCGCGAAGAAGGAGGAGCCGCCGCTTCACCGCGCTCAACCGCTTCACCGCCGCCGTGCCTTCGTAATGCTCGATCGCCCAGACTCTCTCTCTCTCTCTCTCTCTCTCTCTCTCTGTCAAACACATACACACACACACACACACACACAAGGAGGTGAAGAAGAAGAAGATGGAGATGGAGATGGAGCAAGAGCACTCTTCTATTGCACAAATGAGAGAATGAGTGAATTTTAGGTTTAGTTGACTTTTATATGAGCTCACCCTATTCACACTTGGGTGCCCATGCTTAGCCAACTAATCCCTTGAATGTTCCAATTAGAGTGCGCCTCTCATCGGCGATCACTCTTACCCTTTTCCTATTGGACCGACAAGCCCGGTACCTGACTCTACCAAATAAATAATACAATGTCTACCGTAGGTTACAACGTCCGTCGTAGGTGATAGAGTGTCCGTGAGCCGTGAGGGTTAACATGCCCCCCTTCTTGATGTAGATTCCGTCCTCGGAAGCTATTGAGTTGAAGCTCGTTCATCGAGGTGGAAGAGCATTTGAGATGAATGTCCTTAGCCTTCTTCAGTCACTACAAAATCAAACAACATTGGCATAGTAATTGCATTCTCATAAGCGATTAAAAAGCATATGCAGTTTTAGGCAGACAAATTGATTGGTAACAGAATTTTAAACAATTTGTCAGCAATAAACATTAAATTGCAATATAATCAAATGCATAAACAGATGTAAAGGTAAAAAATTAAACAAGTATGGGGTCGCTAATTTAACAGTCGAAAGGCACTAGAGATCGACTATTAATACCATGGGTAAGCTTCTTAATTTTCTCTGGTCAATTAAGTTGTTTAATCGTGAGAGCGAAGTATTTCATGTTCGAGGGTTGACTAGAGGCTATACCTAGAAGACCTTGTAGTTAAGCTACGATAAAAGGAATTTCTCATGAAATCATCGCCTGATTGATTACCTTTTCTTTGACCCCCCAAAGTCTTTTCACAGTGATTCAATTTTGATGTGTGTGTTTATTTTGTATGCCTTGGGTTCTTTGCTTTTCAAGGAAAAGCGCCCATACTCGGAACCTCTAGGGCTCTAGTACCATAGGCGATACATGTGAGTGAAGTACCCAATCAAGCTGAGATTTCTCTTCCAGCTTAAGATTTTACAATGTGGCACTTTGATTTTTTGTTTGTTTATTTTCAGCATTTTAATTTTGTAACTTTGGGGGGTCATATAACAGTGATACACCTCCCCAAGCTCATCACACAAGTAAACTCCCTTTATAATACTTAAGCTAAAGGTCAATAGGGTCAAGCCCACTAGAAAGCCCTAGTACATTTCACACAATGCTGCCTAAATCGGATTAAGAACCTAAGTAACCATTGATTATTAGGAAGGCATTCCCCATGGTATTAAGAGGAGATCTCTAACACCTAACTTGGTCAAACTAGCTTAGTCGGACTGCTTGATTTTTAAACCTAAACAAGTGATTATGACAAAAAATTACGTTGAATTTAATGTTTGTTACTAAGCAAATGTGCTGGATATTATGCTACCAATCACAATCAAAGCAGAAAATCATAGATGCAAAAAAGATAAGGGGCAATGCTAATGGACAAGAAACACCTGTTTGTGTCGATGGTCGCGCTTGATTTGAAGAGTGAGTCGAGATAAAGATTCCATGAAGGTCCAAATCCTAACAACAGCAACACGCTCCTGTACACACTAGAAAACACAAGGAATACCTCTAGGAGGCACATCAGTGGGAAAAAAGAACTTTGCTAATCACTCAACTCTAAAACAGAAAAACTCCTATTGTATTAATCCTACCTACCCTCCATCACTTGAGTGATGGGGATCAAAGGTATTTTATGACATAGGTTTCTGTTTCAATGTACCGGATGCGAATGTGTAGATCTGAGTCAATGTTTTGACTTTTATTGTGCATACTCGTTTGCTAATTGCTCTTGCTCTTTATTTATTTTTTATTATTTTTATGAGTATAAGGCTTTATATATACATTCCCTAAGATTGATGATTGAGAGATCAGGGAAACAAGGTTGAGAAGGAAGCAAGTGAATGATGGATGTCAACAAACACTCCTCCCTTCCTTGGGTAGATCATATCGTTTGAAATGTGCCCGTCACCCTTTGAAACCAATTTTTCCAGTCGATAATAGGTGAGGATTTTTGCCAGTAGCTTTCTATTACCTTAGGTGTCTCATCGAGTTGCAAGGGTGGTAAGGTACTCTCCCAGGATCGAACTTGAAGTGGTTCTTCAGGTGATTCTTGAACACTGGGAGGTGTGGATTTCTTTGTAGCTTTATGGAGGTCCACTATTGTAGGTGGAGGTTGTGGAGAAGCTTTTACCTCTATGGATGCATTACATGAGGAGCTAGAAGCTTCATGGGATTCCCCCCTTCCCGAGCTAGGTGGAACAAATTGTTCTTTCTTCGGTACCCAAATTAGCTCCGCGATCGTTGATTCGTTTTGGAGCTACATGATTGGGCTCGCATGGGTCAGGTGACAGGTAAGAACACAATCTACGTTTTGGCACCCAGATTTGATCATTTCCTTGATAGTAGCCTTGGGCTACCAATAGTTGTTTAGGAATCCAACGCCACGTTTCTTTACATTTCTTGGAGCGAGTGGGACGTCTCTTACCAGGCTCCTCTCTTTTAGCTTTGTCTATGGTCGCTAAAGAATCTTTAGGGACCCACTTGTATGTTTTCTTTGTTATATTAGGATGAGTTTCTTAGAAGCTATATGCATTGCTTGTAGCATATTTAAGGGTACAGGCATTTCATCCCCCTCACGTGTTACCCAGGTTGTCCCCCTATTTCCCCAAGTGTCTATGGTTGCTGCTAGGTGGACCCAATCCACATTGTCCGACTCAGTCATCCCAGGTAGTACATCCATATAAGGAGAATCTTCCCCAACATCAGTATCCGCTTTACACGTATAAAAATACTGCAATGGGGCCGAGTGAACTGTGGTGTCAGATCTATGATCAATTATAAACTTGTTCCCTAGAGGATGTGCTCGACCCGTCACAAGATCCACTCGAATGACAGAATCTTGGAACTGCAAGTAGACATGGTTTTTAGACTAGTCATGCACCATTTTTGCTTCCCTCATGAAAGGACGTCCTAAGATCATCTCCGATGCCATAGTGTGTTTGGACAAATCCATAACAATGAAGGTAACTCTTATTTTATGTCCAAACACCTTGATCTTGAGATCTTCTAGCATCCCAATAGGTTTAACAATAGACCCATTGGCCATCTTCACTACTATGGTTGTGGTCGCAAGGTGAGGTCTTCCCATAGTTTCCCAGCAATTTTTAGTCACAATGCTAACCCCAGCGCCACCATCAAGGATTCCCTTCACAGTTAATCCCTTAGTAGTGATTGGTATGGTCGCATTGGATTCATCACCCTCAACGTATTGTCCCAACTTGTTAACAGGTATTTCTATAACAAGGTTCTCATCTAGGTTGGGTTGTGGATCTATGTATTCCTCCTCTATTGGCATCTCCTCATCTCCATCCATCTGTGCAAATTGTGGTAGCCCAAACTTCAATTCTCCATTGAGGAAGGCTCGAAGGGCTGAGACTAGCTCGGGGTCTTTATATAGTTTGGACATGATGGTGGTTCAAACTTCTGAAGACATGAAATCCATCAATTTGGCAATGTTTAACGGCACCTTTTGGCCTTGAGTCCCTTGACGTGGGAAGATGGGATCTCCATTTCTTCGATAGGATCAGGTAGTCTCTTTGTAAACATTATTTCCATCAAGAAGTGAGTACGCCCACTTTCCCATGACTTTAAGTCACTTTCTTCTTGGATGACACTAGGTATGTCCAAGGGTCTATGGACTTCGTGAGGTTGTTGTTGTGTAGGGAACACGGTGTCTATAAGCTGGATCTTCCTAGGTGCTGGTTCTAGATCCCTTTGGGTATCTTCTACCAAACTCCTTAATTGCTTGACTCGCTCAATCTCCTCTGTAGGGTTTGGGTAAGTTCATATCTTCTTTTTGGATCCTGGCCATTGTGGCTCATGAAGATCTTCCTTGTTGGTTTCTATGTTAGTGGTCGTTTTGGTCTCCATGGTTTCACCTGAATCAAAATCTTCTTCAGCGTCGTTCATATATACGGGGTCGTCACCAGTCCCTATGTTGGTCTTTGAACTGGGGTCTGACTTCACTGCTTTGTGCGATCTCTTTCTTCGTGTTTTCTTCTTTTTCTGAGATTGGGCAATTGATGCCGTGTCATTTTCCTCAAGAATATAATTTTGTTTTTGGAGCATCGATCGTGTGAGTACATTTACTGGTACCACGGGTGCACTTGGTGATGGCTCCTCAATAACTTCAATCAAGTTTAATGGCGTGATCTTCGGTGCATTTGGATTATTTGTACATTGGGCAATCAAATGATCTATGCCACATCGATGACACATGAGTATCGGCATTGTAGACGTGCTTGCTTGATTGGTTTGCATTAGTGTGGCGTTCTTTTGTAGCCTAATAGGACACTCGGCTACATGATGTGGACCTCCACACTCATAGCATTGAAGAGGTGGTCTCTTAGCGGTGTAATTGATATTTTGGCCTCTTGCCGCAAGAGCAGCTACTTGATATACAAGTTTGACTTGTTCCCAATAGTCCTCCATGTAGTATTGTGGACTTTCTTCAAGCACATCCATCCCATAGGAGATATTAGGATCTATATCTTCCTCACAGCCTTCCAAACAAGAAATAGATGACTCACAACCCACTTGATTCACAGAAGTGATTCTCGGATGTGGTGGTTGCAGTCCTAGCACTGGAGGTGGTAAGGGTGTTGTTTGAACAACATTTTGGGCCCTAGGGACCATGTGTTGTGCTGTTTGTTCAAGATGTGGGGCCGGCATCAATGCAGGCACTCGAGGTGTGTCTTTCCATGCTAAGGTTGTTCTATTGACCATCGCGCGCTTAAATACTATGCAATCCTTAGCTTGATGACCATACCTTCCACATGCATTGCAGTTCCCATTAAATTTTACTCTAAAGTAGGGCATTCATTGGTACTATGCGGTCCATAGCATACTGAGCACCATTGTTGCTCCCTTCTTGGATACATATGATTGTTTTGCGGAGCACGATTGTCTCTAAGACTCTCTTGAATAGCCTTGGTGAGATCTGCTAAAGTCATCTCAGATATCATTGGCTCCTTAGCAATAGGCTTTAGGGTCATTGACTGATGCCCTGATGCTTGCGAGCTAATAGATTTAGGATCAAGAGATACTCTTTCTCCTTGAATCATTATATTATCCTCCAATTGGATCGCATTGGTGGTGACTGCTTCCCAAGTGGTGATACCTCTAATGACTAGGCCATTGTAGATATCCTCATGTCGTAATCCCCTAATGAATCTATCAAGCAATTGGTTATTGTTGAAGCGCTCATTTGGATTACAACGAGAATTCAAATGCTTCAAGCGACTTATAAAGTCTCTCACCGACTCTCCTTCCTCTCGTTGGGCTTTCTGAAGCTGAGAGGCTACACCCGAAAGCACTCCCTCTCGTATGTATTCTTTTAAGAACAGTCTCCTAAGAGTAGGGTAAATTGTTTTTTCTTCCACCCTTAGGGTTCTATACCAATCCCCAGCCTTTCCACTTAAGGTTAGGCTTAAAGCATTGCTCTTATGTAGGTCATTGTGTTCTCCTAGAGAATCGCATATTTGTTCAAACACTTAGATATGCTTTCTCACATCCCCGTCTCCACTAAATTTTTGTGTGAGCGTGGCTATTTGTACTGCCTTACTTCTAAGCTCTCTATCAGGCGTGTTACGCATATTCTCAGCAATAGATCGACCAATAGCTTGAGCAAATGTTGCCAAGTCACCTAAGTGCGCAGGCACCGTGGGTGAAGGTGCTCCAGAGACTACGTGTGGAGTAGGTATTGGCATTGGGCTTGGCGTATAGGAAGCCCTTGGGTTCCACGTTGGGTACGATGTTGTGCCATGTGGTGGTCCATAGTTCATATGAGTGGCCCTAGGCATTGTAGACATCGGATGTGACATGCTAATGCTAGCCGGTATAGTACCATGGGAATAAGAACTTGTGTATTGTGGTTGTGGAGCATAGGTAGTTGAAACAATGGGGGGGGTAGGGACTACATGAGTACGTGGACCCATAGGTGCATACGATTGGTATACACTTGTAGGTACTGTTGCAGACATTGAGCTACCATGTAGTGGTGCTTTCTAACAAATGAGGTCCATGGCGTGTTTCTTGGCATGCCCATCATTGGGGTAGGCATGGTAGCCGTGGTGTCATCAAGGGAAAGATGAGCTAGACTTGGAAAAGTAAAGCTATCACTTGTGGGCTCAGATTGCATTGAGACCCTTAGCGAAACAACATATGGGGGATCGATGGGACTCACTGGTGGAGTCTCCATTTGTGATAGAGTGGGTTGTTTCCCTTTACTCGTGTCTAAAAATCGCATAGGACCCGTCGAAGGTATGTTTATTCCTCGATTTTGCCTCTCGGGCTGGATAATCCTATGGATGACATTGCAGATCATGTGTTGTTGTTCCTCTAGACTAGTGGCACTAGATGTGGATTGTACAACTTCTAACCAAACCACATGGTATGTGTAGCCCATGTATAGGTCGGTCAAAGTCTCCGTGTGTAGTTCATATTCCCAATTTTCATTGAGAAATACCCCGTCCAAACTTGGTGTACTAGAGGGTTGCCGTGAGGTGGATGCAATGTTGCTTCCCGTGTTTTGACTTTTAGTCACCGCGACCTTAGAGGCGACTTTGGAAGGTGGTAGCTCGGTAGGACCCTCATTAAATGAGGTAGGTAGAATGTCCACGTGGACACTCTGAGGGAGTGTGGGGTCTACAGGAGATGTGAATGGTGATTCTACTTCCCCACCCCCTTCGTTTACTTCACTAGCCGCAGGTTCAGAGCGCGTAGCTCTACTAAAAGTTTCCATCAAATGGCTAAAAACACTAGTTCTAGGTTGTTGGGCCCAGCTAGGCACGGTTTCATTTGTTCCCCCGGGGCTTTGTGTAAGATGATCTTCCATAATATCGTAGTCAGAGGAAGAGTCGCTAGCCGCTATATTTGGGTCTTGGGTTGCACTACCTTGGGTCCCCGCCGAGGGCATAGACCCTAGCGTGGAAGGATAGTGAGTACCCCCGTAAATCGAAGCACTATCTAGTTGTTCGGACTCTAGCACACGACCAGAGCGTAGATACATGTGCTTTGGGTGTCCTACAAGTGTCGGCAAGTACCCTCAAAGGTTACTTGCTTTGTTTTGTGGGTGTTTTGCACCCCGTTTTCTACTTGATTTTTTCTTGTTTTTGATATTTTTTTAATGTTTGATTTTTTTGATTGAAGTGTGTGATAGCTCGAAACGAGCGTATCACTTAAAGGGTCGCTGTGTGCTTTACAGCACAATTTTCGGGCATCTGACGTTCCGTTGGTCCTCAAAAAATCAATTTTTAGCTACGTGTGAAGCTAAAATTCGTTTTTTTTTAAGGCGACTGAGACATAGGCCTGAGCGTGAGCTTGGGCTTGGTCTGGGAGATAAGGTCGCCGCAGCCTGCGCGAGAGCACACACACACTCTATCTACCTACTTCTAACTAATATACCTACTCTTACACACTAACACACTCTATTAACTCTCACTAATCTACTTCCTACTTACTGGACACAGAAAACTAACTACCTTAATACACAGAGAATAAACACAAAACCTTTGAAATCTCTATTAACAAAGAAAACTAACTACCTTAATACATAGAGAATAAACACAGTACCTTCGAAATCTCCATTAACAAAAAACACACACAGTATAACACCAAATCCCTCTTCTCAACACACACACACTCCTTCCTTACCTTTCCTACAATAGAAATTGCACCACGGAGAAGCACAGAGTGCTACTCGAGCTTCATGTATGGAATTCCCTGCAAACTACGCCAAAAATGTGCACGTATGTCGCACGTGTCAATGCAAGGAACTTGCCGATACACCGTGTGCGAGCCACAAATGGCTCCAAGCACACAACAAGCCTAAACTAGTAAGCTCAAAGAAGGCGATGGTGTGTCACTCACCGCTCTACGCTTGCTTCGTGGAGGATTCCTCGCCGCGAAGAAGAAGGAGCCGCTGCTTCGCCGCACTCAACCGCTTCGCCGCCGCCGTGCCTTCGTAATGCTCGATCGCCTACTCTCTCTCTCTCTCTCTCTCTCTCTCTCTCTCTCTCTCTCTCTCTCTCTCTCTCTCTCTCTCACACACACACACACACACACACACACAAGGAGGTGAAGAAGAAGAAGATGGAGATGGAGATGGAGCAAGAGCACTCTTCTATTGCACAAATGAGAGAATGAGTGAATTTTAGGTTTAGTTGACTTTTATATGAGCTCACCCCATTCACACTTGGGCGCCCATGCTTAGCCAACTAATCCCTTGAATGTTCCAGTTAGAGTGCGCCTCTCATCGGCGATCACTCTTACCCTTTTCCTATTGGACCGACAAGCCCGGTACCTGACTCTACCAAATAAATAATACAATGTCCGCCGTAGGTTACAACGTCCGTCGTAGGTGATAGGGTGTCCGTGAGCCGTGAGGGTTAACACAAAGAGAGCTAATCTCAATGTGTGTTTTTGTGTATGTGTATTTAAAGCAGGATACCTTATATCAAATTATATAGATATAGCTTAATCCATATACCTTTGCTTTTTTTTTGTGGTTCTTAAATACCCTTATTTCCAGGTATCAGATCTCACACAAGGAAAAGACCGAAAGTAGATCCGGAGTGTTCATTTGGGCAGCAGTAAGCACCTTCCTCTTCACTGCAGAGTGTTCAGAGATTGTTGTTATGGTAGCAAAGGAGGTTTTCATGAACTCAGATGTAGATGCTGCAAAGGTGGACTCAGAACCTTCTGCAAGTTAGGAGGATAGTAGAAGCCAAGAGGACAATGCAACCCCCAAGGTTCTTCTGCTCAACTCACTAAAGTGAAAGGTGGATTTTTCATAAAGCATTGTCTGTGGCCCACCTACAAAGTGCAGCACAAAAAACAAGATGAAAAAGAGATAGCTGTTGTGGAAGAACCTGCAATCATCAATGAAAGGTTGTTTGACTTTGCAATATTTGCAAGAGCTGATGAGAAATTTCATAAGGTATTTGGAATGTTTAATGCCAGCTTTAATCTTGACGATCTTCTTGCTCAGCACGTCGATTTCTTAAAGAATGAAAGACAAAGTTTTGAGTTGGAGGTCCAAAAGGGCAAGGTCAGTCTTGATGACAAGACTTTTTGCCCTATGCACAAAAGGAGTGCAAGCTTATCTAGGAGTCCTTTGGCTTTCTCTTTTATCTAGATACACTACATGCTAGTCTTATGAAAAACCCTAATGAAGTCATGGAGGAATAAGATCTACCTCCAGATGAACAAGAGGACAAAGAAAAGTACTGCAATGAGGTGGAAGAGATAGAGGAGGTCATTAACTTTGAGGCTAAAGCAAAGGAGGTCGATCAGTAAAAAATGTTTTCTCTGTGAAAACATCAAAAATCAAGCTACCCTTGGATGTGTCTGGATTCAATGAGAAACAAGCTAAGTTGATTCTTCCTGGTGTGCTAGAACTTAGATTTGACAACAAGATATACATTTTTCTCCACATTCAAAGTATTTTCTGTCTAAGGGAAGACTTTGCAGTAGACGCCCTCTTTAAATTCCACGAGGAGAGGAATGGCTTTGTCTCCAAAGACAACAGTGATGATGAGGCAATGGAAACCTCTAGCAACCCACCGAAGTGACTCAAATTATGTTTCCAAAAAGCAAAAAAATATAAGGATACACTCCCTGGTAAGGCTACTCTTCAAGCAGTCAAGAATACTCGTGAAGCCCTCAATGAGCAATGAAGAAATAGAGGAATGGTACAAGCACCCAGCACAAGGGTCGACTCACTCGGTGGACCTATGGAAGGATGAACTTTAGATGCAAGATAAAAGTTTTATGGTAATACCCCCTCCCGGGGGCTCCCTCCCATGTCTTGCTCTGAATCGAACACTTAATTTTGTCTGCAGTCTTGGGTTAATGAAAAGGATGACTTCCTCCATCCTTGCACCCGAGAGTACCGTGGAAGAGATGCAACCCTTTCACAATATCTAGACAACATCTGTGAGGCGCCAATACTGGTATTTCACCATGGAACATTGCAAGAAGATACTCTCGCAACATTTGACCTAAAGACACTATCCCACTTCCTCGGTGGACCGATGCTGCCAAACAACACGTACAAAGTTATTCTTGTCAAAAAAATAATTGTGAAAGACTATTTTGGATATAGTTATGGGTATACAGGTGGTCGTGCTGCATATTACTACACTTACATAGCAATGGCACTATCCTTAGGAAACAAATGAACTCTTAGAGTATGGCAAACACATGATGTTAAGATACAAGGGCAATGTGCCAGAACATATGTCTAAAATCTCAACAAGTTGAAACACAACTTGTGACTTGTACATATGGTCTTAAACATATTGTAATGTTTTGTGGTAAACACATTACCGTCTATCTAATTTTCTCAGATTTTGTTGAAGTACATATTGTGTCAAACACTCGTTCTCTTGCTCCACTTATGGTTGACATATTCCATTGTCTCTCTCCATTTTTTGTGGCCTTCTCTAGCACTAGATTTGTTGAACACCTCAAACCGTTTAATTTTGATTTGTTGTAATTTCTAATTGCATGTGTTGTTGCTTAGGATGCCAATACTTTCTTTTGTTGCATGAGGTGAAGGATTCTATGATAAAACCACTATTTGCCTTGTCTCAAGAGCCACCATGCTGAGTGTGTCTAAAGTAGGCATTCCTTGCCATGTAATGAGGCTTTTCTAAGACTTTGGTATTCCATATTCTTGGGTCTCCGTAATGTTGATGAAGTATGGTAAATGGTTGAAAATGATGTGCTACATATGATAGAAAACTGGCTAGAACAGACACCGACAAAAATTCTAAGCACAAAAGTTGTTTTGAGAGTAACATGTAATGAGTAATCTGTGTGTCATTCGTGCTGTCCTTAATGATTTCTTCAGAAGCTGTAGGTTCTCCTTAATTTTTTTGAGATCCTCTTATGATTTTGTCACACATAAAAAAGACCAAATCTATGAAACGCCACACCTCAACCTTCATGTTCTTGCGAGTAGCTGGCTCCTGGTCCTTCACTACCATATGCATTTTTTTTCCATTGAAAATACTCAACTTTACTAACGTAGTGTAAAGTGTAAGCTTTGTCCTAAGGTGTGAGTCAAGGAGAGGAGAGTGGATTTATCCCACATACTGTGGAGCAAGGCTGTAGAGCTACTTAAAGCTCATTTCATGAATGAATAAACATCAACTCTATTTTGCACTACATGCTTGTCTATGGTGAGCTTGTGCTAAGCTAAGTCAATACTCAAGGTTGTGTTTATGAGTCCAAGCTAATCCTATCTTGGAACCTAATTCACTTGAGTGATAACCTTGCTTACACACACACTCACTCATTGACACTATGTTTCTCTTTCATCCACCATAGCTAGCACAATCCAATTCCTAACATTTGGTATCAGAGCCATGGTGTGCTAGCTAGGATTGTCATTATGCATTAGTGTGTGTTAATTATTATCATCTCCATTAGATCGATTAGCATTTCATAATTGTTGTCACGGCCCATTAACATTTTCATAGTTAAGTTGCATATCTCACTAGTTAAGCACTAATCTAGCTATGTGTGGGCATGTCCTTGGCACACCCAAGAGGCCACTACACTCCATGGCTAGGTAGACTTGATTAGGGAGAGGATTAGCATCCTTTGAATTGCATTTTAGATTGCCTTTTTTGCATCAATTTTTGCATCATTTGCCTCTTCAATTAAATTCATTAAACTCTTTTTCATTTTGCATTGCTCACCTCATATAGAAGTGCTCGACACAAGCTTTCCATAGAGCCTGCAAGCACTCAAATCCGAGCTCGAGAACCCCCTAAAACTCCATCCCCAACTTTGCCTATTATTAGGTGTGTGTGTGTGGAGCCTGCTACTCAAGCTTAAGACTTTGCTTTTTGAAGGGTCTTCACAACCAAGCACGTGGGCTTGTTGGCTAGCCCAATTTTGATAGCCTATTCTTGGCTTGAGATTTCGAGGTCAATTCCTTGCCTATTGTGGGGGGAGAGCGGGCGGACCTGAATCGGCATTACAAAAAGGTTTTTTGAAGACAGCGGGTCCGCTGGGGGGGAGTCCCACGCCTGACGCCCTAGCTTGCGCACCTGTCCAAAAGGCGCCTGCCCGATGATCTGACCGATTTGCCCGCGCCTGCCCGCACCTGCCCGGCAAGCTGCCCTGCTATCCGATCGTGTCTGCCTTCCCCTTTTTTGCCCAGACTGCCCGAAAAGCTGCCCACTTGCCCGGCTTACCCGACCTCTAATTTGGCCCCCCTTCCCGCGCTGTCTCAAGAACTCCAACCCAGTGCCCTTCTCGGGCCCCCCTTCCTGCGCTGATCCCGGCCTCAAAAGCTCCAATTACTCCCGGCCTCAAGACCTCACCAAGCAACTGCTCAAGACCATCTTTCGAATGCTACCAAAGGTTTTGATCTCAAGAAGCATCAAATTCACTCAACAATTCTTGTCCGAAGAACGTCAAAAAGCTTTCATTTGGTTATTTCAAAACTATTCCCACCTGCAACAAACCTGAAGCAACACGGGATCTTCAACCCAAGGGTAGATTCCAACATCCAAAGGAGACTTTCAAGAACTTCAAAGCCTTAAAGTAAAAAGCATCAAAAGCTTATCAAAGGAACAAGCTTTTCAGTACAAAAGCTTCCTCGAGCAATCAAGTGATTTTTTGTGAAGAGGAGCTTCACAAAATTCAAAGGAATTTTCTCTTACTCTCTTTCTCATTAAAATCTTTTCAAATCTTGCAGCCAAGCACAACAACTTCTTGCAATGTATGTAATTGTATTTGTCTACATGGATGACATTATGTGCTTTTGTAATGGGATAGACATTGGCATTGGAGAGTCTCCAAATTGCTAAAACCCTCCATGTGTGAAGACTTTGTGACAAAGTGTATGAGAAACACCGCATGCTTGGGCTCTCGGAGTATGACCAAGAAGGAAGAGAAAGCATTAATTTTTTTCATAAAACTTTTCATAGGATATTTTACCATATTGTTGCATGTCATTATGATGCATGGAATAAAGCCTGATTGCACAACAAAAAGGGGGACAGAAGCACTCGTTCGAGGGGAGGATACGAAGTCAGACCATGAAGCAGTTGAAAGCAACAGTAGAAGCAACGAAGGCAAGAGACCTGACAGAGGATCAGCTCACATAGTAGAAGACAAAAAGGATGAAGACGAGAGCAACATTGTCTTTTATGAACACCCATTTTGAAGATGCAGACTCTCTACTTGTAGGGGAGGACTTTTTCATGTGTGGATACCATCTTATCATCCTGAGTGGACATCACCGTCCTTTGTGGATTTTTCTTGTCTGGATTTTACCATCCTGTGTGGATATCACCATCCTTTGTGGACTTTATTTTCCTATGTGGATATCACCATCCTATGTGGATTTTGTTAGCCTATGTGGATCATGCATCTTCAGTATCTTGTCTTAGTCCAAACCTCAAGGGGAGGATTGTAAAGTGTGAGCTTTTTCCTAAGGTGTGAGTCAAGGAGAGGAGAGTGGATTTATCCCACATACTGTAGAGCAAGGCTGTAGAGCTACTTAAAGCTCATTTCATGAATGAATAAACATCAACTCTATTTTGCACTACATGCTTGTCTATGGTGAGCTTGTGCTAAGCTAAGTCAATACTCAAGATTGTGTTTATGAATCCAAGCTAATCCTATCTTGGAACCTTATTCACTTGAGTGATAACCTTGCTTACACACACACTCACGCATTGACACTATGTTTCTCTTTCATCCACCATAGCTAGCACGATCCAATTCCTAACACGTAGATGGAGTGATATAGCCTTTCATGCTTTGTCAACTTCACATCCTTTATGCCCAGTGGTTTGGATAAAAATTTGCAAGCCTTGACACCCCCAATGGCTGGTTTAGAAGGCACATCCTTCTCTTTGCTTAATCTTTTCTCGTCCCGCTGAATTTTGACATTTTCCCCATGGAGACCTATATCTGACAATACTAATTCAAGGGCCTCAATAGCCATCTGGCACTCAATAGACTTCTTGATTTTCCAAGAAAACCAAATGTAGAGATATACTAACTTCTCCAGAATTCAATAAAGAGCATGCATTGTAAAAATGTGGACATTAACAAGTGGAACTTCCAAAATTGGGTGGAAGTTAGGGTCTTCATTGTGTCAAGTAGGAGCCTTTCTCCACCACTTTGGGTCCATCACCTTTGCAGACTCCATGCAGAACAGACATGGAGATTTTTCTGTTGCACCCATTTCACAATTATACATACACTTCAAAGTTTTGAGGTAACCTGCTATAAAATGCCATTGAAGTGACCTGAAAATCCCCCTCCCATCCACAGACAACACCTTTCCTCGATTCATTTGTCCATCAATTATGTCAGGAATGGGGGTTTGATTGAATGCCCAATACAAAATTTCATGTTCCTCTTTCTTTACTTGAAAGATTTATCCTAATGTGATGTGAAATGAATAGCCTCTCTTGCTCACACCAACTGAGTCAAGTGTGCCTTGTATCTCTGTTGCAGACACTACATTTTGAGAAATAAATCGGTCCACAACATCCCTTTGCAAAACCTTAAACTTCTTGTCATGGATTATATATTTTTCAAGGCTACTGCTTATCAAAGGCTTCAACTACTTCCATACATTGGCTATAGGATCAATGTTTTTCTTGTCTGGATAGATAGCTTGTCTAGAAAGAAAGAAATACATAACTCAAAGCAATATATTAATTACTATGTCTACAAAGAAAGCATAAATAATCAAAGACCAATACATTGATTAGCATACATAAGTATGTTTACAAAGAAAGCATAAATAAGTCATACCAATACATTGATTAGTATGTCTACAAAGAAACCAATACATAGAAAGATTGAGCTCCTTACCTCAATGCTTGGATTCTCTTTTTTAGACCACCAGATCCAACCTTGAAGGTTTCAAGATACTGTAGTTTCTTCTTTTTGCACATGAGCACCCAAGCTCATATCTTTCTTGTGTAATCTTTGCACCTTTTCTCGTAGGACCTGTAATTCATTTGTGTGGTACAATATGGTTTTTTGGTCATTACGATGCAAAAAAAGAGTCATAGAATCTCCTTTTCTTGAGCATAAGGCATGCATCTGTGATTTTTAGCTTGGCTAGTTAAGGCTTTGGAATATCCAAGCAACCCATTCTCTCCATCACCAGCAAAGGTCAACAGACCAATAGGATTTGTACATGCAGGAGAGGCATTAGTCATAGTATTAAGAGGATAGAGGGAACCATTTGTCCAAATGTATACATGTAGTTCTCCCTCTACTTTAAGTCTCTCTTTTCCTGCTTCTATGACTCGTGTATTGGTTTTGCTTCACTTACATACAGGCGCATATTGTGGATCCAAGTCAATGTGTAGATGATATTTATGACGTTTAGTGGGGAGGTTTGAGTCTGTGGAAGATAGGGCCATTACTGCTTAGTGCAAGGAAGACAAGAAAGACATTTAGCTCACTGCTAGAGGGCCATTGCATCTCAATGCAAGAAACATTCAAACTCCCTCCAAGATGACGAGGTGCATTAAATGTGTTGGGATGTCGGCTAGGTGGTTGTGGAAACCACCCTTACTCTTACTTTTCCCTACTCAATATAGGGAGAGAAAGTCAGAGAGTTGACCCTCTCTCACTTTCCTCTCCACTAACCCAACTCCCTGTCTGTGCTTCATCCCCTTCCCCAATTCTCTTCTCCTCTCCCTTGCATGCATCCCTCACACGCACACTCCACCAAGACAACCCCCACAATTGGTTTCAGAGCTTCAGCTTCGGTGGTAGCGGCGATCTCGTTGCAGCAACAAAGCTTGGTTGGAGCTCCATGCTCACGGCCCCGGATTGGGTTGATCCAGTGATGGATCCGGCACGGATCGGAGAGATCGGCGATCTCTCCCCGCTACCCGGTGTTGCACGCAACCCCTCTTGTTTTCAAAGGAGATCTTGGAGATTCCAAGGAATCGAGCAAGAAACTGTGGGTATCTACAGCCAGAACAGGAAGCTTGGAAGAGCTTGGAGGCTTGAGATTTGCAGAGGTCGGAGACAAAGAAGCAAGATTGGAGTAAGCCAATCAAAGCAAGCTCAAAGGTTTGAAGGCAACAAAAAATCGAGGGCAGGTTATGGGTTACAGGGGGCTTTTCAGCCGATTTACACACAAATTCTCCAGGTTTTCAGACATAGCGCTTTCACATGCGATTTAGCAATTTTTTCAACATCAGTTTCTCTGCTGACAGGTGCATTGACAGATGCATTTTTTGTGTGAGCACATCTAGTGCTATGAGCTCTTTTGAGAGTAGATATCCCCGCAGGGATCACTTTTACTGCATGCAGTAGTTCTTGCCGCTTGTTTGAGCGCAGTTCACTCATGTATGTTGAGTTGTGGACACTGCCCACTGTGTTACGTGTGAAGCCATTTTTGGCTAGTTCGGTAGTTTTTCCCAGCCGTTTCTGAGACTCACACCGGAAGAGTACTTTCTGAGACTGTGGCTACTCCATTTATGTCTGCATTAGCCTTTGGAGGGTCAATAACGTGAGGTTTTCTTTGAGTTTGGGTGTGCTTGAATGTTGCAAGACCTTCGGTGATACAGGTAGTTGGAGTTCCCCACTTTTGGTACCCTCACCATAGGAAATGTATCTGGACGATTTCATATGCTTTTGATGCCGAGCTGCCGATCACATTGGCAGTGAAAGTATCAATTTTTGGATGCCCAGTTAGTAAACTTGGCACATTTATGCATATTTTGAGTTGAGTTTTGACTCCTCATACAAAGGAGACTCTGCTGGAGTTCCTTCTCGCGAGCCGTGACTTTCATTGTTTGCACCTTTTGAACCTATTTTGGTTGAAATTTTACTCCTGATACAAAGGTTACTTTACCCAAACTTCTACATCTTCTCGCCATAGTTTGGCACCTCTCAAACCCTCTTGTTAGCGATGGCTTCTTCTTCAAAAAATGAGTAGTATTTCATTTGCAAGTTCAATGGCAAACAAAGGTCTATCAAAACCGTTGAAAGAGCGTGCAGAGGATGATGACTATACGCAAGCTCAGTGGGAGATTTTGGATGCGAGAGCCATGGCTACGATAGGTTTGTGGGTGTATCTCCTTAAGCGTAAGGAAGAGGTCTTTTATACGTTCCAGAAATTCCTCGTCATGATTGGTTGAGAATCAATCAGGAAAAAAGCTCAAAGATTTTTGCACTGACAACGGGTGAAGAATACTTATCCAAGGAGTTCAAGGATTTTTGCAATCAAAGAGGCATTCATTGGCAGTTTACTGCTCCAAAGACACCTGCACAAATGGGATAGTTGAAAGAATGAATGGCACGATTCAAGAGCGAGTTATCTCTATGATTTCTATGGCAAAGATTACTCCAAAGTTTTGGGGGGAAGCTATTCTGACAGCAGTGCACATCATCAACATGTCACCTAGTTCTCCTTTGAATTTCAAAATTCCATAGGAATTATGGACTGGAAAAACGCCAAGCTATGAGCATTTATGTGTATTTGGATCTGAGGCATATGCACAGGTGCCCAAATAACTTCATTGCAAGTTAGATCACACGTCACGCAAATGCATTTTTATAGGCTATGGTGCAAATGGAGAGATGGGCTATCATCTCTGGCACCCAAAATCTCGCAAAGTCATTCTTAGCTCACACATGATTTTCAATGAAGCAAAAATTCACAAGAATCCCATTAAAGAAGTTGAGTACACACGCGTTCATTTTGAGGATGTAGCCTCCGAACCAGCTCAGATCAATAGTGTTGCACCTAATCCTCAAGTGCAAGATACTACTACTGCTCCGGAGAGAACAGAGTCCAACATTCAGACACTGAGACGCTCTATAAGGGTATCATGTGCGCTCGAGCGGTTTGAGCCGAGTATAGACCACATTTTAGTCTCACTGGACAGTGGGCCAACCTGCTACAAAGAAGCTATACAAATGTACAATAGCGTTAAGTGGGAGCATGCTATGCAATCAGAATACACTTTGATTGTGGCTAATGAGACAAGGAATTTGGTTGAATTACCAAAATGCAAAAATGCTTTACCTTGCAAGTGGGTATACAAGAAGAAGTATACAGTGAAAGATCCCGAGCCTATGTACAAGCCTCGTCTAGTTGCCAAGGGTTTCAAGCAGCAAAAATGTTGGAATACTTAGTCTGCAATGGAAAGATAGATAACCCTAGAGTGATGGGCGTATATACAATTCTCGGGGGGAAAAACCTCCTAAAGAGGGAAAAAATGCCTTGGCGGTCCTAGTGTGTTGACACACATCACTATCACATGTATATGGTAATAAATCCCCCCGGGAGTGATGCGGTGAACGAGAGCTGGCACATAGTAAAGGGAAGTGACATGCCCTAAGGACATGATCAGTCCACAAAGGGGAATAAGCCCAAAGCTTTGAAAAAATCTTCAAGCTTCTCACAAGACAATGCCTTTGTGAAAAGATCTGCAAGGTTGTCCTGTGTTGGCACATAAGCCAAGATGATCTCTCCTGCTGAGAGACTCTCCCTGACATAGTGGTAATGCACCTCAATGTGCTTTGTGCGAGCATGAAAAACTGGGTTCCTCAATTGCCAATGCGCTCTGACTGTCAGTGTAGATAGTGATGGCAGTGTCCTGTCCAACATCCAAATCATCCATAAGGCGTCTGAGCCATACACACTCAACCGTAGCTGTGAAGACTGCCCTGTACTCAGCCTCACAACTCGAAGTAGCCACGGTAGGTTGCCTCTTGCTCAACCATGATATACATGAGCTACCAAGCATGAAACAAAAACCACTTGTGGACAGTCGCATGTCAAAACAACCAGCCCAATCTGAGTCCAAAAAAGCATGTAAGTCTAGCCGCAATGATCCCCCCTTGGGATGAAACAAGCCAAGATGTAAAGTTCCACTAAGGTAGCCAAAAATCCTCTTGACAGCCTCCCAATGCTTAGACCCTGGGCTATGCATAAATCTGCTGACCTGTGAGAGTGCAAACTAAATATCCGGCCTTGTGTTGCATACATAAATGAGGCAGCCAACAACAATTTGGTAAAGAGTGACATCAGCAGGATCACCAGCATCATGTGGACTCAACTTCAAACCTATTTCCATGGGAGTGGCAATAGGTTTGCAATCTTCAAGTCCAAACTTACATAGCAATGTCTCTATGTAACATTTCTGACACAAGGCAATACCACCATCACACTGCTTAAATTGTATACCCAAGTAATGATGCAACAGCCTCAAATATTTCATCTTAAAAGTAGCATTCAAATCAGCCTTAAATTCAGCAATATGTCTCTCACTTGGTCCAGTGATCAGCAAATCATCGACATAAAGAACCACAATGAGATGTACATCACCCTCACGCTTTACATACAATGTGCTTTCTGTTGGACTGTTACAAAAGCCTCGTTTGACCAAATGAGTGTCAAATTTCTCGTACCAAGCACGAGGAGATTGCTTCAACCCATACAAAGCCTTCTTACATCTGCACACTTTGTCCTCTTGTCCTTTTATGACAAAACCGCGAGGCTGCGTTACATAAACTTCCTCAAATATGTCACCATTCAAGAAAGTAGTAACAATGTCTAATTGATGTACATCCTAACCAAAATGAGCTACCAATGCACATAAAAAATGCACAATATTCATACGACAAGTGGGAGAAAAATTCTCTTCATAATCTATGCCTTTTTCTTGTGCATAACCCTTTGCAACAAGTCGAGCCTTATGGCGATCGATCTCACCATCCGGCTTGCGTTTTAACTTGTAAACCCACTTAGTACCAATGGCCTTTTTGCCAAGAGGCAAATCACATAAAGTCCATGTGTCATTTTCTATAAGTGCATCATATTTTGATTACATGGCAGCCATCCAATTTTTTGAATCTTGTGCTTCATCAAAAGACAGAGGTTTGCCGACATCATGAAATTTAGACACAGCCAAAGCATAACAATCTGATGCATAATATGCATGGCCAGAGCTTGAACGAGTACGACTAGACAAAGGTGCATCCAATTTACTATCACGCAATGTATGCACCAACCATTTTGGCATACCTCTAGCCTGCTCATTTTCAACCCTTTCCTCATCAAGTACATCATGTACATCTGCATCAGTAATAGGCTGATCTGTAACATTTTCGGAAACCCCCATAGGCTGTACATTTGCTTCATTGGAATTTACATTCAAACTTCCACCACTGAAAAGAGGCAACAAAGTGTCATAAATGTCCTCTGAGCTTACATGACTGTCTCTAGTACATGAGAGCAAGGGCTGAATAGAATCTTCCACAAATACTACATCCCGTGAAACCATAATACGCTTTGTTTGCGGATGATACAACCTGTAACCTTTTCTTTTAGCACTATAACCAACAAACATACATTTGATAGCCTTATCATCCAATTTTCTACAATGTGTTTGTGGAACCAAAGCATATGCCAAACAGTCAAAAACACGCATGTGCTCAATAGAAGTCTTTCTATCATGCCATGATTCATATGGAGCAATAGACTACAAAGCTTTTGTAGGACACCTGTTAAGTACATAAGTGGAAAACATGATGGCCTCAAGCCAAAAAGAATACGGCAAAGCTTGACTTTTGACCATATATCTTGCCATTTTCGTAAGTGACTTGTTTTTCCTCTCAGCAACACCATTTTGCTAAGGTGTATAAGGAACTGTACATTGGTGTTTTATCCCATGGCTAGCCAGAAATGCATCAAATTCATGAGACATATACTCCCCCCCTCGATCGGAACGGAGGGTGCCCATAATACATTTCGAGAGATTTTCAGCCATAGCAAGAAATTGTTTGAAGCACATAAAAACTTTGGACTTCGCTTTAAGTGTAAATACCCATGCATGCCTCGAGTAATCATCAATGAAAGTCACGAAGTAAAGGTAATTGCCAAGGACGGAGTTTGCATGGGCTCACAAACATCACTATGCATAAGCTGCAACCTGCATGTGGCCCGAACTGAACAATCCTTTGGAAACTTAGAACACTGCATCTTACCCAAAATACAGCCTTCACAAACATGTTTGACAGGTGCTTCAAGAGGCCGCAAAGAAGCAACCCCATTAGATTTCTACAAACGCAGCAAATCAGATGACCAAAATGTGCATGCCAAAGTTTTGCATCTGAAATAGCCCTTGAATCTGCAATAGCATTTGCAAAATATTGTCTACACTTGTCATACAAAGTGAGCTTATACAGCCCACGGCACAAAAGGCCAGATGCAACAATTTCATCACCAAAATTGAGATCATGAAATGTACATCTGTCATCCACAAATTTGACTACAAGTCCAAGTCTAGCAAGTGTAGATACAGACAAAAGATTCTTCTTGATCCCAGGTACATAAAGTGCATCAACAAAGTGGGAAGGAACTGCCATTTGCAGCAATAAGCACAATCTTTCCAACTCCCTGAATCGGATAAGAGGCATTGTTGGCACAAGTGACTAAATTCCCATGAGGGACAGACTCGAAAGAGGTGAACAATTCACGATGTGAGGTAATGTGCTTTGTAGCACCACTGTCAAAATACCATACATGTGAATTTGCAGCAAACAACTGACATGCATGCATCATGAATAACAGGATTGTAAGTGCACTTTGCACTAAAAGCCCATTCTGCATCAACATCAGCAACACAATCTCCTTTCACAGAAGACTCAACAATGGCTGCATTTGTAGTGGAACCAGCATTTACAATGGAACCACCCTCTTTCTTCTTAGCCTCTTTGGCCTTCAACTTAGGACACGACTTGATCGAGTAATCATTAGCTTTACAATAATGGCAACGCATCTTCTTTTTGCCCTTGTCACCAGAATTGCCCGACAATGTGCTGACAGCAGAAGCATTGGGAACAGATGTTTTTCCACTTGCAACAGAACCATAAGAATTGGATGCATTGCTGTTACCACCCTTTCTTTGAGAAGCAATAAAAGCCTGTTCAATTGCACGTTGTCTAGTCCTGTTTTTTTTGGAAAGTGACTCTTGCAACAGCAATGTGCAAAATGCATCAAACTTGACAACTTCAGGATTTCCTTGGGTCAGAAGTCTCCAAGTACTAGCAAAAGTCTGGTAAGAATCTGGTAAGGCATCAAGAACAGTCTGCACAAGGGAACTGTCTGAAATGACTTCACCTGCAGAAATAAGTTGCTCATTGATATCCTTGACACTAACAAGTAAAGTGTCCATATCATCTTCCTCATGCATAATCTTCGACTCCAGCTCTTTATGCAGCAAAGCAATTTTAGCCACATTGCGACTTGCATAAAGACCAGCCAAAATATCCCAAGCCTGTTTTGCAGATTTTGCTGAACGGATGTGAGGAACAATGGTGCGCTTCACAGACAACGCAATCAATGTATGAGCCTGTGCATCCTTTAGATCCCAACCAGCTTGTTCTACCTTAGGCAAAACAACTCTAATAGCAGCAAGACCTGCAACATCCTCAACATTGCCTACATCCTCAGAACCAAGACGTACATCAATGCCCTGCAGAACCAGGACGTACTTCAATGCCCTGCACAATATTCCAGACGCCCTTTGACACAAGAACATGTTGCATTATATAAGCCCACATAGGGTAATTGTCCCCATCCAACCTGTCCTCAGCAGCAAACATCTTGAAGACATCTGTGTTGTTGTCAGCCATGGTAAATGTTGCACCTGATGTAAAACTGCCTGAAAATAGGAGAAATGGAGCGAGAACAACACGTGCTATATAGCACAAAACATAGAAGACTGTAAGGCACCAGTTATGCAAAAATTGGCACTGACAGAAATTTTGCACAAAATGACAAAATTGCATGTTCAGGCTGCCTGTAGTGGAAACGGAGGCCGAAATGAGCCCAAATCAAAAATCTGAGCAGACTAAGCTCTACAAGATATACCAAAATATTTGTCGACCTGTGAACGCTCTCCAAACCTCACTGTAATCGAAGAAAGTGAGCAGGCATGTGCTGGAGCAGCTGGCGACTAGCCCCGGGATGATGTAACCTGCTCTGATATCAATTGTTGGAATTAGGGTTGCAGAGAAATGCACACAGCTTGGAGAAGACGAAGGAAGCTCAAGGCACACAATAGAGAGTATGTTACTTAGTGTGCAATGGAAAGATAAATAACCCTAGAGTGATGGGCGTATATACAATGCTCGGGGGAAAAAACCTCCTAAAGAGGGAAAAAATGCCCCGGCGGTCCTAGTGTGTTCACACACATCACTACCACATATACATGGTAACAAAAAAGGTGTGGATTTTGATGAGATTTTCTTTCCAGTAGTCAAGATGACTACACTTTGCACTGTGCTTGGCTTGGTTGCTATCCAGGACATGGAACTTGTCCAAATGGATGTGAACACAACATTTCTTCATAGGGATCTATATGAAGATGTCTACATGAAACAACCAGAGGGTTTCATACGTGAAACCCAAAAGCCAACGAGGGCAAAATTGGTTTGTAGGCTTAAAAAGGCACTCTATGGCCTCAAGCAAGGTTCAAGGCAGTGGTATCAAAAATTTGACAAATTCATGCAGTCTCAGGGTTACATAAGAAGTCAAGAGGATCACTGCTTATACACAAAGAGATTGAACGATGGTTCTTTAATCATCTTGATCTTGTATGTAGATGATATGCTTATTGCAAGCAAATCAATTGATGAGATCAATCAGTCGAAAAAGATGCTAAGCACTCAGCTTTCCATCAAAGATTTGGGAAATGCCAATCACTTTCTTAGTATGCACATCAAGAGAGACAGGCAACGTGAATTCTTGAATCATCTCAAGAAAAGTACATCCACAAAGTCTTGCAACCTTTTAGTATGCAGGGGGGGAAGTTACAAAGTACCCCAATGCAAACATACTCCAAACTTAGCAATGAATATTCTCCCGAGACGGTTGCTGAGAAAGAGGAAATGGTGAAAGTGTCATATTCTTCAGAAGTTGGAGTGGTTATTAGGTACATGGAAAACTGTGACAACAAGCATTGGGAAGTAGTGGAGAAAATCCTCAGATACTTAAAGGGTACAACTAGCATGTGTTTACGCTTCAAAAATAGCGATGCATCTATTGTAGGTTACACGGATGCGGATTATGCGGGTTGGGTAAATCATAGAAGATCCACATCTGGCTATGTGTTCGTGTTTGTTGGAGTAGCTATCTCTTGGAGATCGTGTCTCCAAGACTGCACGTCTTCAGCTACCACTGAGGCAGAATATGTTGTTGTGCCTAACGCAAGCAAGGAAACCATATGGTTAGCTCGTCTAGTAGTGGGAAATTTGGGCATTCACAAGGTTCCAGTACTACATTGTGATAGTCAGAGAGACATTGCTTTGGCAAAGAATCCGATGTTTCACTCAAGGTCAAACACATAGAGGTCAGATACCATGTCATACGAGATGCATTGGCTAGCAAGCACATCGAACTTGTCAAGGTTCACACTGACAACAACCCCGCAGATGCTCTCACGAAGAGCATATCACTTTGCATAGAACTTATGGGTGTAGGATGAAGCCTAGGAGATGCTTCATCAACTTTGTATAGACTAACTATACTGATGCCACTATTGACCACCATGACCTTTAAGTGGGAGGTTGTTGGGATGTAGGCCAGGTGGCCGTGGGAAACCACCCTTACTCTTACTTTCCCCTAATCAATATAGGGAGAGAAAGTGAGAGAGTTGACCCTCTCTCAATTTCCTCTCCACTAACCCAACTCCCTGTCTGTGCTTCATCCCCTTCCCCAATTCTCTTCTCCTCTCCCTTGCATGCATCCCTCACACGCACACTCCGCCAAGACAACCCCCACAAAATGTAATTGAAAAGAGACATTACCTCAATCATCATGGTTGTTATGGCTCTATCAAAAGAATCCACTTAGAAGTACACTTTTTGAACGGTTGTTTGACGACAACTTTTCTTTTACCACACTTTTCTTGCAGAGGGCGATGTAAATAGTCCTATCCTCTGATAGCTCAAAATGGATCCAGAGGTAACGGGCTTGTGGGTCACGTGCTACAATCTATATCCTGCTTTGGAGTCCCTTGAAGAGTATAGCCCCTTGATGTGAGAACTCCTACTAAAAGCCATGAATCTTTGGTAGACTCCACTATGGACTCTCATGTGTCTTTGTCATAAGAATGAGGTCCCATCCTCTCATCACCTCCTCAAGTCTCTCTGGGTGTGTCCATAGATCCCCGTTGCAGTTTCGAACCGCGAGGTGGATCTCCTCATGTGTCCCATAGGTGGCAAGTCCCTATACGAGGGTCATGCCATCAATGATGACCCTACCATCTTAGTATATCATCTTCTTCCCTTCTTTACGAGCTTTCTTGACTCTAGGCATGCATGCTCGGCAGTGGTCCTATTGCATCTTGGTGAGGTCGTCGTCAAGGTAGATAGGGGGCCCTCGAGCACTCTGAGGATAACCCTCTTTTGGATGAAGGATGTTCAAGACTCCTCGAAGGTGAATTGGAGGATGAGGGCTCTTCTTTGTGGATCTTTGCTGGCTCTCCAAGCTTTGAAGAAGGGTGGCTCCTCGTCTTCTTTGTAGACCGAGCTTCATGCATAGGGCTTTCCCATCACTCTTGGGAGTGGATCCCTCCTCTTCTTTGATACCAGTCACTTGTACATTGAGGCAGCAGGCTTGTCGCATCTTGTCTTCCTTAATGGTTGTGTGTATGATGAGCACTTCATCTATTTGGGCTTTCGCTTTCGGCTCCTTTTTTATGTTCTTCTTGATTACTTCAACCCATCCTTCCTTGGTAGCCTCCAATTTTTCGTCAATGCTTGTCGTGAGAGCTTTGGTGATCTCTTCTTTGAGGGCTTCCTTGGCTTCCTCTTTGATCTCTCCTTCATTCGAGGTGAGGGATGCGATAGAAGCACAGAGGAGGTTGATTTGCTCCTTAAGCTCTTCCTTTTCTTTCTTCCATTCTTCTTTTTCCTTCTCTCTCTTCTCCTCCCACTTCTCCTTCTTTTTCTTCCATGCTTCCTTCTCCTTGGTCAAGCCTTCGACCTCTTTCTCAAGCTTGTATGGCCGATGAGTGAAGCCATCGAGGGTATCCGCGATGTAGGACGGCATCTTATCATTCGGCTTGTTCATCTCTGGCGGCTTGGCCGTCTCTTTCTTTGAGGTGTTCTTCGGCATGTCGGCACTTGGGGGGGGGGGGGGGGGGGGGGGGGGGGGGGGGGGGGGGGGGGGGTCAATGTGATATGCTCATGAGAGAGAGAGAGAGAGAGAGAGAGAGAGAGAGAGAGAGAGAGAGCGTTGAACATTGCCCCCTCTTGCTACAGCCTATTGAAACCCTAAATGCAGCCCTAATCAGAATCTAGCCTGCAAAAACCCTAAACGCTACCCCCTCTTGCTGCAAAAACCCTAACGTAGCCTGTTGAAACTGTAAATGCATCCCTAATCACAGCCTACAGAAAACTAAACGTTGTCCCCTCTTGCTGTAGAAATTGTAATGCAGCCTGTTGAAACTCTAAATGCAGCCCCAATCGACTGACCTAAACGTAGCCTGCAAAAACCCTAATCATTGTCCCCGCTGGCTGCAAAAATCCTAAACACTGCCCCCTCTTGCTGCAGAAACCCTAGTCACTACCCCCCCTTGTTGCAAAAACCCTAAATGAAGCGAGAGAGAGAGAGAGAGAGAGAGAGAGAGAGAGAGAGAGAGAGAGAGAGAGAGAGAGAGAGAGAGAGAGAGAGATGTTGGGGGTTGCACACCAAGCAGAGACATATGCTCTCTTGCCCCTCAGAGGTGCCACAAATGGGTTGAGAGAGAGAGAGAGAGAGCACTCACAATGCGGTGTGGAGCTGAGCAAAAGGGCATCCTCCTCTCGTCTTCACTACTCACTTCCGCTCTCAACGCTTCCATTAATCATGGGATCAATGGGGGAGAACTCAACGCAAAAATCTCAAGGAGACCCAATGGCATCCAAAAATTCCATGTGGTAGGTCGCCCCTAGATTTGAACCCAGACAGGTACTATGACAGCCCAATGCCTTGATCGGATGTACACATGCTTTTTAGTGAAATGCATGTGAGTTTTGTTTACTTATGCTTGCTTGAGTTTACTCTCTTGATGTTGGAGTTTACAAAATTTGTCTGTGTTTACTTATTCCAAATCGGACAGTAGCGCGCCTCTCTTCTTTTGTTCCAATACTTTTCCTTCATGGATTTGATCATGGGTCTTCATTAAAGTCCCCGTGCCCTTTAGTCCATAGGCTCGACAATTGCCAGCATGCGGAGTACTCACTCTAGAAAATGACTTATTAGGAGAGAATGATTAACATCCATTTTGGCAATGAGATGCTCCATAAGTCTAGCATAGGGATGCCCAAGGATTAGAGGAGATTAGGAAATACTAACCTCTAGCGATTACTATACCAATTTTTGAGGATTTGAGGGGGATATATCAGGGATGCATTCATGGTGTAAGTGATATAATTACTAACTTTATTAGGTTTCCAAAACACTAAAAAATGTAGGCCAAGATAATGACACTATCAATAATGACTTGACAATCACTTGATTAACTATGTTCTACATGCAAGCCTTGGTTCCACATCAATTGCAACTTAGTTTGAATAAGCTGTGCTAACTTAGTGTGGCAAAGAAGAATGGAGATTCTTTACATCTTGATTGTCTTTATTTGAAGCTTGCAAAGAAGAAGCATCTTGCCTTTTTGTACATGTACAAAGTGCCACCTCACTTAGAGTCCTGGTCGTGTCTCAAAAGACTCTTGAGGAGCAAGACACCATGCTAATTGAAGTATGTGACATCCTTGCCAAGTGAGCTCATTGAACCGGCCCTGTGTATACCTTTCAAGTCGCCTCTATAAACACATATCTTTGAAGTCACGTTGGGAAAAAATAACATATGCTATGTATGTATCCTAAGGTCTACCAATATGCAGTCTAATCCATATGTATGTAGCATTGCACAGCATGTACTACATGGCAAAGCCACACCATGAGATCCTTCTTCCTTCATGCCTCCTTGTCATATCAATACATTCCATTCCATCTACAACCAAGAACACAAAGCAACCTATGGCAACACATTGATGTGGCTTTATATTGTTGCACTATTTGAGCCCCTTAGTGTTGTCCTCAAAGTAGCATGTGCCGGCTCTATTATATAAGCCTCATAGACCATATACCATGCTTTGGGGCATTGATTGGGAATGATCACTCCACCATCGCCGCATACAACATATCTTTCCCTTTTTTTTTTCTTATGAATACATGGCATATCTCTTTCTTATGTACTGTCTAGGAGACAATGAGATCCTCTTACAAATAATATTGTCTCCCTTGAGCATTCTACTGTGCCAAAAAAGCCCTCTTTTTAAGTGTGTCTATAAACATTAGAATGTCTGCCCTCCAATCTTTTTGGTTGTTACCAACTCACCATGTACCTCTACACTTTAAAGCATTCATGATTTCAGCTCTTTTCAAGCATTCTTTCGTGCAGCCACAAATATCTAATCAACACTCTCCTTCATTGCACTTACACTTTCAATCTTCTGCATGAACAAAGGGTCAGGTTGACTCTTTACTATGAGCTTCAATAAGCACATTTACTTGGTTAGGTTGACAAGCCTTGTCATTGTTTTCTTGAGGCTCATATGTTTAATAAGAATGAAGATAGACAACACTCCATAAACCATATGGAGATGTGATTCATGTGTCACTAAGTCCCTCAATCATCTCCTTACATCATTAAGGGGCGAAAGCATGTTAGCATGCACACAAAAAAGTAGTCCAAATCAATGCTAATTAGCACACTTTTGAAGTCTATACAATTGCACGATAACATGGGCCAAATCTTCAAGTTCTGCGTCAAATTTTATGTATCGATAGAAAGCTCTTCAAACAAGGAACCCAAATGTGCCAACTCCAACAAGTTTTGATATTATTTGTAAAAATTTTATCAAATGCCCGGTTTTTTGCAAACTGAGCTAAGCTGAATATGCTAAATAACAACAAAAGTGTGTCACATTAACATGCTTCCACCCTAATACTCAAGAGTAGATGCAGACTTGTGTAGACTTAGTTCATGATTAGACCATACTCCATTTAACTGGCACACTGAGTTTCCACATGGAGGTAATAGGTGAGCTGCATGATAGCCACTCAATGGCATCCATTAACCTACTGCCTTAAATACATCAGAATCTTGATTCTACTCCACTGGAAAAAGTTTTATATCTTAACTAGCCATCATCGGAACTCTCTTGCGATTTTGCTGTTAAAAATTCAGAGCCACCACTAAGCATCTGCCCTTTTGGCTGGCGAAGACTTTGAATTCATACAGCAAATGCAGTAAGTTGGTGGTTTGAATCCTCCCTCGCCCATCTGCCCTTTAAGACTATAAAACAGTGCACACAGACACACAAATGCCATCCCAAAGCAGCCTCAGTGAAATGCATTATCTAGCGGCAATTAAGGCTATTGCCCACATGATACATTATAGCAACTAAGCTATTGGTAATTGGGCTTTCCAACTCCAGCTCCAATAATACTTTGACCCACAAGGCGCAGATAGAAATGAAGCCATAGGGAAAGAGTAATCACCAAGCTTTACAGTGAGCCTAATCTGAAAGCGTCAAGAATAATAAATTGACATCTGCTCATCTTTCAACAGATAAAAGTGTCAGAGAAATAGATCATTTCAAGCAGCCTCACGGGTTATGGTATGTCAAATTCAATACCCTCACAAGAATAAATCTCACCTAAAGCTTCCCACCTTGCTTTCATCCTTAACTACCCAGCTCCATTGCACATACAGTTGCCTAACAAGATTTGTTTACTGAATATTGGGCAATTAGGATGTGTTCATTCCTCTTTGAAGCATCATGAAACAGCTCAATTCTTTACTTCGGCAGAGTTGAGGGTAAGCATCATATAGCCCACACGACACAAAAGTGCAGAGATGGGCTTGAACTAAAGCACAGTTCCGTGCAAACTGGATCAGATGCAGAAAGATGAGATGCTCCCCTCCATGCCACACCAAATAATACAAACGAAACAAACATGTGTACAAGATATTACAAATGTGTACAATTGACTGTGCCTTCTTCCTCAATTACATTTTACATTTAAATTTTCAAGCAAGCTCAACTTATGCCTACACAGTGCTGTTTTGCTTATCGCAGCAAGTTATCTCACAAGCTTGCAAAAGAATCTTATGTTCACCTGGTACAATGCCTTGCTTCTTGACAGCTTCACTCTTCATATCTTGCCTGTCATTATGCGGCCACAGAAGAGGCTTGCACAGAGTCCTTAATCTGTCTTCTAAGAATTTTCACAATCCTGAGGTCACATCCACTCGCAACAAGGTCCTCCAAGAACTTCCAAGCCTCTTCAGTTTTACCCTGCTTACACAGACCCCCAATGAGTGTGGTATACGTCACCAAATTTGGCCGAACCCCTCTCTCTTTCATTTCATGAAAAATTGCAAAAGCATCCTCGGTCCTTTCAACAGTGAAATAACCCTCCATCAAGTTCATGTAAGTTATTACATCAGGTTCACACTTCTGCCTATTCATCTCCTCCATGAGTTCATCAGCCTTATCCATGAATCCTGCCTTACAAAGACCCTTGAGGAAGGCATTATAGGTTACAACATTTGGTATGCACCCGGCTCTCAGCATTTCTTCAAAAACTGCCTGCGCTTGCTCCACCATTCCCTTGTTACTAAGGCCATCAATCAAGGTGCTGTAAACGTGATTGTTTGGCTTGACATTCTTAGCTAGCATCTCATCCAAAAGGTCTAAGGCTTCTTGTACTCTGCCCATCTTACATAGCCAACTCATCACTGTGGCATATGTTACCACACTGGGGCTAGTACCCTTTCCAAAAATCTTCCTGATGGTCGAAAGGGCCGCCTCTACACGGCCTGCCCTAAAAAGCCCACCCACAAGAGTTGTATAGGTGATGGTATTCGGAATACGCCCTTTCTTAACCATCTCTTCCAGTACCTCTAAAGCTTCATCCGTTTTGCCCATCTTACAAAGCCCATTGATGAGGGTATTGTATGTCACAACATTGACAGCACATCCCATTTCATTCATTCTTTGAAATACTTGAATACCCATCTCAGCTTTGCCCAGCTTGAACAAACTGTCCATGAGCTTATTCTGCATTGTGGTATGGGGGTCTATACCACTGTCGATCATTTCATCCAAAACTTTGACAGCATCATCTATCAAGCCATCCTTGATCAAGCCATTGATGAGAGTGCTGTATGTGATCTCATCCGGCTCACAGCCCTGTTCCTTCATTGCTTCGAATATAGCAATAGCTCTATCACCCCTACCAGCCTTGAAGATGCCATCCACCAGCCCATTATAAGCTCTAATGTCAAGGCCTGGTCCCTCCTTGGAGATTACACCCAAGAATGCTAGAGCCTCGTCTAGCTTTCCTTCCCTACATAACCAGCTGGTCAGAATGTTGTGAGTTACAAGGTCCGGTGCGCTTCCTTTCTCCTTCATTGTCTGGTACAACGAAATAGCAGTTGTTGCTTTACCCTTGCGAAGAAGTCCATGAATCAGAGTGTTGTATATTTTTGCCCCAGGGTCACACCCTGCCTCAATCATGATGTATAAAAGAGACACCCCGATTTCTGGCTTTTTCATTTTCACAAATCCGAAAATCAACAACCTGTATGTTATCACATTCGGGGTACACCCCGCATGAAGCATCTCTTCCAGCAGCTCGAGAGCAGTTGCCTCATCAGTTGCTTTAAGGGATGCATCAATCAAAGCATGATAGATGTACCTGTTTGGGGCGCATTCACGCCTGTTCATATCTTCAAGTAGTGCTCTTGACCTTGCTAGATCACGATCCTTGCAGAGTGCGATAATAAGGACTGAATAGCTTACACTGTCCGGATAGCACCCGCTAGTGAGCATGTCTTGGAAAGCTGACATGGCATCATTTAATCTGTTGGCGGACACAAGCATGGAGACATACTCTTTGTACGTCTGAGACGTAGGCTGGCAATTGTGTTCTTTCATAGAGTGAAAAGTCGCAATTGCTTTGTCGTACATGCCCGCAGAGCCATAGCACCGGATAAGAACATTGAAAGGGGTATCCGTGACCGCGAACCCCAGATTCTTCATGCTGTCCATGACACCCCAGATAACATCAAATTCTTTTGCATCTCCCAAGATCTCGATGAGGCAGTGATATGTAGTGAGGTCATGGGCAAAGTGGGGTAGAGAATCCGCCCATTGGAACAAGCGCATCGCAAGCTCTGCATTAGGGGCCATGCGTAGAACGTCGCATAGTAGGCGGGAATGGAGCTGGGGGGCAAACAGCGAGAGGGCAGAAACAAGACGAGGACTCCAGCATGCATCTTCAAGAAGAATGGACTGTAAGCCCTGAGCTTTCTTGGACAAGACAGAGGTTAAGGGCATGGAAGACGACTTGACCTGAGATGGGCGATGGAAAAGGAGGTCTTCCTGGCTCTGTTGATGCTGCACGAAAGCTCTGCAAGCCACCTTCCTGAGGAGGAGAGCTTTGTGGGCGTCCCTGCTGGGTCTTAATACAGTGGAGAAGAGAGGGGTATAATGGGGCTGCCGTAGAAATTCCTGCTGGCTTACCTGCTGGGCCAACTCCATAGCTCCTCATGCAGGCATACAGACTACACTCACGCGCCCATATCCAATCCTACCCAAAAAGTGGAAAGATTAAGGGGCAAATTACCTCTAATTTGTTTTAAAATTCCCAATATACCCCAAATATTTTATCATAAATTCCAAAAATGCACTTCAAATTTTCCGAAATACCCCTGGTTGTGAGATTAAATAGGAAAAATTACCCAAATACCCCTCTAACATGTGGACATTCCCAAAATACCCCTCAAATTTCAAAAATTCCCAAAATACCAAATACCCCCAATTTTTGTCATGAATTCTCAAAATGCCCTTCAAATTTTCCAAAATTCCCAAAATACCTCTGGTTGTGAGATTAAATATCTCCAAAGATAAAAACATTTGTAGCTTTTCATAAGAAGACTCGTTGTCTATCAATACAAGATGTTAAACGCTATGGTTAATTTGCAAAAAAAAAAGCCTCAATAGGCCTTGTTCCAAGTAGGGGGGTTTATCCCAAGCTATGAGAACTTCCTCAAGATAAACTAGTATGTGATCCGCAGGCTTCTGTGGCTAGAAAAAGAATGGCCTTTACTTTTGAATGCTATCTCCCCTTGAAGGCGCAAAAATATCAATGCTTTGTTCTGCATGCTCATAGTGCATCATCACCAAGTCTAGAGTAGTCACTCAAGAGGATTTGATCTACCTAGTGTTGGAAAAATGGCTACCAAGTCTAGTAGTACAAAATGGATAAGTGAGCAATGTGTTAAAACATGAGAACCTATAATTGCTAGCATAATGGTAGAGCTTTGCATGCCCAATACTCGAGTTGGTTCCAATGTAATCGCATTGTTATCAAGGCCCAAGAGTGGAGCTGACTTTGACATGGCTTCACATTGGGAATGCAATCGGCCCCAATACCTCTATATATGGCTCTATCTTGTTTGCTCCCATCTTTGCCTCCCAATTAGATACTATACAATGGATATGAAGTAAAAGAGGTCATTATCCCCTTGGTCTACCTTGGGCTCATTGTGATACGAATCTTGGAGATACAAATGAACTATGTCAGCATGTCATTGAGAAAACATGAGGACTCATAGTTGTTGCCATTGTAATAATAGAGCTTCAAGCTCCCAAGGGTTCAATTGGCTTTAATGCGATTGGCCTCACCATGTAGGTGGTGTCTATATTCCCTACTTCCTAGGTGTGGTAACATGGGACACCAAACATCTAATTACAACAATGCAAATGTAGATTAGTTCTATAGGGGGCATGTGTTTGTTGGTGTATATATTGCTCATATATTGCAAGCCCTTAAAACCTGACAATAATAGAAGCAAAAGAAGGTTTCTTTAATTTTGTGAGTGGATATTATGCTAAATTGAAGGGTGCTTTGCAAAATGGACCTTAAGCATTCTCTCTCTCTCTCTCTCTCTCTCTCTCTCTCTCTCTCTCTCTCTCTCTCTCTCCAAAAAGTACAAAAAAAATTACTTCTCTAATAGAGGGGATCGTCCTCAACCATACATGCATGAGCCTATCCTTGCTTAGTTCCCACTCATCTTGTTGGATGGGTCATTAAAACACATGGGAAGAGTCTCTTTGCGTATGCACACGGCCATTGCAATTTTTAGAGTCTAAGCACCATAACCTACTTCAGTCCTAAGCTTCTAATTGCATTTGACCTTACTTTCCTCTCCTTTATAGCATAAACCATTCCCTACGTACCTTTCTTTCCTATCGCTTTCTAGAGTCTTCAAGCATTGCGAGTCGTTGATCAGTCTAACATCCAACATGAAACATGTTCCATTTGGTTGCATAGATCATATTTGGCATAGATCATATGACACGTTTTATTTGGTCTTGTAGGTCATATTTGATCTTCAAGGAGAATAATACATGCACACACTCTCTTTCTCTTCCTCCTCCACCTCCCCCCACCCCAAAAGCAATTGTCCTCAAGTAGAGGTCTCTTGTACTACTATTCCTTCTCTCTCTCTCTCTCTCTCTCTCTCTCTCTCTCTCTCTCTCTCTCTCTCTCTAGCTCTCTAGAGGTGCACTGCTCAATCGAGCCACGGAACTTGGCAAATCCAGACGTCCACGACCTCGGGGGGTCTCCCACTACCGACGAAGGCTGCAATAGAAGATACAGATCACTCTAGCTCGACATGCAAGACGCCCAACCAAAGTACTGACCATGGAGGAGGTCGATGAGATCCGACAGCGACCGATGAGAAATTTCATATGAACCCACAAACCCCCACCCCCCCCCCCCCCATTTCCTTTCTCCTTAGCATCTTAGTGTTAGTTCTTTGTAACTTTGTAATTTCCGTACTCAGACATGGTATCAGATTCACCAACTGTAACTTTTTGGTCTCATAGGTCATTTTGGCCTTTTGAAGACGTTAATATAACATTTCATTTCATTTCATTTCTCTCTCTTGTATGCAATAACAAAATAATTCACCTAAAGGAATAAATGGACAATGCACGAAATAGGATAAAAGAAGATGTGCATGATGGGCTTGATTTTTCTACCATCTAGGTGCAAATAACCAAAATTGAGATTGGTTGGCATGCACCGTCTTTCCATCTAGGTTGAGGCAGCATGAGTGTGAGCCAAAGCATTTGCTCACCCCAGGTAATGATCAAATAATAAGAGCTGACGGTAACGCTATGGACACCCGAGTCACATACCAACAGGTTGTCCTTTTCGTTGCTTCATTGAGATTCAACATCGACGTGCCCAATCATAAAGTGCTCGAAAAAACCTAGGTTTAGTGTAATCTCACCTACAAATTTTGAGATTTACCTCTAAATTTTATATTTTAAGGTGAGAAAACCTTTAAAAATTTTAAAAATTAGTGTAATTTGGCATGAAAACCTTCAAATTTAGTCAATTTACCTCTTGTTTCTCATATGTAGGTTTGCCAAGTTTTTGGAAATACATTTTTTTCAAGCACTAGCCCAATACCACTGCATGAGTTTGAAATGCCACATTCAATAGCCTGCACGTTGACCAAATGATTGATGGTAATGGCTGAGATGTTGATCTCTCTCTCTCTCTCTCTCTCTCTCTCTCTCTCTCTCTCTCTCTCTCTCTCTCTCTCTCTCTCTCTCTCTCTCTCTCACACACACACACACACACACACACACACACACACACACACACAAACGACAATAAGACAATTGGTAGCTACTGTAGCTCTCTTGAAGTGCAGGAGGTGGGAGTATAATGCTAGACTAAATGCAGTCTTGATCGCACGTGCAGGAAGGAGCCAATGGGGCTATGTAATGGAATTAGCCTATTCAATCTTGAGATTAGCGGAAATTAATGAGAATACTTTCGAGAAATAACTTTGTGAGCATAGCGGGTAGACATAATTGAAGATAGCAACATAATCATAGCAATTAGTTAACTTCGCATGAACAATACTTTTGCAAGAGAGAGAATTTAGAGAACATGACAACAGTTGAGGACCGGATTTATGTGGAGCCGGTCCCCCCTCCAATAGGCATTTGTATTATGATTTCTCCCATTAAGAGAGACTTGTTGCAATACATTCTTTGTGTTCCTTGTGACCTAGGTGATGCAATGAAGATGGAAAGCTTCATGCATCACAATCATAGCATAACATGAACTTGAAGAAAGCTGTAATTGTCCCAAGCCTCAGTCCCAAGACCTCAAACACCTTCGAAGGTGGAGAGAGCTAGCAGGGAATGAGGGTAGGGAAGAGGAAGAAGAAACATTTCATAGGAGAAAGAACTAGTTCCTCACTTATCATACTCTTGTTGCTAGCATATATAATAGCATAGTAATGAAGAAGAAGGAGATGACAAGCTCAAGCATTGAAGCATGGCTCTTGGTTGGATTTGCACTCCATAGCCAAGAGTGTTGGTGTAGGCTCTCAATCTCTACTTGCTTGGAGAGGGAGCTCTTGCACTTTGCATAGCACACAATGAGAGTGATTGTGAGTGTGTGTGGGTGAGTATACCCCTCAAGCAAGCCCCTAGCTAGCTTGGGTCGACCCCCCCTTGTAGCTCATGCTTGAAGCTCATTGGACCCCTCCAAGCCTAGCCAATCACAAGCAGGAGCCATTACAAGCAACATGGGTAGCCTTGGGACAAGTGTCCCCCTTTCCCCTTTGAGAGAGAGAGGACTTGATAAATGCAAAATCAATTAGATAATTCAAGTAATTTATCATTGGACCCCTTTGAAGCTTAGCCAATAGGCTTCAAGCAACACATGAAGGTAACATGGGTAGGGGCCTGACATGTGTCCTTGCTACCTCTTCAAGTTGGGGCTTCCCTTGTGTGTGTGTGTGTGTGTGTGAGTGGGTGTTCTCTCTCTAGCCCCTAGGAAAAGGGCTTGCCCCCCCTCTTGTAGGAATGCTTTTGACTTTAGGTGATCAAGCACCTTACTCACCAAGCATGACAAAGCACTTGAACTAGGGGGTGTTCCCACAAGCATCTCAGGCAAGCTTCTCAAGGCACCTCAAGTACCTTAATCATGCAGCAAGTCAAGCACCTCAAGCATGGAGCCAGTCAAGCACCTCAAGCATCTTAATCAAGCACCTCAAGCATGACAAACACCTCAAGCACGACAAGCACCTCAAGCAAGACAAGTACCTCGAGCTTGGTCCGGGTTCCCACCTCAAGCTCAGCCCTAGCTTACTTAAGGTCAAAGGACTTTTACACACATTTCTTGGAGGTCTTCAATGAAGCTAACCCTAAGGTCTTATGCTCCATTGGTTAGCCTTGCTCTTTGATAGACCATCTCCCTTTTGGGCCCCTTTACCATTGGCCCCGTGTTGAGATAGATCTATAAGCACATATCTATATCTTAACACTTGTTCCCGTTTATTCTCCCACATGAAGTGATCAATTTAATATGAGAAAATCATTTGGGTTGGTTAGATATTAGATTTTATGACAGGCTGCCTTGATTTGGCCAATAGAATGAGGGCGGGAGAGATGCTCTCATCTATGCCCATGCTGCTACATACTCTTTCACCTGCTCACTATAGGTGACACCACCGTGTTAAAGATGTTTCCATTGTTGGGGTGTTCCTCCATCACCTTGAAGATGTTGCACATAAGCGGAGTAGCTGTGTCGTTTCCCATCATGGGTGGGTCATCCACTGCATTGTCCAACACACGGAACCATGTCAAGAGCTTCGGTTAACGACTACATGCCGGAAGGGAATTTGGAGTAGCCCAAGGCAATAATAAAGTTGAAGCCATAGGCCTCTCTCTCTCTCATAGAAACTCATAGGGCGCTTCAACAGAAGCCAACCCCGGATGGGAGTGGCTCTCTCTCTCTCTCTCTCTCTCTCTCTCTCTCTCTCTCTCTCTCTCTCTCTCTCTCTCTCTCTCTCTCTCTCTCTCTCTCTCTCTCTCTCTCTCAGAGGGTGATGTCGAGTGAAAGAAATGGCATTGTCGCTTGCTAAATTTTGTTGCATGCAAGAGTCAAGGGGAGTAGGTGCACGGTGCGTGGCACATCTCATTTCTCATTATTTTTTTAAACTCCATAAAGAAATAGAATAGATATTCACAACTAGAGCTAGCATCTTCTATGCATCTAGCAACAAAGTGTGGTAGACTTTGTTGGTATTCCTAGATGAACATTTGGGTGAGCTTGCATAATATGTATAGTGATAGATTACCGCCCTTTCAGTACAGTTTGGATTGCTCAACACACACACTTGGTCGATCAAAGCAAAATCAAGTGATTAGAGCACACATACTAAAATGGGATATAGAGAGGAATTGGAGCACAACCCCTTTCCCCCATGGCATGAGAATGACACATTATCAAACGCGTTTTCTTTAGCTCTCCACATATGACTTCATCATCTGACTAAGCTATATGGATGGCCAGCTATTACATAAATTATATACAGCTAGCTACCACATGAATTTATTTGATAGCGATCTATCACATGAATTTACATATAGTTATCGGTAAGACTCGCATTTCATTACACAACTTGAGGAGAAGTATAGGTAGGTGGCCAGAGAAAGAGGTAGAGGATCAAGTCTTCCAACTCTATTAGAGGTGCACTCTATATGTAGATTTACGATGTATTACAATATTTGGGTGAGAGATCGCTGCTTGTTTCGGGAGGGCTTTGGGCCCTTAGAGAGATTGATGCAAGATGTTTGGGGTTTTTTCTCTTTAAGCTCCAAAGATATGGAGTAGCTATTCTACAAAAAAAGAGGTCCCACTAGCCACTCTCTTTGAGGCAGAGTGAGGTTACTGACTTCTTTTATCTTGCATGACAAGGTAATAGGTAGTGGTGTTGACACCACTCTTGCTTCATCGACTCCAACATGGACAAATCATTGGAGGCCTTCATCTTCAAGGGGTGTTACCTTAGATAGAACAAGAGATCTCATTTAAGCGAGACAACCACATATATTTAAGAGGAGACTCGGATGCCCACACCACAAATGTATTAAAATGATCAGGGTAAAAGCATGTGATGATGTCTTACTATCTAGTGTCCCATGAGGTTGCATTTTTTAAATGAGGTGAATATTCATTCTATATCATGTTGTATATCATTGGGGAGCTCTTTGCAAGCACAATCTAAAATTAGACCACACGTCCATTTAGAATATGTGCTATTTAATAGTATCAATAGCTTTGATAGTACCTAGCTAAAATTTACATATATAGTCCAAAAATGCAAGGTATCATTGATATATCTTCAGTGTCTCTCCTGTGGAAAGATGTAGGTCTATGTGACTAAGATGTCATGGTATCTGCCTCCAGTGGGGCTCAAGGATGGCTTCATAGAAAGAGAATATTTCAATTATACCTTGTGTTTTTGGACTATATATGTAATTTTCAGATAGGTAGCTGGCTCATTTCAGCCTTCAGGTTTCCCCATTTTTTTTGTACCTCTTAGAGGAGAGATTTCCTTCATTGTATTGATTGCTTTGCTCTCATAGGCTACATTGGCCTTTTAGAGACATGAATATACTCTCCCTAGATTTCTTTCTTAATTTTTTTGCAAACATAGAGTTCGGCTGACTGTCTGAATTTTTCTCAATCTGAACCGCTATCCCTTTATACAATCGTGCCAAAATTAGTTGTTCATATGTCTCCTGTCCAGTCTATTGGGTGTCTTGTGTTTGACCAGGTTGAGTGTTTGGAGTGGGAATATGGTTGACCTCGAGTTTGCTCCAGTAGACTAGTCAACCATCTTGGACCAAGGGTGTCTTTGTCATCATCATCATCATCATCGCTTGACTTTAGAAAAGAATTTGAACAGGTGCGATAGTATCATCATCTTTGTGATCTTCGTCTTCTTTGTCCTCTTGATCTTCTTCATCTTCATCAAACGCGTTGTCTATTTCTTGCCTTACCTGCAAGTATTCAGTCAGTTCCTGATTGGCTAGTACATTAGTATACCTTGTAATAGAGTCCTTTAGGTCAGTCTTCATGTTTTCCTCCAAACCTCTCAAGTCCTCCAAATTCAGAGTTGTATTCCCTTTAGAAACCTATTTCCATTGAGCTTTGGTGCTTATCTCCTATGTCATTTGCTTCTTGACTTGGACGAGTTCAATAGACTCCTTTTTGGCTTGGACTTTAGTCATTTCGGTGACTGCATTAGCTATAATGTTCCAACCCATTTGGATAGTGTCTATGCAGTCACTTGTTACAAAGTCAACATCCTTCTTATTCGTCTCAAACCTTATAACAAGAGCAACATAGGGTAGAGCCAGTTCTAATGAGGTGTCCAACTATAGCTTTTCTGTAAGTGGTTGTTTGTCTAACATGTGCAACTTGTCAGGAAAACATTTGCAAACAGTGCTTGTGGTTGTGGCTCCTTGCATTGTGTTGGTGATTGTTTGCTGCTTGGTTTGCTTCGACTGGCTTTGTGGCTTTTGTCTGGGTCAAAATGGAATATTTAACTTTCCTTTGATAATAACCTAGAGCTTTTGGTCAATTGAAACCCTTGTGTTTCTTGGTGGTTGGTTCAGATGGGCCTTCTTGCTCAGCTTTTAAACCGTGTTTCTTTGTTTCCGGTGTAGTTTCCTTAGACTAGCCTACTAGTCCTATCAGCTTCATGCCCCAAGGATGGGTAGGCACACACAGTTTCCAATAGACAAATTACCAAATGTACCATGCCTTAAATAAATATTGTGTTTTGAATTTACATGTCTAAGGCACCACACTATTGTACAAGTGGTGCTCATATCATTAAGGCAATTCTTGTTCAAAGCCCTAACTAGTAGCACACTTAATACTTTCTCATACGTATATGTCACATTATTTTTCAATCTTAAAGCTTCTGCAGTGTTCAAGGGCTGACACTACAATGGCCTATCCTCTAGACTTCCTCTTTGTCTTCAACTCTAGTTTCCCTTTAGAAATTTATTGATTTCAAGGGCTGACATTACAATGGCCTATCCTCTAGACTTACTCTTTGTCTTCAACTCTAGTTTCCTTTTAGAAATGTATTGATTTCTTTTGGATTTCTTGCTATAGGGAAGTTTGAACACATGTACAATGAGAGTAATTGTGATCTGTATCTCATGTTCATTGATTATAATAGTAGTTGTGTCGGCGTCAAAGGTGCCTACCATCTTTTGTATGGCATCCATGTTTATGGATATCTTGGCCATTTCCAGCAACAACGTCATACCCAAATTTGATGACTAATTCCTTCTTTGCACTTTTAAGTACATACTTGCCAATTGCTTGTTAGGATATGATACCATCTCCTGCTTTGATTCTTATAAAACCTTCCTCATAACTTTGGAAGCTTTTGTCTTGCCCATAGATTTTGAAGTGTCAGGTGTACCTTGTGTGGAGAAAGAAGACTCATTGGAACTATTTGAAGAGGAAAGCAAGGCAATAACATATGTGATCTCTTGCGCAGTGGTTGCATGTAGGAGCTCTTGTGAAGATAGTGATGTGCGTGCAAAGTTTGGTGGTGATGGAGATGAATTAGGATCATGAGTGCATCTCATTGAAATTCTAATTCAAGCCATGAATGACCCACTATGTTCACACTTTGGGGAAAGAACATTTCTTATTCACATGGAGCATATGCATGGGTTGATCTTTGTTATGATGATTGTTTTAGCGCCAAAATAAAGTGGACATTCACTACACCACCAGTGACCTTTAAAAATATTTTATTCTTTGATAGCTTCAGATAATGTCTGATCATCTGACTAAACCTTCAGATTGTTTGGTTGTTGGCCTACGTGTAATCGATTCCGAACCATTTGAAGTCTGAAAATTGTAGCTACACTAATTTAAATAAAATCTTACCAAAAATAAATCCAGTGCTTGAATTTCAAAATTTGATGTATATGACGATGGATTGTTGTTGAAATTCCTACGATGTTGAAATGTAACTTGATCTTTGACCAATTGTAAACACCAAGTAACACTAATTCAAAAAAATCTTTTAGTCTAATTGTTCCATTGAAAATACCTAGCTCACTTCATAAGATCCAAACCATGGAATTTTTAGATTGGGTTTCTTGGTCCCTAACTTAGACTAATACTAGGTAACTTGATCTTTGACCCAGTGTAAACACCAAGTAACACCAACTCAGAAAAATCTCAGTCTAACTATTCCATTGAAAATACCTAATTGACTTCATAAGATCCAAACCATGCAATCTTTAGATTGGGTTTATTGGGCCCTAACTTAGATTGATACAATAGAGCTAAGTCCCCTTTCTAAAACTCGTGAACTTTCATCTTGTTATCATTCTAATATTGGGCCTCTGTTGTTGCACCACTTTCTGCTCCCGGATTGCCATTTGTTTGATCTCCTTCAATTTCAATGAATCTTTAAATCTCTTTTTTTGGTTAATATTATAATCTATATCATGTTTAGCTACAACTTTGAGACTAGGAACTACAAATACCAATGAGATTACAGTCTTTATGACATACACCATTCTATGCAGTGTCATTCTAGTAGTGATATTGTGAGCTATTTTGTATGCCCATAGTGCAATCTAATGTTTTTCATCCAAGTTGTGAGGATCTCTCTGGACAATCTTAGTCAAAATGGTCTTTATAGTCTTATTACTACTCTCAGCCTATCCATTGCATTTAGGATAATAAAGTGATGATTTTTTATGCTATATGGAGAATATCTCAAGCAAGATCTGAATAGTGTCATTAATGGAATGAGTTTCCTCGTTTATTTCAAGAGGATAGCCATACTAGCAAATGATATGTTCATATATAAAGCAGGTTGTGTACTTGGATGGCTTCCACCCATTTATTGACATAGTCACGTTGCCATGACTATGTACTTGTTCTTCTTGGGTGTGACTTCTTGAAGGATTCCGTAAAATATAATCCCCTTTCTAGAAATATCTATATATGTTGAATGGTGGTCAATGGTGTCATGTTTGATGCAGTGGGTCTACCCATTCTCTAACAAATATCACATGTTTTGCAAAAGGCTCAAACATCTGACGTCATGCTTTGCTACCATAGACCAGCCTATAGAATCTTCTTGTGAGTAATATTAGTTGAGAAGTGCCCTCTTGAGTGTTGAACATGAGAGAGACAAATCAGAGAGATGAGTATAGACAAGAGAGTAGGAGAGAGGAGAGGAGACGATGCACCAGATATGACAACCCCAAGAGTGTGTAGACTCTACACACTGAGTGTACATATATAGTGGGGAACCTAGTCTTTATATAGCATGAGGGTGAGCTCTATACATAGCTCCAACACCCTCGCTCAAATCAAGGTCCCTGACTATGGATAAGAAAACCCTTGGGGGTACAAGGGAAAAATACACAAAAGTCTATAGATACATTGTTGTATTAATTAATTTTCAAGTTTACAAAATATGTTCTCAAGGAGACACGTCACTCCATAATATACAACAATGGCCATAAAAGGCTCATAAAAATTCTAATTGACACAGATCTAAAGATGCTCAAGCTACATCACTCTTATTTTAAAATGCTCCCTTCCAAGGATCTTGGAAATTGAATAACTACATACAATTTAGCTATTGCAAATGCTTTGATGGAGATGTAGCTTCAGCATCTTTGATCGCTTGTATATGCTTCTTGAGGTGATTTTTATTTTGTAAACAATAGCAACTCAAGAAACATATCGAGGTGTCAAGGTTAGAAATAACCACGTCACATTGTCCTTAGAGACGGTGTCGTGCTGTGACACGTACATAGTGGAAACGCATGCTACAAGATCTATCTTGTAACTTTTTAGATACATGATTATCTTTCCTATAATGTACATATGCATATTTAAGTATAATAATAAGCCTTCTATCTCATCCTATTATTTTTCTCAAGGGTAACCTATCCTTACTTTACCATCAGAAAATACTATGGGAAAAGCTCAATAGCTCCGCCTCTTTAACTTGGGGAAAAAAGCATTGATTCTTTATTTCTACTATCTCATTATCATCTCACACCCTAGCTAGATCCTATATCTAGGGTAAACTCCAATATATATATATATTCTATGTTTTTTTATACTTTTCTTATATTTCTTTTTAAATAGCTACTAGGAGGGAATCAAATCCTAGTGGGACACTAGGTGGCATGATTTCAAAGATACACTTATTTTAATGCATTATTGCAAGCATGATTACAAAACTTGTCAAGGAGCAATGTCATGCTTTCATATGGCATGAGGTGTCCTTTGGAATTAAATGAAAGTCTAGGCTAAGGGGACCACGGGAAGACTTTTGCTGCCAGAAATGGACCCTATTTTGATGAATTTTTTACACAAGGTTCCAATCCGAATTGGAAAATGATTTTAAATGAAAATCGTAGCTAATGAGCTGAAGTTTTTGCCCATATTTTTACTTTTTTATTTGGAGCCACGGTTGAGGAGATATGATCAAAATACTGGACCCCAGTCTGCCCACATCATGCAGGGATAGCTCATTTCCAACTTTTCCAATTCCTGTTCACACTGGCTCCTCTCTTCTTGTGTAAACCCTTGGGGGTTCCCTTCACCTATAAAAGGGGACCTCTTCTTCCTTGAAAAGGAACTCAAGCATTCAAGCCATTGATGAGAAGAATTCTTGAGGGAGTGAGTAGTAATGCCTAATTGTACTTAGCCCCATTAACATAAACCCAAGCCTACACTTTCTCCTAGAGGAAGACTAGCCATTCTTGTATGCTATCCTTGGAAGATCAACTCTAATCAAATAAGGTGTTGTACTTGGCGTATCAATCAAAGTGGAGTGCTCCCCTCTTCTTCTCTCTCCATCAATAATGGTGCCGAAGGGTTTGTCAAGTAAAATCTGTTCTACATTGATGTTTTCTTCATTTCTTGTTGTTTTCTTTTTCATCTCTAATCCGACATATATATATATATATATATATATATATATGTATGTATGTATGTATGTATCTAATCTCATCTCCTTAACCAAACCTATCTCTCTCATTCTTAGTAATTCATCCTCTCTGCAAATTCTAGGTTCTCTTTTCTACAGGTACATCTCTCCCCGCAGTATCCTTATTGCCTACGGGCAAGAATAGGGCTTGGGAGGGAAACTTCTCATCTCTTCACTTCTCTCATATCTACATTTCTCACATACTATCGTAGATGAATAACCCACATGATGATCATTTCTATCGCTTTCACTTTGTACGATCTATTAGAATTAACGTATGGATTAGCCGAAAAATACACTTTCAACAACGTATAGTGTTTCTCTTTGGCCCAGAAAGGCTTAATGAAATACTTCTATCACCGGATCCCATCATACTACCTCTCATAGACTATAACTTTTCTTTTGACGTAAGCGTAGTTATCTTGCTATGAACCAAGAGGATTTGTACACACAATTAATCCCAATCACTAGACAAAATATATATATTATGGTAAGCACAAAACTACAATTCCAAAGAACAATTCGTAGCCTATTTGGTCAGTCAAGATTGAATGCCATTAACTCATCTATTAACCCTTTCATATCACCCATGATACGATATGACCATAGCCTTGATGTTTTCATTTTCGTATTGTTTTGACATTCTCTTTTGTGTTCTTTCTTTGTGTGTGTGAGTGCAAGAGAGAAAGAGTGATATAGTTTTTGTTGAGTTCTCTCACAAACTCTCACAGCCATAAGCCCGGTGCTTTCCTGGCAAGACCGCAAATTTCTCGACAACGGTTCGTGACGCCGCTCTAGAGACGACAGAGAAACAAACGTAATGCACTATACTGGGCAAAAAATATTGTGGACATCAACTCGCACTATACTGGGCAGTAGCACTAGCGACTCACGCTATATAAGGGACGCTTCCAAAAAACATTGGGATTATGGTTTCTCTAACTTGTGTTTGCCTCACAGACCCGCGGCAATTCTGCAATCATCCCTAATTTTGGATGCCTACTCAACTAAACAAAACATGCTTGTTAAAAGAAACTAATCGATATGCCATTTTGGGCAACCAAGGAAAACCAACTCATGCAAGGATTATGCCGCAGACCCTATTGCACATGTATGAGCTTACTCCCTGGCCTAGAAGGTTGCAACACACTTATAAAAAGAAATGCACACACAACATGCCTCTTTTGTCGGGGCTACACAAGCAAGCGCTCATTCATGAGCACCCAACGTCCAGCTTCCATGAAAACCTTATGTAATTACAGTAAATAAATTAATTCACTAGCATAAAATTATTCTCATCTACATAGGCAGGCAACCTTCGACAAAATCAAATTGCTACTAGAAAGCTTGTTGATTCTCACACAATTTAGTTAGAATATTCAACAAAAGTTTGTATAAGCAAACACTTATCTTCTTGATTTGTTGAGATTAAGCATCTCCTTTTCATGGTCTTTGTACACAAACCTTGATTGTTGTTGTCTCTTTTTGGGCATGCTCTTGATAGCTTTGATACCATGTTGAACCTGAGAGAGACAAATCGCAGAGACGAGTATAGACAAGAGAGTAGGAGAGAGGTGAGGAGACGATGCACTAGATATGACAACCCCAAGAGTGCGTAGACTCTACACACTGAGTGTGTATTGCAAGAAATCATAAACTTCCTGCCACTCTAGATTTGGCTCTTCAGCAGTTGAAGTTTGAAATAACTTAGCATCTATTGCTTATCTCTCAATGATGTTGATGAGATGCCTTCAATATTTCTAGATAGGAAATTTACACCATAGTGAGATGCCTTTAGTATTTCTAGATAGGAAATCCGCACCACAATGGGTCTTCCAAGTCTTGTGAAACATCTTTAAGTCAAATTCCAAAAGAAACATCTTCCATTTGATCAATCTTCCTTGGATGAAAACTTTATTAATCATACACGAAAGAGCTTGAATCATGATCTATATAAAAGCGAAATAGTTTTTCCAGCAAATACTGTTTGAACGTAGTAGCATTGAAAACCATTTTTAGTTATTCCCGCTCTGTAGTTGAATATCGATGCTTTGACTTGCTGAGAATCTTTGATTGGCATAGTATATTTGATAATCAATCCTCCCTTCATTTTGAGCTAAAATAGCACTCATCGTCATTTCAACGGTGAAGTATGGGTTTTGTACTAATAACTACTTTTGAAGATTGAAAAGCTACTTCACATTCAAGGGACCAAACTTAACACCTTTTTGAGTCAATTCATATCATGGTAAATCCTTTCCTACAAACATATGGATGAATCTTCTATAGAAGTTGATCTATCCCAAAAAAGAGTTGAGTTCAATTACACTTGTGGGTGTTGTGGCTTGTTGGACATAGTCTATTTTTTCTTTAGCCATTTCAATGCCCTTTTTTAACATAATATGGCCTAGCATTTGTCCCTTCCATACCATAAATACTGATTCAGAGGGGTTGAGACAAATCCTTTTCTCTATCTATCTTTCACAGACCATCTTCACAAATAACAAATGCATATCTTTAGATAAGGATATGGTGAAGTCCTCCACAAAAATGGCTAAAAACTTATGCAAGAATTCACTAGATATCTTCATCATACACCTCTCAAACGTAGTTGGAGCATTACATAAGCCAAATGGCATAATTAAGTACATGAATGCTTCCTATCTAGGGATAACGGTTGTTTTAGCTCTATCCTCTGCTGTTATTTCTAACTAATTGTAGTCGTTGTACTCATTTAGAAAACTATACATTTTGTAACTATCTATCTCATTAAGCATCATATCTATGAAGGTATTGGATTCAACTTACAGTAATCTATACAAACTCTAAGTTTTGTTGGAATTAGGGTTGAAGGAAAACACGCACAGCTTGGAGAAGATGAAGGAAGCTAAGGCACACAACAAAGAATGTATTACTTAGTGTGCAATGGAAAGATAAGATAGCCCTAGAGTGATGGGCATATATACAATGCACAGGGGGGAAAACCTCCTAGTGAGGGGAAAATGCCCCGGCGGTCCTAAGTGTGTTCACACACATCACTACCACATGTATATGGTAACAAATCCCCCCTGGGAGTGATGGGGTGAATGAGAGTTGGCACATAGAGTATAGGGAAGTGCCATGCACTGAGGACATGATTAGTCCACAAAGGGGAGTAAGCCCAAAGCTTTGTGGAACACTTCGAACTTCTCACGAGACAATGCCTTTGTGAAAAGATTTGCAAAGTTGTCATGTGTTGGCACATAAGCCAAGCTGATCTCTCCTGCTGAGAGTCTCTCCCTGACATAGTGGTAATGCACCTCAATATGCTTTGTGCGAGCATGAAAAACTAGGTTCCTCACAACTGCCAATGCACTCTGACTGTTAGTGTAGATAGTGTTGGCAGTGTCATATCCAATACCCAAATCATCCATAAGGCATCTGATCCATACACATTCAATCGTAGTTGTGAAGACTGCCCTATACTCAGCCTCACAACTGGAAGTGGCCACAGTAGGTTGCTTCTTGCTCAACCATGATATGCATGAGCTGCCAAGCATGTAACAAAAACCAATTGTCAAAACAACCATCCCAATCTGAGTTTGAAAAATCATGTAAATCTAGCAAAAAATCCTCTTGACAACCTGTTAATGCTTAGACCCTGGGCGATGCATGAATCTGCTGACCTGTGAGACTACAAACTACATATCTGGCCTCAGGTTGCATACATAAATAAGGCATCCAAGAATAGTTTGGTAAAGAGTGACATCAACAGGATCACCAATATCATGAAGATTCAATTTCAAACTTGTTTCCATGGGAGTGGAAATAGGTTTGCAATCCTCAAGTCCAAACTTACATAGCAATGTCTCTAAGGCAATACCACCATCACATTGCTTAAACTATATACCCAAGTAATGATGCAACTACCCCAAATCTTTCATCTTGAAAGTAGCATTCAAATCAGCCTTAAATTCAGCAACATGTATCTCATTTGGTCCAGTGATCATCAAATCATCCACATAGAGAACCACAATGAGAAGTACATCACCCTCACGCTTTAAATTACATATAATGTGCTTTCTATTGGGCTGTTACAAAAGCCTCGTTTGACCAAGTGAGTGTCAGCCTTCTCATACCAAGCACGTGGAGATTAATTCAAACCTTACAAAGATTTCTTACATTGCACACTTTATCTTCCTACCCTTTAATGACAAAACCGTGAGGCTGCATTACATAAACTTCCTCAAATATGCCACCGTTCAAGAAAGAAGTAACAATGTCCGACTGATGTACATCCCAACCAAAATGAGTTGCCAATGCACATAGAAAATGCACAGTAGTCATACGACAAGTGGGAGAAAAAGTCTTCATACTCTATGCCTTTTTGTTGTGCATGACCCTTTGCAACAAGTCGAGTCTTATAGCGATCAATCTCACCATCCGGCTTGCGGTTCAACTTGTAAACCCACTTTGTACCAATGGCCTTTTTTCTAGGAGGAAAATCACATAAAGTCCATGTGTCATTTTCTAAATTTTGTGCTTCATCAAAAGACAGAGGTTCCACAACCTCATGTAAGCTAGACACAGCCAAAGCATAACAATCTGATGCATAAGATGCATGGCAAGAACCTGAACGAGTATGACTAGACAACCAATTTATTATCATGCAAAGTGTGCACGAGCCATTTAGGCATACCTCTAGCTTTCTCATTCTCAACCCTTTCCTCATCAAGTACATCATGTACATACAAAAGATTCTTCTTGATCCCAAGTACATACAATGCATCAACAAGTGTGAAAGAGCTGCCATTTGCAGCAGTAAGCACAGCTTTCCAACGCCCTTGACCAAATAAAAGGTATTGTTGACACAAGTGATTGAATTCCCATGAGGGACATCCTTGAGAGAGGTAAACAAGTCACGATGAGAGGTAATGTGCTTTATAGCACCACTATCAAAGTATCACACTTGAGCATCTACAACAACTGACAAACATGCATCATGGATAGAAGGATCATAATTGCACTCTGCACTAAACGCCCATTCTGTGTCAACATCACCATCACAGTCTCCTTTCACAGAAGACCGAATAATAGCTACATTTGTAGTGGAACCAGCATTAGCAATGGAACCAACCTCTTTCTTCTTAGCCTCTTTGGCCTTCAACTTAGGACACTGCTTGATCAAATGATCATTATCTTTACAATAATGGAAACGCATCTTTTTTTTCCCTTATCACCAGAATTCCCATACAAATTGTTGCCAACAGAAGCAATAAGAACAGGAGATTTACCACACGCAGAAGAACCACGAGAAGTGGCTACATTATTGTTACCACCTTTTCTTTGAGCAGCAATAAAGGCATGTTCAACTGCATGCTGTCTAGTCCTTTTTTTTTTTGGAAAGTGACTCTTGCAACAGCAATGTGCATAATGCATCAAATTTGACAACTTTAGGATTTCCTTGGGTCATAAGTCTCCAAGTACTATAAAAAGTCTGGTAAGAATCTGGCAAGGCATCAAGAACACTCTACACAAGGGAACTGTCTGAAATGACTTCACCTAGAGAAATAAGTTGCTCATTGATATCCTTGACACCAATAAGGAAAGTTTCCATGTCATCTTCCTCATGCATAATCTTTGACTCCAGCTCTTTATGCAGCAATGCAATTTTTGCCTCATTGTGACTTGCATAAAGACCAGCTAGAATATCCCAAGCCTGTTTTGCAGATTTTATTGAACAAAGGTGAGGAGTAATAGTGCGCTTCACAAAAAACACGATCGATGCATGAGCCTGCCCATCTTTTACATCCCAACAAGCTTGGTCAACTGTAGGAAAAATAGCTCTGACAACAGCAACCCTGTCACCAAAACCTGCAACATCGCCTACATCCTCAGACACAGGACGTACATCAATGCCCTACACAATGTTCCAAACACCCTTTGACACAAGGACATGTTGCATCATGTAAGCCCACATGGGGTAATTTTCCCCATCCAACCTATCCTCAGCAACAAACATCTTGAACACATATGTGTTATTGTCAGCCATGGCGAATGCTGCACCTGATGTGAAAACTACCCATAAAGAGGAGAAACGGAGTGGGAACAAGACGTGCTATATAGCACAAACCATAGAAGACTGTACGAGACCTGTTATACAAAAAATGACACAGACAAAAAATTTGCACAAAATGACAAAATAGCATGCGTACTACCACTCGTAGTGGAAACGGAAGCCAAAATGAGCCCAAATAAAAAATCTAAGTAGACCAAGCTCTATGAGTCTTCCCAAAAAAATTATCAACTTGCGCATGCTTGCCAAAACTCACAAAAATCGAAGAAAGTGAGCAAGCATGTGTTGGAGCTGCTGAGACGACTAAGCCCAAGAGGATGCAACCTGCTATGATACCAATTGTTGGAATTAGGGTTGCAAAAAAACACACACAGCTTGGAGAAGACGAACAAAGCTCAAGGCATACAACAGAGAGTGTATTAGGTAACCCTAGAGTGATGGGCGTATATACAGGAAAAACCTCCTAGTGAGGGAAAAAATGCCACGATGGTCCTAAGTGTGTTCACACACGTCACTACCACATGTATATGGTAACAAGCTTGCCATTCTTCTTCAATACCACCACAATTGGAAATAGCCAATCAACTTCTGTAATGAATCCTATCTTCAGAAGGTTATCAATCTCTTCCTTGACCTTCTTTTCATGGTTTGGGTTCATTTTATACCTCTATAATTTGACTAGTCGAGCATCGAGTTTTAGAGGTATTCTATGCTAACAAACTTCAAGGTCTAATCCCTTTAAATCATTGTGCTCCCAAGCAAAAACATATCTATACTTTTGAAAAGGCTATATGGATTTTTCCTTAACTTTTGGCTTGAGATGTTTGTTAGGTTTTATGATTTTTGGATCTAATTTTGTGCCCAAGTTCCACTCTTCCACTTCTTGATCATCTTGTAAGAATCATTTGGGTGTCCTCTTGCCCTTTCTTTTGGCCAAGGATTTGATCTCCTTCTTCATTCTTATCCCAACTGTATATTTGTTATAAGAGGTGTTTGAACTTGATAGGATCTTATCTCCTTTAGACATAGATTGACCACAACTTTCTGATGTCTATGAATCTGATTTGTAAACCCCATTTTAGCATTATCTGGTATAGCCATATCTAGTGTGGCACTATCTAAAGTTGTGGCATTGTTTGAACTACCCTTCTAGATGCTTGGTTCCATACTTCCTCTGAAGCTCTCCCATCCAAAATTGTTGATCATTCCCCTTAATTTAATTTTGTGCAGTTCTTAGGGTACTATTGCTATTGTTCTTGAGCCCTTTTTTAATTTAAAAGGATTGTGCTCAAGTCAATCACAACAATGGGGAATATATTTATGGAATCTAGCATCCTTTCTATCTTCTTCATGCCATACTTTTGATGTAGCTCTTTAGGTCGCATTGCTTTATTCGGACAGAGTGCATGGTGCATGCAAAGTGCGAGGAAGAAGAAGACAAAGCACGATGTGGGTGGAGCTCTTAGTGAGGATTCTAAATTGCCTCACCACTCCTAATGTTCTATACGATCAAAAGAATACATAAGGTTAGTACAAAGCGTACTTTGGTGTTAGCGATTGGACACACCCTACAAAAAATGACTGCTCGACGGAATATTATTTTTTGTAATTATTCATTTATTGAGAAAACCCATCATTTCACCTTTGTAAATATTGGGGCTTACAGAAGTTTCCAGATTGTATTCCATTTTTTACATTTAGATTGAGTAGATGGTAAAATTGGAACATTAGGGTTTGAGATTGTAAGGTATTTATACCACTTTTGACCTTAATGAAAAACCTTTGTCATTTTAAAAAAGGAATGTCTGTGAGTTAGCGTACTGTGTACAAGAGAGAGAGTGACAGCTTCATCTTGACGCTACACGTGCACTGGTGGTCGGAATCGAGTACGGAGAATTGCAGTGTCTTGCCCCCGACGAGAGCTACGAGCCAATACCTACATTGCGGGTGTACGGTCTGGTTTTCCGAGCTCGACCTACGAGCCTCGTCCGGTGATTCGGTGAGCATACGTTGTCCGTTTTTGCATTGCAGCATATCAACGCGTTCGCATTGAGTAGAGCTACACATTAGGCACTTTAGTTTTCGAAAATGATGACCTGCAAATTTTGACCAGACATCCTACGCGATTTTGTACCAGGTGTTTAGGGTTGGGATTTTGGTTCATAGACCTTAGGGAGAGCGACCTATTGGTGATAGTAGGGTCTCCTTCAAGTTCTTTGGCGTTTCGAGAACGTTTGATGGGTATTTGGCTCTAGAAAGCGTTGTAGGAAATCTCCTCTTATGCACTCCTGAAGGCTGTAGCTTAGACATTGGGTAGAGACCTCTGTAAGAATTATTCAAGAGTCGGTCGAGTGTAGATTGACACCCTATGCTTGCTTCCACGCGCCTGCGGGTCGAGCTTCGTCCTTAGCTGACAAATCTTGTTAGGTGAGTTCTCGCTGTGCTGACGTCCATCGCGGCGTATCCGCCAACATTGGCGCCGTTGCCGGGGACGAAAACCCTAGGTAGGTGACCGAGATTAGTCCTTGAGGATAGGGATTCTTTGGCTTGCCAGAGTCTCATTTTACATTTAGATAGGATCAGAGGGTGGAGAACTCTCTAGGTCTTAGAGGGAGTCTAGAGAGCGTGTGTTTAGCCTAGATCCTTCGACTTAGGTAGACTTAGGTAGACTTAGGTAGACTTAGATAGTTTTTAGGCCTTAGTTGAGTTGATGAGTAGGAGTTGGAGTGATAGAAGCGGTGAAAGGAGAGCTTGAGAGTCCGGAAAGGCCAAGAAGCAACCAAGACACCATTATCACCATTTCTCATTATGAGTAGGAGTAGGGCAAGTAGAACATCATGATTCATGATCTAGAGCACTTCATGCATGTTATACTTGTTGTTAGGTTCATCACAAGGTTGTAAAAGATGCAAAAGAGTGTTTGAAAGTTGAAGTGAAGTTCAAAAGTTGCTGTGAGTGTTTCTAATACGGTTGCAAAGCATCAGGAGCATTTCTGTCAGGAAATAAATAAATTTTAAGCCAGGAGACATCCTACGCGTAGGATGTCTACAGGCTGATCTGGTGAGAATTTTGAAATTTTGAGTTGACGAGTGTGTTCAGAAGGTAGGTTTTACCCTATTTTCACCTGGAAAGTGGAAATTTGACCATATCTTGACAGGATAAGGCCAGATAGACAGAAATTGCCAGACATCCTACCCAAATTGTGCCAAGGCATTATTTTAAGACCAAAACCATAGGGTGGCTGCATGAGCATGATCTGCATGATTTATTGAGTGCTTGAGAAGGGTTTCATCTCAACTGGGTGAGAAAATTGGGTTCTAAGCAGAGCAGACTTTAGCATCTTTGACTGAAAAGGGCTAGAACAGCTAAAATTGGGGTCTTTTGAAATCCAAACCAAAATCTAAGCATAGCACTGGGTTGTTGACATCAAGGGGAAGCTGTGGCTCAAGTCTGGGGTCAAACAGGCCAAAAAGACATCCTACGCGTAGGATGTGTTCTGTGTGATTTGGCACTCCAAACCCTGATTTGAGCATACCAAAGTGATCAGCATCTTAAGGGGAGTCTGTGCTTTGCATTTGAAGTCATTTGGATCAGCTAGACATCCTACGCGTAGAATGTGTAATGCATGAATTAGTAGCCAGAAACTGACTGAAGGCATAGCAGGGTGTTGTATAGCCTGAGGCAAGCCTCCTAGTCAATTTTGGTCCAAATTGGAGTTGATTTGACTGGTCAGACCAACATTAGGCTGCTAGAACATATTTCTTATCCATTGACCAGCTTATAGGTGTCCAAATCAAAAAGTAAAAACAATTGTGGACTCGGCACATCAAGGAGAGTCGATAGTGTAAAAACTAGGCAAAACAGATCAAGAGTGTCTACTGGAGCTTAGGGAAGTGAAAACTTGACTAAGGACATACAGTGATGTTCCAATTGACTTAAGAGTTCCAGAACTTCTTTCAGAAGTGAATTTGGACATTGTTTGACCTTTTTGACAGAGCAAAGACGGAACTAGGACTTTTCAGGTAAATTGACCAACATCTGAGGGAAGTATAGTTCCAGATTAGCAGACCTAATCCAGAACATCAGAAGTGTATAAAATACAGTAGTGGTTGAGGTTAACTCTCCAGTTATACCAATCATTACTAAAATCACCTCTAGCAGTTAAATGCTTTGATTCGATTACCGAAATTAAACGCTTGTGTACAGGTATATTCAGTGGCAAAGCAAGAAGTTGTGCAGAAACTAATCCTTTGCCAGGTGAATGGTTGGATTTGTGATAAGTGCATTGCTAAGTTTGATAAATATAAGATCAGGAAGACACATTTTTAGAGACCAAAAGGTGGTAGGTGATCAAGGTAGCTTAGTGTCCACCAAGGAGAGTGTAACTCAGGCAAGGCTAGATCCACTAGCACCGATTATTGAGGAGGGTAGTGATACTGACACTTCGTCAGACAAGTCCTTCTTCATGATGGGTAGTCAACAGCCAGGAGGTTTCACCTATGTCGGGCCAATGCCAGGAGGAAGCACCTCCCTAAATCCTTTGAATGATTCCAAGTTCATTGTAATCTTCTTAGAAGGAACAAACTCGAGGGGAGCCCTAGTTTATTCTAACTATCGAGGACGTACGTGTATTTGTATTGAAGAAAGACCGGCTCAGAGACTGAAAATAATTCGAGTCTATGATGATGGAGATAGATTCTGAGACGAAAAGGGGAACCACTATCTGATAGTTAGTAACCCTAATAATTATAATAGTTATGGAGATAACGTGGCGAAAGAAAAATGGTTTCAGAAACTCAAGAACCGTCTCCAAACATTGATCGACCTAGAGCTCTTTTTATGTATGATAAGAAAACAACCAGGGTCTCAACTTATAATGAGAATGTGGGGATTTACAAGCATGAGATCGAGGGAATAGTCTCGTACTTTCGTTGCAAAGAACCCTACCCAAACAAATTAAGCAAAGACAAGGTTCTTTACTTATTCTCTTATGAAATTGCTATGGGGAAGGATATTGTTTTTGTTGATAGGTACGGGCGAGAATACAAACGTATTCTCCCAGAGGAGGTAGAAAAGGCAACAGTTCCAGAAGCATCAACATATGCCCCAGAAGAAGTGCCAAGAGCCACCTACACCCCTAGCAACAAAGTCGACAAAAACCATATGGCAAGGATCCCCAAGGGACCGTGAAGCTATGGAGACAACCATCAAGAAATTTCGTCGCCGAAAAGCACTCCAAAAGTCAGAAAACGGCTCAGAGGCTCTGAAATCCACTCATATGCATCAAAAAACGCAAAGTCATAGCATAGAGGCAATAATGGGCCATAGACCTACCAAAACTTATCCAAATCACATGAAACTTGCACAATACACTCATGAGCACATTGCCAAGCTATGTGTGTGGTCAGATGTAAAAAATGATGAAATAGACATCCTACGCGTAGGATGTCTAAATGACCAAATTGGCCCCCATATGGTATTTTTCAGTTCCAGATCTCTTTATGACACTTTCATAAGCCCATATATCAAATTTCAAGCCATTCCCATCACATTTGGCCCCCAACACCTCCAAGATGCACTTTTTGAGCCCAAAAACACTACACATGCTCTTACCAACACCAATTCTTGTCCAAATCAAAATCGAAGAGCAGGGCCATGTTCCACATGCCAAGAGCTACCCACAGAACAAATCTCAAGTAATTTTGATGAAAAAGACATCCTACGCGTAGGATGTCTCAAGTGTGATTTTGACCTTCTATGCAAGAACTGACCTCATGGAAGCCATTACCATGGTGCAAGAAGCTCATATATCAAATTTCAACCCATTTGAATATCATTTTCCACCTGTTGTGGACATCCTACCCAATTTGTGAGCCTAAATCCTGAATCTGCCCAGAAATGCACTTTTTGATGCCCAAACCCAATTCCAATCACATAGCCATGTTGCACAGGCCAAGGGCCACCAGCCTGCCAAGTTTCACCAAAAACTGATGAAATAGACATCCTACGCGTAGGATGTCTAAATGATAAATTTTGGCCAGAATGATACTGTGAGCACATGCATAGTTTCCCTAGTTCCTTTTAAGTTTTATTTTCAATTTTCAAGTTATTTGGATAGTTAAAACTCAGTTTCTCAGCTGATATGGAAAAAACGCTAACTTTGGACTACTGAGTGCAACAGGATCCATGGCAGCTGCAAAATCACCGGCAAAGAAGAAGAGGATGACAATAAAAGACTATTTAGAAGAAGTGGAGTCATTTGTCATCCCAGAAGGAACTTTGAAGCAGACAAGCACATGGATACAGGATGATTTGCTAGAGTCCAATGATTTGAAGATCTACCAAGGCGTGTTCAAAGATCCTGAAGGAAATGCACTAGACCTACCCATGATATCACGGGAGCTCAATGAGTTTGTCAGAAGCAAGATGGGAGATTACCTAGAGAAGATAGATCTCCACAATTACTTTGAAGCTTTGCCAGTGGGGATTGACATCAAAAGAGTGTGGGAATTTGTAACCACTATCAAAGAAGATGGAGTGGCCAGAGTCACTAATCTACAGGGCAAGCCATATACCATGATTTTCATCACAGAAAGGGTGGTGGAAACTGCACTAGACATCTCCAACAAAGGGGATAGTGTGACCAAGAGAAGAGATGAAGTCAAGGTATACTCCGAAAAGAAAAACAACTACACTTTTGAAGATATTGCAAACCCTAAAGTGGCTGTCATGAGCTAGCTCTACAACCAGTACTTCCACATGTGTAGAACGCGGCCACAGAAGTACAGAATGCCACGTGGAGCCATTGCCACCACCTTCACCTGGGCAATGCAGAAGAGCAAGCCAAAGGTGATAAATTATGCTGCCTACATCCATGACAACCTGGTGAAGATGGGCAACAAAAATCCCACTTACATTGTACCTGGTGAGCTAATAACAAAAGTGGTTTATGGAGCACTGCATGCCAAGGGAAACTGGCCTGAACCACCATCATAGAATGATTGGCTAAAGCTGAAAGAAGATAAAGAGGAAGAACCGCCCAAAGCACCCAGTGCCACACGTTTAAAGCGCCGGTTAGAAACCGTGCTAGAAGAGCCGCCGGAGCCGAAGAAAGGAAAGAAGGAAAGTATACAAGTGCCGATCAAAGAAACCAAATCACAAAAAGCGGCGCAGCTAGAAAGATCAATGGAAAGCTTCAGAGCCGAAAGAGCACTGAAAGGAGATTTGAGCGAGCTGTGGAAGCCCTCACTAGAGGCCATGTCGGGATCATCTCGAAGGGTGCACAGAGATAGGTTTGAAGACTACATCAAAAACTTCGAGATCCTGGATGCTACGATAGAGAATATCCCTAATATCCCATTTACAGAAGAAGAAGTGGATGAAGTACGATGGCAACTGTTGCAAGATCAGGAAGGCCAAGAAAGGGAGAAAAAGACAAAGGCGGACCGGGACTTCAAGAAGAAGCCAGCAACTCCACCGTCAAGCCCGGAATCCATCCCACCGCTATCACCACCTCCTCTTAGCCCTCCACAAACCCAACAAAAGGAGGAGCTGGACACATTTGATAATCAAGAAGATTCAAAGCAAGAGAAGAGCCAAGAGAAAGAGCAGAAAGAAGACGCTAAACCGAAAGATCAACAACCAGAGCCAGAGAAAAGAAATTTCAGCACATTTCTTGATCTACTAGTGGCTGGGTATTCTCACGAAGAGGCAGCCACTATGGCCTTTGAGTTGGCAAGCACAAGGCCCAAAGAACAGATGCAGAGCCTACGGTTAGTAGAACTGAAAGAGATGGCCACTGATACAGTGGACCTACAGCCACCTACCAATGACTGGGATGTGGTGATGCACAAGCTAACCGGAATCAGAGCAAAATCATTGGCCACAGAGAGTGAGATTGCTAATCTCAAAACCACTGAAGTTCAGATCAAGGCTGAAGTCGACTCTCTCCAAAAATAGGGCCAAGAGCAGATAGAGAAACAAACAAAGTTGCAAGCTAGTCTGGCCACGGCATTACAACGATGCCAAGAGATGGAACAAGAAAATCAGGCAACAGATCAAAGACTTCAAAGAGCTGAAGAAGAATACAGAAAAATTAGCAAGTCATTGACAGATGTAGAGAGAGATAGGGACAACCTAACCCTACAACTTGCTGAAGAATCAAAAGAAGTGGAAGCCCTGAGGAATGCCAAAGAGAAGGCAGAGATAGAGCAGGAAACGAGCCATGATGAGTTCATCGAGGTAAAAGACCAGATGAAAGTAAAAGATCAAACCATCCAACGGCTACGAGCATCTCCTGCCAGAGTCAGAGCTGCTAGCTCGACTCACACCACTTCAGAGAATGAGCTTTATGAAGAACAAATGAAAGAGCTTCAAAAGGAGTTAACATTGGAGAAGCGGCAAAGGCTGATGCTGGCTGAGGGGTCATTGGTCATCCACAACCACCTAGAAGAAGAAAATCAGACCATGAAGAATGAGCTAGAAGCCATCAAGAGAAATCTTGAGGAAGCAGAAAAGATAAATGCCGATCTGAACGACCTCCTTGTGAATATGGGAGAGCAAGCGGAAGAAGAAAAGAAGACACTTCAAAAGCAGATAGAAGAGCTGCGAGGCCAGCAGCAAATAGAAGAGCAGCAGTTTAGCACCGGGCCAGCAGCCATGGAGGGGATCAACCTAGAGAATGTGTCAGATCCCGTGCACACCACCATGCAAGAGAAAACCCTTGTGGGACCCTCACAAGAGCCACAAGATCTGACACAAGAAGAAGAAGAGAAGCTGCAAAAGGCCATAGAAGCAGCAGTCAGAGACACCACCAAAGAAGCATTGGAATGGGAACAGAGAGTCTTTAAATCAATGACTATTCAGAAGATAGATGCCAGCAACCTTCGACGTGAATGGCTACAGCCCTCTCTCCCATATCTTCTGTTAAAGTATGAAGCTGCCACGATCAACAAGCGAATAAAAGAGGAGCCAACAGTGCCATTGTACAAAGCAGACATCTCCAAACCTGAAGGGGTCAAGCTAATAGTCAACTCTCAGCCCAGGTGGAGAAAGGCATGGCTGACAAAGTATCCTCAATATCTAATCCATCTGGTAGAGGCACCTAAAGTGATTCGAGATAACCTCAGTTTCTGCCCTCTACCAAGGATGAGGACATGGAAAGCCCATGAGTTGTTGCAGAGAAGCCAACCCACTTGGCTAAATTACCCAAAGCTACCAGGCTCAAAGGCAGGCGAGAGAATAAGTGAGCAATACATGGTGAAAACCCTAACGGGCGCCATCAAATTGTTCACTGGCTCGCCTAACCTATCTTGCATCATGATGAGAAAGATTTGTAAAACCCTTTTGGCAGTCTTCGAGACCTTCAAACCAGGTCAGGCGACAGACAGTATCTTCTTCTTTCAAGATACATACAGATGTGCATACGATCTGTCTAGTCAGCCTTCTCATGATGTGATACATGCATTGTATCAAAGAATTATGTTTTTGCCATCTTATCACCTCCATGCCTTTGAAGAAGCCTTCTACACCGGCTTCTTCACAATCAGCGCAGATATATTCGGCCCGATGATACTAGCTCAACATGCGAGATATGAGTCACTTCTCAAGATGAGAGAAAGCCTACATTGAAGAAGCAGCTCAACAGTCATGTCGGGGACGAGATGAACAAGGAGGGGGGGAGTGTTAGCGGCTGGACACACCCTACGAAAAATGACTGCTCGGCGGAATATTATTTTTTGTAATTATTCATTTATTGAGAAAACCCTTCATTTCACCTTTGTAAATATTGGGGCTTACAGAAGTTTCCAGATTGTATCCCATTTTTTACATTTAGATTGAGTAGATGGTAAAATTGGAACATTAGGGTTTGAGATTGTAAGGTATTTATACCACTTTTTGACCTTAATGAAAAACCTTTGTCATTTTAAAAAAATATTGTCTGTGAGTGAGCGTACTGTGTATGAGAGAGAGAGTGAGAGCTTCATCTTGACGCCACCCACGCACCGATGGTCGGAATCGAGTGCAGAGAAGTACAGCGTGTTGCCCCCGATGAGAGCTACGTGTCGATACCTACATTGTGGGTGTACGGTCTGGTTTTGCGAGCTCGACCTACGAGCTTCGTTTGGTGATTCGGTGAGCATACGTTGTCCGTTTTTGCATTGCAGCATATCCACGCGTTCGCATTGAGTAGAGCTACACATTAGGCACTTTAGTTTTCAAAAACGATGACCTCCAAATTTCGACCAGACATCCTACGCGATTTTGCACCAGGTGTTTAGGGTTGGGATTTTGGTTCATAGACCTTAGGGAGAGCGACCTATTGGTGATAGTAGGGTCTCCTTCAAGTTCTGTGGCATTTCGAGAACGTTTGATGGGTATTTGGCTCTAGAAAGCGTTGTAGGAAATCTCCTCTTATGCACTCATGAAGGCTGTAGCTTAGACATTGGGTAGAGACCTCTGTAGGAATTAGTCGAGAGTCGGTCGAGTGTAGATTGACACCCTATGCTTGCTTCCACGCGCCTGCGGGTCGAGCTTCGTCCTTAGCTGAAAATTCTTGTTAGGTGAGTTCTCGCTGTGCTGACATCCGTCGCGGCGTATCCGCCAACATTTGGTTTCACAGGATGTAGTGTTTGTGGAAGATTTTGTTCAGCCCTTGCTCTCATGTACTAGAGACAATAATGTAAGCTCAGAGGACATTTATGACACTTTGTTGCCTCTTTTCAGTGGTGGAAGTACGAATGTAATTTCCAATGAGGCAAATGTACAGCCTATGGGCGTTTCCGAAAATGTTACAGATCAGCCTATTACTGATGCAGATGTACATGATGTACTTGATGAGGAAAGGGCTGAAAAAGAGCAGGCTACAGGTATGCCAAAATGGCTGGTGCATACATTGCGTCACAGTAAATTGGATGCACCTTTGTCTAGTCGTACTTGTTCAGGTTGTGGCCATGCATATTATGCATCAGATTGTTATGCTTTGGCTGTTTGTCTAGCTTACATGATGTTGAGGAACCTCTGTCTTTTGATGAAGCACAAAATTCAAAAAATTGGATGGCTGCTATGCAATCAAAATATGATGCACTTATAGAAAATGACTGATGGACTTTATGTGATTTGCCTCTTGGAAAAAATTCCATCGGTATGAAGTGGGTTTACAAGTTGAAACGCAAGCCGAATGGTGAGATCGATCGCCATAAGGCTTGACTTGTTGCAAAGGGTTATGCACAGCAAAAAGGCATAGACTATGAAGAGACTTTTGCTCCCACTTGTCGTATGACTACTGTGCATTTTCTATGTGCATTGGCAGCTCATTTTGGTTTGGATGTACATCAATCAGACATTGTTACTGCTTTCTTGAATGGTGACATATTTGAGGAAGTTTATGTAACACAGCCTCGCAGCTTTGTCAAGAAAGGACAAGCGGACAAAGTGTGCAAATGTAAGAAGGCTTTGTATGGGTTGAAGCAATCTCCTCGTGCTTGGTATGAGAAAGCTGACACTCATTTGGTCAAACGAGGCTTTTGTAACAGTCCAACAGAAAGCAAATTGTATGTAAAGCGTGAGGGTGATGTAATTCTCATTGTGGTTCTTTATGTAGATGATTTGCTGATCATTGGACCAAATGAGAGACATATGCGGCTAAATTTAAGGAAGATTTGAATGCTACTTTCAAGATGAAAGATTTGGGGCTGTTGCATCATCATTACTTGAGCATACATTTCAAGTAGTGTGATGGTGGTATTGCCTTGTATCAGAAAGTTACATAGAGACATTGCTATGTAAGTTTGGACTTGAGGATTGCAAACCTATTGCCACTCCCATGGAAATAGGTTTGAGGCTAATTCTACATGATGTTGGTGATCTTGTTGATGTCACTCTTTACCAAATTGTTGTTGGATGCCTCATTTATTTATGCAACACGACGCCGGATATTCAGTTTGCAGTCTACAGGTCAGCAGACTTATGCATAGCCCAGGGTCTAAGCGTTGGTAGGCTGTCAAGAGGATTTTCCACTACCTTAGTGGCACTTTACATCTTGGCTTGTTTTATGCCAAGGGGGGATCATTGCCGCTAGACTTACATGCTTTTTCGGACTTAGATTGGGCTGGTTGTTTTGACACGCGAGTGTCCACAAGTGGTTTTTGTTTCATGCTTGGTAGTTCATGTATATCATGGTTGAGCAAGAAACAACCTACTGTGGCCACGGCTATTGTGAGGCTGAGTACAGGACAGTCTTCACAACTACGGTTGAGTGTGTATGGCTCAGATGCCTTATGGTTGATTTGGGTGTTGGACAGAACACTATCAATACTATCTACGCTGACAGTCAGAGCGCATTGGCAGTTGTGAGGAACCCAGTTTTTCATGCTCGTCCAAAGCACATTAAGGTGCATTACCACTATGTGAGGGAGAGGCTCTCAACAGGAGAGATCAGCTTGGCTTATGTGCCAACACAGGACAACCTTGCAGATCTTTTCACAAACACATTGTCTCGTGAGAAGCTTGAAGCTTTTCGCAAAGCTTTGGGCTTACTCCCCTTTGTGGACTGATCATGTCCACGGGACATGGCACTTCCCTTACTCATGTGCCAGCTCTCTTTCACCACATCACTCCAAGGGGAATTTGTTATGATATACATGTGGTAGTGATGTGTGTAAACACACTAGGACTGCCGGGGCATTTTTTCCCTCTTTAGGAGGTTTTTCCCCCCGTGCATTGTATATACGTCCATCACTCTAGGGCTATCTATCTTTCCATTTCACACTAAGTAATATACTCTCTATTGTGTGCCTTGAGCTTCCTTCGTCTTCTCCAAGCTATGTGCGTTTCTCTGCAGCTCTAATTCCAACAAGTGTTAGCAGCAAGCTAACCCGTGTAACGTTTTTCAGGAGCTTTATTGTAAAAACACTTATTCTTTTGATAAATCGAGAATATTGTAACTTCTATTGAACGAGTGGATATTCTAATCTATGAGCTGGAGCTCTAAGCTTCCAGATTGTATCAATTTATCCTTACTTAGAGCTCCCAGATGATTAGTTTTGACCAAAGAAACCTTGGCTAAGGTATAAACGCCAATTCTGTAAAGTTAATAAAATGTTTTTGCATAAGAAATACAAAGCGTGAGTTTACGGCACTCACTTCTCTCCTTTTTGTGCTTTTATCTCCCTTGTCGGTTGTCACATTGCAGTGTCGTCTGTTGCGTTAATGCAACCATAGGTAAGAGCTCTATGCATTGACGTAAACATATCATGAGGAATTAGAGCTTTTGACGTTGCCGAACCACGGCCTAATTTCATCATAAGTAGAAATTTATGCTAGGAAATCACAAAATAAGCATAGACAGGGTATTGGAGCATCATTGCTAAGCATTTAGAGGCATTCAGGCTCAGAAACGACTAGGTCAAAATCTCATTGTTGTTAATAATCACATTTTTTGCACTTCATCAAAAGTAAGATTTGAAACTATAAGCATGTGTGCTTAGTCTTATATACTTGTCCTAGAAGTTTCCAATTACAATAGCTAGCAAAACTTGTACAGTCTTTGAGAGAAAACAACTAACTTGGTTAAAACTGACACAGGAACCAGGTTGTAGACAAAGAACTGGGAGCTTGACAGGAGTTTAATTCAAGTCAAGTGGAAAAATGGATAACAATTCAATCCGTCGGTAAGTACTCTATCCAGGGCTGAACAAGTCTATATGAACCTTTGATCTGGTCGTATACTAGCATATCAAGGCATACTTGGAGAGACCGCTAGTAGGGTATCCACCAAAGAGAGTGTGAATCAAGGTGATCAATTGGGCACTATCTTTGAAGAAATCCCAGACACTTATTCCATCTCAATATCTGAAATGTCTTCCGATTTGACTTAGTCAGGAGCCGGAACAACAGTGTGATATAAGCACATACTCACCTTTTATAAGACTAATGTCCATAGAGCTCAGGTTTACCTGGATCCTAATGAAGAGTATGCCATTCACATTGATGACCATGACATAGAGTTTGAAGAGGAAATCAAGGCAAACAAACAAGAAAAAATGTATATGGATGTGAGACTCAGTATGTAAAAGTTGAAAATCCTAATGTGATAGACAATAGGGGGTTAGAAGTGAATACTATAATTCCAGATATGGCAGCAAAAGAAGGTCCATCGACTTTAGAATTCAAGGGTTATCATCAAGTTGATATGAAACCTTTGAAACGGCTTAGCACTGATAATCCTAGGATTGGAGTCTATTGTTGGGAGGATAGGAACGTCAAGGATCTTTTATGGACCTCTCATGCCAAACTAGGACAGTTAACACCCATGAAGATCACCTATATCTTCAAGATCAAAGACAAGGGTTCAGCAGATCTACCATCTTACCTATTTAGGGATTGCTATAACAATAACTTTGTTATGATGAGTCCTAAGGAGGTAGAACAGACTAGATACCAAGGGTACCCTATAAGAGATTGGATATTGGGGCAAGGACATGATCCTATTCCAAGAGAGGAACTCCGCTAGAGATCTTTTGGGAGAAATGTTAAAAAAATCAAACCTACCTCATCATGAAGAAAATGAGTGACATTAGAGCCATGAGTCACTATTTCTAACAGATTGGTTTGAAGGACTCGAGACAGGACCAATTGTCATAAGAGTTGGAGTTGAGTCAAACAGACGTGTCAGACCAGCTGATTTTTCAAAAATGGGTCAAAAAATACAGTGGATCTGGGGATCCATATGACCACTTAGCTAGCTTCAAGAAAGCGCTATGAGCAGAAGGCATATTTGATTTTCACACTCAATTTGAGGGATTTGGAATGACTTTAGAAGGAAGATCTTTGACATGGTTCCAAAACATTCCACCAAGGGCAATCATGGATTTAAATACATTAGCTCAGGGATTTGTAGCTGCATGTTCTAAAATTGGGATCAAACATAATACAATAGCTCAACTCTATAGCTTCAAACAGAAACAAGGTGAGTCTGTTAGGGATTGTGCAACTAGGATGAAGCAATACATTACAAGATGCCCAGAATTAGAAATACCACTAGAAGAATAATTAGTGTCATTGATTCTAGAAGGATTGTTAGAAAAAGAACTTTATGCTATATTGTATAGCAAGAAGCATACAACCCTAGAAGAGTGTGTATCAGATGCTATTGACTTGGGAGACAATTGTGATATTTTCAATGAAGGAGATGTCCCTAAGGATACTCAGAGTGAGAAAACATCATCCACAAAACCAATACAAGTGCGAACAACTGCTACAACACCACTAGAAGACCTGCTCAAAAGGATGAACGAAATGCTAAATAATATGCAAAAAGATCCTATGAGAGGACCTGGGCAAGGAATACCTCAACAGGGACAATCAATTAGGCTGCAAAAATAGTGTACCATTGAGGGTAAATGGATAAAACATGAGACCAATGAGTGCTATTACTGACCAAAGTACGATGGAAATGTTCAATATGTGCCTATGAGACCACAAGGACAACCCATGTATAGATAGAAGCCTAATATGGCCCTAGCACAAAGATCACTGATGGGTATGGAAAGACCACAACCAATGTTGGGTCAACAACCTCCATTTCTTGTACATAATGCAATGCCTATAAAGTACATGCATCCAGAAGGAGTCGTAGATGAACAAGCACTAGTGCATGTTACACCTTATGTTGAGCCTAGTCCACCTATAGTAATGGTAGAAGGAGAGTGGTATAATTCACATCCACCTTCAATGGAAGAACCTGTGACTTACGCTACACCAGAGCTTACACCGATGTACTTTGTAGCTAATCAAGGTGTTAGACCTCCAATGGTAAGACCCATGATTAAACCAAAGACTGGAAACTGCAATAATTGTGGTGCAGATGATCATTGGAAAAATGAATGCCCAGAACTTGACAAGAACATTAAGCCAGTTGAAGCTTTTTGTACACAATGTTGCAAGAAGGGTGGACACTTCCCTAAAGACTGTCCAAAAAATCCATTAAACAAAGGAAAAGCAGTGGTGAATGTAGTCCAAGTGATACCTAGTAGCTCTTTGGAAAGTGAACTTATTGTTCCATTCAAGGTGATAACTAGAGACCAAGCTAAGAAAAACAAACATAATTCCTCTGATGAATCCGAGAATACTAAAAAATCCTTGCAAAAGACCAAGAAAAGAAGAAGTCAAAGATATAAAATGAGAAAACAGAAACAAAAGGAGGAAATTGAGAAAAAAGTCAAAAAAACTATTCCAAGAAAAAGTGAAAGAAACTAGGAGTGAAATCAAGGAAACCGCAATAAAATCTAAAGGATCAATTTTGGTAATCAATGTAGCCTTGGAAGCTTTGCAAGCAGGACTTAAAGCAGGTCAAAACATGGAAAACAAATGGAAAAACTATCCTTCTCCAGATATGGAAGCAGCTAAGCTTGAAGCTTATCAAAATTTGGTAAGAATTACTCAAGAAATGCTGGAAAAACAAAAACGCAAGCTAGAGAGTATAGCAAAACCCGAGGAGCTTGTGATAGAAACCAATAAAGAGAAATCCAAAGTGGTGGTAGAACCCCACCTTGAAACTAAAGATCCAAAACTCATAGCACTTGACAGTGAAGATGCTTTAGATGGAGTTTCGTTTGTGGAGGAAGATTGGCCAGGACATTTATGGGAAAAAGTGAGAGAGATTAATGATGGGAGCATAACTTTGAAATCAGCTCCTATAGAGGAAGTTTGGTTAGAATTTACCTCCTGATATGGACGTTGATATACAATCCTTGTATGGGGATTGCGGCTCTGAAGCATCAGGAATGTCTAAACCATTCACTCTAAAAACACTACTCTCTTACTTAGGAGACAACAAAGATGAGTCCATAGTGTGCAAAACCACTTAGACAAAAAGAGCAGACCAGACCCTAGAGGTGGAGAACATCCATTCAATGATGTCAACACCCATTCAATGTACTCTTACCTTGGGAGAACTATTAAAATCAGACCATATTTATGGAATGATTTACAAAAAACTCTAGAGAAGGTAGGAATAACAGGGCTAATCGCAAAAAAAATGGGTAATTGAAACATGAATTGGATAACAAGGAGATTAGATCCGTCCCTATGAACAAAGTCAGAGAATACTACAAGGGGGAAGAAGGAAACACAACCCTTTTGGTGAAATATAATGATGTAGAAACCATGGCAATACTGGACAGCTGGGCTGGCATAGCCATAGCCACAAAAACAGTATGAGAATCATGGGGAAAACCATCCATTAGACAAACTTGAATGAAATTACAATTGGTGGATGTACACATAGAAAAACCCCTAGGACTGCTTGAAAAAGTGATAGTTAGTTCCTGTGGAATTGATTATCAACATACTTTTTTGATAGTGGACTTTGGGAAGAAACTTAATTATGGAATCACCTTGGGAAGGCCATTCATGTGGCAAGTACAACTCATTCAAGATTAGGGAAAAAATTACATGTACTTGAAGCAAGTGGGATCAATCACAAGGGTTAATTTGGAAGATCACATTTATAGAGATGTCATAAAAACACACATTTAAGAATTTGACTCAGTCTCTTCAGCTAAATCAAAGTGTCCATCATGTTTAAACAACGACACACCTATGTGGATGTGTGGAGACTCAGAAAATGGGAGTTTAAAACGAGAAGAATGTATCTTAGAAAGGGATTGCACAAATGAATCATATATACTTGAACCCTTTCCGGAGCATTTGTTTGAGCCATTTGAATGGACTCAAATTTTGGCAACAATGGATGTGTGTGTGAATACATCTATGCCTGCTCAATTTTGCAATGAGGATGGTTATCAAGTAATTCCCATACAAAAATGATATCAACCCTTCACATTGAAGATAAAGTTCAGGAACCCAAGGACTTATTGAAAGCTCAGCAAGTTTTTTTAGACCCCTAGTATGATGCTACTGATGAGTTTAAAGAACATTCAGCTACATCTGATGATTCTGGATCAGAAAAAGAACATGTAGGAGCCACACTATTCCTAAAAGGAGGAGAGGATAAGTTTTTTGACTTTCCAAACCCGAAACCAAGAAGACAAAAATGGTATAGAAGGAAAAGAGGAATAAAAAACTTGAAATCTAAACCTATGCCATCAGTTTTTAGAAGAACACAATTTTTTATGCAGATAGATGCACATGATTGTGTGAAAGAAAAAATCACGGGTAGATATCAGGGTGGCCTCTTTTTTCATCAATGGTAATGTGATCATCTCATGGTCAAATTTTTTTACATGTTCATCAATTTTAATCATAAGTAAACCTATTGATTCCAACACCTTGAGCTCATAAAGGATGTATTCTTTATGTACACCTTTGGGCATATAGTCAATCCTTTTCCAGAGCTCGTTCCTTTTCTTCTTCAAGCTCTTGCATTCCTCCCCAGGATGACCTAGATGGTGAGCTTTGTAGATACAATGGGGGTTGGTTGGTGATTTTAAATTCAATGAGCTAGGTTTGGATGGTTGGTACATATATATGTGTTTGTAGAGCACCCAATTCGAGAGCTTTAGCTTGCATCTCCTTTGCATGCATTTTTGCTTGTGCAGTCAAATTCGCTTTTGCCTTAGCTAGATACTCATAGATAAGGAAAAATTCTTGGACATATAGTGTCTAAAAACGGCATAGCGATCGATATGGATAAAATTCATGTAATTGCTGAATTATCTAGACCGACAACAGTCAAAGGGGTTCAGGCTTTCATGGTACATTGTGGATATTATAGACGATTCATTTATATGTATGCTATAATCGCAAAATCCATGTATCGCCTGATTACACTCTTTGTATGGACTGATGAGTGTGAAGAATCCTTCATGAAGCTTAAACAAGCTCTCACTTTAGCGCCTATATTGAAAGCACCAGATTGGGTGTATATTAGCTCAACCAAGAGACGAACGCTTATGCTAGTAGACAGTTGAATGTGGCATAGAAGAATTATACAACCACCAAAAGAGAAGGATTAGGGATGATCTATGTTGTAAAAAAGTATAGACATTACCTATTAGCCAACAAATTTGTGTTCTTTGTGGATCACTAAGCTTTATTGTACTTGTTCTTGTTAGCAACAACCTAACACAAATACCACGGATACCATTTTTCGGAGTTCTCATTGTAAAAACACTTATTATTTTGATAAACTGGGAATATTGTAACTCCTATTTTTTGGATAAACCTTGTAATTGATGAGCCGAGGCTACAAGCTTCCACATTGTATTCAACATGTCATTACCCATCTTTGGTAGAACTCCCAGATTATTAGTTTTAACCACCAAAAACCTTGGCTAAGGTATAAAAGCCAATTCTTGTAAGTTATTATGAAGTTTTGGATAATGAAATACACAGCGTGAGCTGACGGCGCTCACTTCTCTCCTTCTTGCGCTTCCTACTCCCTCCTCGGTTGTCACATTGCAGTTGCGTTTGTTGCATTGCAACCACAGGTAAGAGATCTACGCATTGACGCAAACACATCATGGTATTTTGTAGCTTTTGGCGTCGCCGACCCGCATCCTAATTTTATCATAACTAGGAATTTACACTTTCAAATCAAAAACTAAGCATAGACGGGGTATTGGGGCATCATTGCTAAGTATTTAGATGCATTCTGTGTCGAAAACGACTAAGTCAAAAATCTATTGTTGTTAATGATCGCGATTTTGGCACTTGACCTAAAGTGGGATTTGAGACCATAAGTATGTGTGCTTAAGTTTTATAAACATATCCTAGAAGTTTCGTTACGTTTGGATGTCATTTGATGCTGCAACGGATGTGATTTGTTTGTCGATGAGCAATTAGCTTTTAGTGATTTCCGTTACTTGAGTGTAGCTTGAGTTAGATGCGAGTTGTTAGTTGTTTTCCGAGAGATTGACACCCTCTTGTAGCCTCTATGCACTAGTTGAGTCAGCTTCATCCCATGGATTGACAATTTAATCGTGGTTCTCGCTAATACTGCAATAAGATAGGATAGTGAGGCTAGACACACATCCCACATTTGGCACCGTTGTCGGGGATCGAAGAGACCAAACTAGGAAAAAAGACGAGCGTCTTGTGAAGTTATCCTTTAACTTCCTCTAGGATCACGTAGAGTTCAAAACTTTCTTTTAAAAACCGCATTGCCTAAGATTGTCGTCTTTGCTGTGTAGAGGTAGCTTGGAAGTAATCGTACTTGTCGAGTGCCTTTAGGATTGTAGGATTGTAAAAATAGATTAGGATTTTGAGGATGATTGATAGACGAGACAAGTCTTAAGATCAATGCTCAGAAAATCATAAAAGACAAAAAAACGAGTGTTTGTGGACACTTTTCACAACCCCATTGCATGAGAATCTAGGAGTAGGGTAAGTAGGATCCGAGGTGGATTTCAGGACATTGCTCTCTCTGAAAGAATCATTGTGAGTTGTTATTGGAAGTTGCAGAATTTCAGGTCTACGGCTAGAAATAGCACGAAAGACTCCAAACCACTCAATCCGACTGGAGAGTAAGCTTAAAAGTTGTATGAACTAGTGGGTAAGCTCAAGGACACTTTGAAGTAAAAATTTCAAGAGTTGGCCAAAACCCAGATTATTTACTTTTTCTTGACATTTTAGGCCAAATTAAGTTTTGATTTGATTCATAGGCTTAAAACATATCATAAAGAGACTGTCCTTGAAAAAAGTGCAAAAATTGGTTCATTTCAAGCCTGAAGTTAATAATCACAATTATTAACTTTCAGTTCAGATTTGACCAAGGTTCATACCATTGACTCATTGTATGTGTACAGACAACTTTTGTAAAAGCACAAAAGATTTGGGTCACCAAATTGACAAAAAACTAGGTAAAAACTAAAGTTTGTACTGACTTTCTGAATCTTGAGTATAAATTGGAAAAAAATTTATCCAAACTTGTTGAAATTTCATTCATAGGCTTATATTGATGTGATAAACATGTGTACATGCTCAGTGGACCAAAAAGATGCAAAAAGTTATCAATTATAAATAATCGTGATTATTTACATCTGTCCCATTTTTCAACTTTTTTGACCAAGTTGGCACACCACTAGTTTTGCCATGTTGTAATAAGCTCACAAACCAAATTTGGCAAGATTTGGGTCATTGGATTGAAAATTGCGACCAAATTTGCAAAGTTAGTCTGGGGACAGAAAATTGATGACCATTTGACCAAAACTTGTCCAAACTTGATGAGACTTGGCTAGAGACCTTGACTTGAGGTGCTTAACAGATCTGTGTCAAAGTTGGGACAAAAATTTACAAAAATATAGCTGGAGTAAATAATCACGATTATTTACATCTGCTTCAAAATTGACAAATTTGGAAATTTGAGTATACCACATGGTCAAGCATATCAAGTAGACCCCACAAATCAATTTTGGTGAAATTTGGATCACAAAAGTGAGACTTAAGCCAAATTCTTGAAATCAGGGTCTACGGACACAAAACAGGTGATAAACTTGAATAGATTTTGTCCAAACTTGTTGAAACTTGTCCAGGGACTTTAACAGGTTGTATACTTGCCAAACCAAGCCAAAAATTGCAAAAAACTGACAATAAGTAAATAATCGCGATTATTTACCTCTGCTACACAGGGACACCAGTTTTGACTTTTGAACTTGTACAGTGTTAGACCAGCATATACAAAGCCACCGGGCAATTTTGGTTTAATCGGATCCAAATTGGTACATGTTCACTCAGTTTCCAAGTTGCAAATTAATCTTGTGATTTTTGCCAAAGTCGAATCTGAAAGTCATTTGCTAACTCCCATAACTTGATTTGAAGTGATACACACAGACCAATCACAATAGTTAGCAAAAATTATACAGTCTTTGTGAAAGGATAGCTAACTTTATTAAATTTATACAGGAATCAGGTTGCAAAAAAGGAACATGTAGCTTGACAAAAAGTTGCAATCGAATCAAGTGGAAATTGACAACAAGTCAATCCAAAGCACTCTATCCAGGGCTTCATAAATCTTTATGAACCTTAGATCTGGTCGTGTACTAGGAAATCAGGACATACTCGGAGAAACCTCTAGTAGAGGATCAACCGAAGAAAGTGTGAATCAAGGCAATTCCTTGCACACTATTTTTTAAGAAGTCTCAGACACTTTTTCATATTCAACATCTGAAATGTTTTCTATTCGACTCACTCAGAAATTGGAACGACAATGTGCTTTAAGCATATTCTCCTTTTTTATAAGACTAATCTCCATGGAGCTCAGGTTTACCTAGAGAGGAGTATGCTATTCACATTGATGACCATGGTATTGAGTTCGAAGAAGAAATCAGAGCAAACAAACAAGCAAAAATGTACATGGACAGAAACGGAACTCAGTATGTACAAGTCAAAAACCCTGACGTGATAGACAAATGAGGGTTAGAAGTAAACACCATAATCCCAGATATGTCAGCAAAAGAAGGACCACCAACTTTAGAACTCGAGGGATACGGCCAAGTAGATTTGAAGCCTTTGAAATGGCTTAGTAAAGAAAATCCTAGGATCGGAGTCTATTGTTGGGAGGATAGAAACGTAAAAGATCTTTTATGGACTTCGCATGCCAAATCAGGACAACTAACAACCATGAAGATCATCTATATCTTCAAGATCAAAGATAAGGGATCAGCAGACCTACCAACCTACCTGTTTAGGGATTGTTATAACAACAACTTTGTTATGATGACTCCTGAGGAGGTAGAACAAACCAAATACCAAGGGTATTTCATAAGGGATTGGATATTGGGACAAGGACCAGAAACAATTGCAAGAGATGAACACCGTGAGAGATCATTAGAGAGTAATGTTAAGAAACCAAAAACCACCTCATCATGTAGAAAACCGGGTGACACTAATGCCAGTCCAGGGCTGCATGAGTCACTATTTTCAAAAGACTGGTTTGAAGGACTCGGAACAGGACCAACTACCAGGAGACCGGGAGTTGAACCAAATAAACACGTCAGCTCAGCTGATTTTCAAAAATGGATCAAAAAATACATTGGATCAGGGGATCCATACGACCACTTAGCAAGCTTTGAGCAAGTGCTACAAGCAGAGCGTATATTCGATTTCCATACTCAATTCGAGGTGTTTGGAATGACATTAGAAGGAAAATCATTGACATGGTTCCAAAAGATTCCACCAAGGTCAATCATGGACTCGAACATATTAGCTCAAGGATTTGTAGCTGCTTGCTCCAAAACGGGGATCAAACATAATATGATAGCTCAAATCTACAGCTTTAAACAGAAACATGGTGAGTCTGTTAGGGATTGTGCAACTCGAATGAAACAATACATTGCCAGATGCCCAGGGCTAGAGATACCTGCAGAAGAACGACTATCTTTGTTTCTAGAGGGACTGCTAAACAAAGAACTTCATGCTATACTCTATAGCAAGAAGCATACAACCCTCGAAGAGTGTGTGTCAGATGCTGTTGACTTAGGAGACAATTATGATATTTTCAACGAAGAAGATGTCCCTAAGGATAACCAAAGCGAGAAAACAGCATCCACTAAACCTGCACAAGTAGGAACGGTTGTTGTAGCATCACTTTCAACCATAGAAGATATGCTCAAAAGGATGAACGATGTGATGAACAACATGCAAAAAGCATCTATGAGGGGACCAGGACAAGGGATACCCCAATAGGAACAACCAATTAGGCCACAAAAATGGTGTGCAATCAAGGGTAATGGACCAACCATGAGACCCACGAGTGCTACTTTTGACCAACGTATGATGCGAATGTTCAGTATGTGCCTATGAGGCCACAAGGACAACCCATGTACACATATTAGCCGAATATAGCCCAAGCTCAAAGACCACCAATGGGTATGGAAATACCTCAACCTGTGTTGGGTCAACAACCTCCGTATCCACAACATAATGCAGTGCCTGTAAACTACATGCACTCCGAAGGAGTCATAGATCAACAAGCATTAGTGCATGTTATACCCTATGCCGGAGCCTAGTCCATCTACAGTAATGGTAGAAGGAGATTGGTATCATTTACATCCACCATCAATGGAAGAACCTATGACTTATGCTCCACTAGAGCTCGCTCCAATGTATTATGTATCTAATCAAGGTGTCAGACCTCCCATGGTAAGACCCATGATTAAGCCAAGAACAGGAAACTGTCATAACTGTGGTGTAGATGATCATTGGAAAAATGAATGCCCAGAGCTTGACAAAAACCTCAAGCCAGTTGAAGCTTATTGTATATAATGCTGCAAAAAGGGAGGACACTTCCCAGAAGATTGTCCTAAAAATCCTTTAAACAAGGGTAAAACAGTAGTAAACATAGTCCAAGTGATACCTAGTAGCTCATTTGAGAGGGAACCGATTATTCCAATCAAGGTAATTACTAGATCCCAGGCTAAGAAAAAGAAACACAACTCCTCTGATGATTCGGAAAATACGAAAGTTTCCTCTCAAAGGATCAAAAGAAGTAGAAGCAAAAGATATGAGATGAGAAAACAAAAACAACGGGCTAAAATGGAGGAGAAAGCAAAAAATCTATTCCAGGAAAAGGTGAAAGAAACTGGAAGTGAAATCAAAGAAACAACTATGAAATCTGGAGGATCAATTTTGGTTGATAAAATTTTTTAGCCTATTAATGCAGCCTTGGAATCTTATCAAGTGGGACTTAAAGCATGCCAAAACATGGAAAACAAATGAAAAAACTATCCCTCTCCAAACATGGAAGCAGCTAAGCTTGAAGCTTATCAAAATTTAGTAAGAATCACGCTAGAAATGCTGGAAAAACAAAACCCAAGCTTAAAAGTATCGCAAAACCTGAGGAGCTTGTGGTAAGAGACACTAAATGAAAATCTCAAGTGGTGGTAGAACCCCACCTTGAAACAAAAGAACCGAAACTTATAGTGCCGGACAACAAAGATGCTTAGACAAAATTCCATTCGTGGAGGAAGACTAGCCAGGACACTTATGGGAAAAAGTTAGAGAGATCAATGATGGGAGCCTAACTCTAAAGTCAGCTCCTATTGAGGAAGTTTGGTTGGACAACCTTCCTCCTGATATGGATGTGGATGTACAATCTTTGTATGGGGATTGCGGATCTGAAGCTTTAGGAATGTCTAGACCATTGACCTTGAAAACATTACCCTCTTACTTGGAAGATAACGAAGATGAATTCATAGTGTGTAAGACCACTCAAGTAAAAAGAGCTGAACAGACCCTAGAGAATAGACAACATTCATTCAATCATGTCTACACCCATCTAATGCACTCTTACCTTGGGAGAACTGTTAAAACTCAGACCATTTTTATGGAATGATCTACAAAAAAACCCTAGAGAAGGTGGGGATACGGGGCTAATCTCAAAAAATTTGGAAAATTTGAAAAACAAAATGGAGAACAAAGAGATTCGATCAGTTCCAATGAACAAAGTCGGAGAATATTACAAAGGGGAAGAAGGAAACACAACCCTTCCAGTGAAATATAATGACATTGAAACCATGGCAATACTGGATAGTGGAGAAGGCATAGCCATAGCCATGAGAGCAGTATGGAAATCCTGTGGACAACCATCCATTAGACAAACTCGAATGAAATTGCAATTGGCTGACGGACACATTGAAAGACCATTACGGCTCCTTGAAAAAGTGATATTCAATTCCTGTGAAATTGCATATCAACACACTTTTGCCATAGTAGACTTTGGGAAAAAAATCAATTACGAAATCATATTGGGAAGATTTTTCATGCAACAGGTACAGCTTATCCAAGATTGGGAAAACAACTATCTGTACTTGAAGCAGGTGGGATCTATAACAAGAGTTAATTTAAAAGATCATACTTATAGAGATGTCTTGAAAACACCCATACAAAAGTTTGATTCAGTCTCTTTGGTTGAAACTAAGCTTCCGTCTTGGTTAAACAAAGGCACTCCTATTTGGATGTGCGGAGCTTCAGAAAACAGGAGCTTAAAACGAAAAGAATGTATCCTAGAAAGGGATTGCACAGACTAAGCCTATGTACCTGAACCCTTTCCAGAGCATTTGTTTGAGCCATTTGAGTGGACTCAAATTTTAGCGACAATGGATGTATGTGTGAATACTTCTATGCCTACTCAATTTTGCAATGAGGATGGCTACGACATAATTCCCATCCAAATGATTTCAACCCTCAACATTGAAGATGAAAATGAGAAACCCAAGGACTTGATGAAAGCTCAGCAAGTCTTTTCGGACCTCTACTACGATGCAACAGATGAGTTAGACGAACACTCAGCTACCTCAGAAGATTCGGGGTCAGAAAAAGAACATGTAAGAGCTAAGTTACTCTTGAGAGGAGGGGAGGAAAAGTTTTTTGACTTTCCTAACCAGAAATTGAGAAGACAAAAATGGTATAGATGAAAAAGAGACACCAAAAACGTGAAAGCTAGACCTATGCCATCAGTCTCCAATAGAACACAATTCCTGATGCAGATAGATGCACATGATTGTGTCAAGGACAAAATCACTGGCAGATATTTTTCAAACAAAAATCCAGAAATGTCAAAAACATCAAAAAAAACAAGGAAGGATACTCAAGCAAAACCAAAAAAACAAGACAAGGAGCCAATCATGGCACGAGTTGAGCGGAAAAAGAAGTATCAAGAGTTGAAAAAAGCTCTAAAGGAGATATATACGACCGAAATGGAAACCACAAAAGAGGATGGTAAGGATGTAAAAAGTGTTCCATCCCATTACAAAAAGTATACTCTCCAAGATCAAAAAATCATAGTCGAACAACCTGTTAGGGAATTACAAAAACAAGACGAGTCCTACGAAGGGCCCGAGAATGCGAAAAAGATAGACTTGGCTGAGCCAGGGGAAGAACGCAGGCCTGCCTACATTGCAAATGACCTAACAGAGGAAGAAGAAGAGATTTTACTAAGCTTGCTAAAAAAATACCGAGATATCTTTGCTTGGTCTTACAAGGATCTCAAGGGTGTTGATCCAGAAATTTTTCAGCATACCATTCCCATGAGAGATGATGTGAAACCAAGTAGACAAAGGCCATATACATATAATGAAACATTTGCCAGGAAAATCAAAGAAGAGATTGAGAAACTAAAGGAAGCTGAATTCATTGACAAAATTGAACACATAGATTGGGTGTCTCCAATTGTGGTAGTGCCTAAGAAGAATGGAAAATTACGAGTGTGTGTCAATCTCAAAAAAGTGAATGCAACTACCATTAGAGACAACTTTCCTCTTCCAATCACTGAGCATGTTTTAGAACGAGTTGCAGGAAAAGAAGCTTACAGTTTTTTAGATGGCTTTTCGGGATACAATCAACTTTTGGTTGACCCAAAAGATCAACATAAAACTGCTTTTGCAATAGAATGGGGTATTTTTGCCTATCGGGTTATGCCCTTTGAGTTAACTAATGCTCTTGCCACATTTCAAAGATTGATCAACCATGCTTTTAAAGGATACCTTAGGAAATTCTTGGAAGTGCATATGGATGATCTATGCATACATTCATCAATCTAAGCTGATCATTTTGAACACCTCAAAACAGTATTCAAAAAATGTAGACTTTATAGGATTTTCCTAAATCCTAAAAAGTGCACATTCATGGGTAGACAAGGGAAAATTCTTGGACATATAGTGTCTAAAAATGGCATAGCTACTGATATTGAAAAAACCCATGTCATTGTTGATTTTCCTAGACCAACAATAGCCAAGGAGGTTCAAGCCTTCATGGGGCATTATGGATATTATAGTCGGTTCATTTACATGTACGCTATAATTGCAAAACCCATGTATAGCTTGATTACACACTTTGAATGGACCGAGGCATATGAAGAATCCTTCATGAAGCTTAAGCAAGCTCTCACCTTAGCTCCAATATTGAAAGCACTAGATTGGAATAAGATATTTTACATACATGTAGATGCTTCCAATTTTGTTATCGGTTATATACTAGCTCAACCAGTAGACGGAAAAATTGACTTCCCTATTTCTTATGCTAGCCGACAGTTGAACATGGAAGAAAAGAATTACACTATCACTGAAAGAGAAGGGTTAGGAATGATCTATGCCGTTAAAAAGTATAGACATTACCTATTAGCCAACAAATTTATGTTCTTTGTAGACCACCAAGCTTTGTTGTATTTGGTCAACAAGCCATGCAGCACAGGAAGAATAGTGAGATGGTTCATCATTCTTCTGGAATTTGATTTCACTGTGGTTGTAAAAAAGGGCACTACACATCAAAGAGTAGATCATTTGTCAAGGATTATTTTAGGAGAATCACCTAAAGGGGTAGACGATGATCTACCAGATGCCTATTTGTTCTTCGTGGAAATGATACCTCGATGGTCGGAAAACATGGTATCATTGATGACCATAGCTCAAGTTGATTCACAAATACCACTTCCTATTACAATCAGATTAATTGAGCAATTGGCTATGTATCAATTACTAGTTGGTAGGCTATACAAAAGAAATCGAGATGGAATATTGCTCTTATGCATTAATCCTGAAAAGAAAAACCAGTACCTAAGTCAAGCACATATTACCATAGTAGGACTTCACTTTGCGGAAGACCAAACTACGCAAATAATCTTGAGACTTGGAGTATTTTGGCCAACTACTATGAGGAAGGATGTTCTCGATCTTTTGTAAAGGATTGTCCTCAATGTCAAAAACAAACACCCATACCTCATGTAACATTGTTTCAAATGTCACCTGTTCCTAAGTGGAGTAACTATTTAGTCACTTACTTATCAAGCCAAATATTTCCTGAGGATATGAGTAAACGCCGTCAAAGAGCAATTGAAACTAAAGCAAGAGACTATGCTCTTATTGAAAACCAATTGTATTGGAGAGGTAAGGATCAACATTTGCGTCTTTGTGCAAATGAAGATGAGTATATTCCAATTATAGAACAAGCACATGCTGGATTATCTGGAGGTCAATTTTCTAGTGAGACCATCGCAAGAGAAATCTTAATGGCAGGCATATGGTGGCCAATACTTTTTACAAATGCCAAAGAATATGTTCGAAGGTGTGATGCTTGTCAACAAGCAAAAATGCCAACACGTGTAGATAGCATGCCCTTAAGACCAATGATGGAGGCTAGAGCTTTCGCGAAATGGGGGATAGATTTTGTTTGGCAGATGTAGCCACCTGCTTATAGAACCCAAGCTCAATATATCATTGTAGCTACGGACTATTTGACCAAGTGGGCCGAAGCTAAAGAAACTCAAAAGAATGATGTCAGAACCACTGCCGCATTCTTATATGAGTATGTATTCACGAGATATGGACTACCAATAGAAATTGTCAGTGATCGGGGAACTAATTTCCTCAATGAGGTAATCGAGTATTTGCTTAATGAGTTTATGGTCATCGATAACAAATCAGCTCCCTATCACCCACAAGCAAACGGACAAGCTAAGCATACGAACAAAATTCTTAGCTTGGTACTGACTAAAGTGGTTAGTTCAGGAAGGACAGACTGGGAAATGAATCTCCATGCATCTCTATGGGCTTATCGAGTTTCATTCAAAACAATTTTAAATGCTACACCCTTTAACCTTGTTTATTGTCTTGATGCCATACTGCCAATAGAATTTCTATTGCCGACATTAAGGGTAGCTAAGGATCTTGAGTGGACTGGACATGAATTGTCAGAAAGACTTGAAGATTTAGAAAAACTAGATGAGCAAAGGCTAACTGCCGTAGCTCACATCTATGCTCAACAGCGAAAACAAAAATAGCGTTTTGATTCCCATCTAATAACAAAAATCTTCAAGGAAGAGGACTTAGTTTTAGTCTATTCCCTTAAGCAACACATTCCAAAGTTTAAGAAAAAAGAAAACGGACCATTTATCATTGAATATGTATCTCCAAGTGGAGTAGTAAATTTGTCCACCCTAGATGGTGAACCAATGGCTAATTGGATTAGTAGATGCCGTTTAAAGAAATACAATTTTCCGCTAATCAATGAATTGCTAGAAAGAATGCATGCAGCCAAGCAAAGGAAGATTAAACGACAGCAGGTTATTGATGAAGCCCAAGAGGAAGCTCAGCTTTGGATACTCAAACGGCAAGCTGCTCCCAGGAATCAACAGATACCGATTCCCATCAACACTCTGGAAATAGATGACCGACAATGGGAATTGCCTAAAGATGCAGTTTCAACAGATGATGAATGGTTAGACGGAATGGACCTGCGCATCAAAGTACAGCTCAACAATCATAGCACAAATGCTTTGGTCGACATAGGAGCTAGAGTAAATGCAGTCAATTATTCCACGTACAAGAAAGCAACAAGTCAATCTTTGACAGCAGGAATAGAGGCAATCAAAGGATGCAACAAGAACCCAACACCAACATTGGGAGTAGTCAACTTGAACTTGATAGTACATGGATGTTCATGTCCTCATCACTTTGTATGCTTACCAGATGAACACATGAATGAGACGATGATTCTTGGAATTCCCTAGATGTGCACATACAAAGCAGTACCAGATTGGGATACAAATCAGCTCAAGCTATCACCTAAAGGCGGGAAACTCATTATTCCAATTGCACCAAGTAAGGAGGAATGGAAAGGAAGAAATTAGCAGACCAAACCACGAAGTAATTCTTCTCCATCCTCTCGAAAGAAAATGCCACAAGTAGCATGCAAGGAGTTAGGCAAATTTGGGTGCCAAAAGCACAGCTTAAGGACAAGCCGATTCAAATCTGGGTGCCCAAAACATCACCAACAAAACCAAAGAAGATTCCAAGGGTCAAAACATAGAGACAAGCATCTCCGAGCAAGGAACCTAACTTGAAATGGATTTGGCACAAAAAGGAGCACTTATCTTGTCCACAAATCGTAAAACCAATCAAGCAATGGAGAGTTTAAGTCTCAGAAGACTCCACCACACCAAGTACACCAACCTATCGATGGCAAAAAAAACCTCGACAATAGTCAGAAGCATCCTGCTGGTACAATCAAACAGAGAGCACACAAGCTACAAGGTTTGCTCTTTGGAAGACAGCATCAGAAAGCCTCGACATCAAAAACCCTTAAGTTAATTACTCAAAACCCAGCTCTTGCACAACATAGTGGTTTTAATTGCATTGATCTTCAAAGCATGGTAGAGCCAACCACGGCTATGCATGAGACATGATTGTTCAACCCATGCACATAGTCGTCCCGGAGTACGCCATCTAGGAGGGGTGGAAGGGCACTAAGTAATTAAGGGCAATGTTCGAAGAGAGAGAAAAAAGTTCGATGTTAATGTGTAATTTTTTGCAAAATTACCTAATAATGCCCTTATAATTCATCATCAAGGAAAAATTCACTGATGATATCTTCCTGATGAGTGTAAATAGTGTATATACTATCAAAAAATAGTCCTTTTTTGTTATTTTTCATCATTTTTCTTGATATTATTTTAAGACTTAAAAATAGAGAAATCCAACAAAAAACAATAAAGCTGTGTTTTTAAATGGATTTTATTAATTATTGGATTTTCACTTTGCTTTTTAGCGTATTTTATTATTTTCTTTGATTTTTTCAATAATCAGGTCAAAAGTTAATAATCAATAGCAAAGGAGCTCAGATGGAAAAACGAAAGACAGGTGGTGAGCAGAAAGACAAGGCGGAAAAGCACAAAAATTTTCAATGAAATTGGAAGATGGAATCGGGAAGCCTAAATTAGGCGACCATACCTACTTTTGCAAAATTCTTGTAGAATGAGCTACAGGATTCTGATCGGGGAAATTTTTGAGTCTAATATAGATTTCACGGCCTAGTAGGACTAATGGGGGATCTGGGGAAAAATGGTTCGGGAAATCCGGGTATAGATATACCAAGAAGGCTAAAACCACCTCATTTCCACTTGTTGTTACCTTTGCAAAGAGAGCTTTTCGACCTCTTTTGTGCGTACTTTCCGGAGTCTACAGTTGCCCATTTTCAGCGCCGTCTCACACGAGACATGAGAGGAGCCATTCAAGCAGCAGAGAGGGCCAAGAAGAAGCACAACCAGAAAGAAAAGTTGCAAGAACTACCAGCATACCAACTGGACCCCGATTTAGTCGAACCGCCAAGGCAACCTATCTCTCAAAGGAACAGCTTGAGGAGCACAACACCACAGTGTTCACCGGCAGATTCAAGAGCGATGAGGAACATTAGGTAGAGTTGCAAATTCTACCAAAGGAAGTGTATGATGTTGCCGCAAATCCAGAAACCAAAGCAGCCAACCGACGGCTAGGACTCATAGATTTTTTTGAACAAGAGCCATGCGGAGTAGACTTCCAAAAAGCTTACAAGCTTTTGTCCACAATCAAGGAAGATGGAACTACACAGATTTTTGACCCACAAGGGAATAAAGTTGAAGTGGTGATCACCAAGGAAATAGTGGCAAAAGCACTCAGACTGCCCACAGAAGGAATGACAATGAAGGCAAGGGATAGGAAGACGGCCGGAACCTTCACAAAAGAAATCGCCATGGCCACCTTTGCAAACCTTATTCACAAACAGGTTGAAGAGCCATCTAAGTTATACCACCAACACTTTCATTTCCTTGCTAAGAGGTGGCCAAGGTATACAACGCCAAACCATGCCGTTGCCACCACCTTCATGCAAGTCCTCAAGTCAACAACCAGGCAACCGGTTGACCATGCACAATATGTCTTGACCACTTTGAAAGGAATAAAGAAAGAAGGAAAGATCACATACCTGGGTGCACCAGAGGTGTTGACAAGAATTGCATACCATGCCATCGGCATGGCCGACAACCTACCACCTGCCCCATATCAAAACACTTGGATAGTGTCAGCTCAACCTTCTCCTTGAGCTACAAGATCTACCAAGAGATCCTACAAGTCTGATGAAGAATCGATTGAGACCTTGCCAAAACGGCACAGCAATGATAGCTCGGATAATGAAGAAAAAAGAGCACGACGGGAGAAAATGAAGAGAAAAGCCGTGGCAGCACACCAAAAAGAGCCTCTTCAAAAGCAAGCCCAATTTGAAAGAGAGAAATAGTCATACCAATCCAGCCACCAAGCACAAGGAAAGGACCCGGAAAAGTGGGTGCCTAGTGGGCTTAAGTGACCAAGAACCAAGCATCACACCAGGAAGCAGGTTGAAGAACCCATGAAAGTACTGGAACGGATGTATCAAGAGACGAAAGCTTCAAAGCTGAAAGAAGCCCAAGAAGCGGCGAGAAAAGCGAAAGAGGTGACAGAACATCAAGAGCAAGCAGAGGAAGCCAATGCACAAGGATAAGAACAACATACTCAAGGTGATGTGTCTCCCACATCTCTTCTCCTGTCTCTGAACACCAAGACCACCCAATGCCGAGCCCACCACCATCACCGGCACTTAGAACCACAACAAGTGAGCAAACAAAAGAAGCAAAACCTGAACAAGAAAAAGTTGTTGAATCTACACAAGAATCTAAACAACAAGAAGCAGCAGAAAGAGCACAACAAGCAGTTGTATCTACTCAAGAGCAGCAAATAGAGAAAGAGCCAGAGATAGAAAAGGCAGCCAGTCCTGCACCAAAAGAGGACACCGGAAAATTTGAGCACACAAGAGAACAAGAGGCCGAGGGAACACCCTCTACCTCAACACAACAAGAGAAGGCCGAGGCACCACCCTCTACCTCAACAAAAAAAGATCAGTTACAAGGGCAACAACAACAACCAGCAGCAGCCAGAGATAAAATAATCTGCAAAAAAATCAAGACAACTAACACAAAGCAAAGATTGGAAATTGAATGATGAAGTCTTCCTGCAAGTTAATGAATATGCTAAGAAAATGCAGGAGATGACAGAAAGACTTCGCTCAACCGCACTTGGCCATAGCACAAGGGCCAAAGAGTTAGAGATGGTGATTGATGCACTCCAAGGGGAGCTGGACAACAGACTCAATGTCATCACCGATCTACAGAGGCAAGTGCAGGAGTTAAGAGCGGAAGCTGAACAACATCAGCTCGCAAGAGATAAGCAACAGAAAGAAATGGAGGAGCTGGGTGAGTTGCTCACAAAACTGTCAGATGCATGCAAAGCCAAGGATGATCAGCTAACAAAATTTACAAATGAACATCTAACTACAACCCTATCAGCTCAAAAGATCCAAGTACAGTTATATGTGGCCAATGCTTCTCTGCAGTTATATGTGGCCAATGCTTCTCTACAGTACTCAGAACAAAGAATCAATGATCAGGTGCTATTCTTGCGGCAAATACGAGAAAACCCAGCCGTCGCCTCGATCAAGGGACAAGGTCTACAAGGTGTTAGAAAAGAAAAATAAAGACCTCGAATTGGAGGTGAAATTAAAGCAGTCTCCGCGCAGAGACCTAGCGTTGATGCGGGTTCAAAGAAAAGATGAGCTGCTGAAGAAGATAGCTGAACTCAAACGAGTCAACCAGCTACTGAGAGAGGAAAGGACAGAAATGTAAGAAGAGGTAGGCACTTCGGAGCAACCTTAGATAGAAATCCCTTCAGTATCATTTGCTGAGATGAAGACATAGTCCGCAGTAGAGCTGAGTGGCGAGGAAGAATTTCAAGTACCAATTATTGAAGCAGACACAATGCCAATGGTCCAGCTCTCAAAGGCTGAAGAAGATGCACTGAAGGAAAAATTTATACAAGAGGTAGATGAGCAGTGGAAGGAACCAATGGATTGGGAGCTGAGAGTACTTCATTCCGTCAATGTCACGCAACTCACTTCCAATCAAATGAATGCGCAATCACACCAAAAATCCCTGCCCTACCCTCTTATTAAAGTTGAGTTGCTGCAAGTAAAAGAAAGACTTTACACCGACATGCAAGTCGAGGGCACAGATAAAGACCACCCAAAGTGGAGGTTGAGCTGGCTAAACAAGAATCCCAAGTACTTGATTCTGTTCACAAGAGCACCTGCAGCCCTACAAAAGGATCCTACCTTGTGTCTTGTACCAAGAGTAAGGACCTGGATAGCACATGAGGTACTACTAAAGAAGCGGCCAACTTGGCTGAATTACCCTAGATTGCCTGCTCCAGAAAAGGGATAGCCAACTGAAGAATACATGGTGAAAACCCTAAAGGGTGTCATGTCATTCTTTAAAAGTCTACCAGATTTGTCATATGCTATGTTATACAAAATCTTCCAAATGCTGCTCACCTACATCAAAGTGTTCAATGAGCCATAGCAAGCAGGCACCCCTTGGATGTCATTCCTCAAGGGTAACAAAGGGTTGTGCTATGATCTCAATGGCCAACCTTCCAAACAAGTCCTCTATGGCTTCTATACACGGGATTCTTCACTTGGCGAACGAAGATATCTGCATCAGTGATCAGCAACCTGACCTCAAGGTTTGTAGGGTACTCAACAGTGGAGCTGAAAAATAGAGTAATTATGCAGTTCTTGCAAGTGCCAGATAAGGAACACAAAATCAGATATCAAAAGGCTCTAACAGCGCTTAAAGACCACCTTGCCAGCCGCCAGTCCGAAGAGTACTTCAGCCCATAAAGATGTGTCAAGGGACGACACGGGCAAGGAGGGGGGGAATGTTAGTAGCAAGCTAACACAGATACCACGGATACCATTTTTCAGAGTTCTCATTGTAAAAACACTTATTGTTTTAATAAATCGAGAATATTGTAACTCTTATTTTTTGGATAAACCTTGTAATTGATGAGCCGGGGCTACATGCTTCCAGATTGTATCAACCTGTCATTACCCATCTTTGGTAGAACTCCCAGGTTATTAGTTTTGACCACCAAAAACCTTGGCTAGGGTATAAAAGCCAATTTTTGTAAGTTATTATGAAGTTTTGGATAATGAAATACACAGCGTGAGCTGACGGCGCTCACTTCTCTCCTTCTTGCACTTCCTACTCCCTCCTCAGCTGTCACATTGCAATTGCGTTTGTTGCATTGCAACCTCAGGTGAGAGCTCTACGCATTGACGTAAACACATCACGATATTTCGTAGATTTTGGCGTCGCCGACCCGTGGCCTAATTTCATCATGACTAGGAATTTACACTTCCAAATCAAAAACTAAGCATAGACGGGGTATTGGGGCATCATTGCTAAGCATTTAGATGCATTCTGGGTCGAAAACAACTAGGTCAAAAATCCATTGCAGCTAATAATCACGATTTTGGCACTTGACCTAAATTAGGATTTGAGACCATAAGCATGTGTGCTTAGGTCTTATAAACATGTCCTAGAAGTTTCATTACGTTTGGATGTCGTTTGATGTTGCAACGGATGTGATTTGTTTGTCGATGAGCGATTGGCTTTTAGTGATTTCCATCACTTGAGTGTAGCTTGAGTTCGCGATGCCAGTTGTTAGCTAATTTCCAAGAGATTGACACCCTCTTGTATCCTCTATGCACTAGTCAAGTCAGCTTCATCCCATGGATTGACAATTTAATCGTGGTTCTTGCTAATACTACAATAAGATAGGATAGTGAGGTTAGACACACGTCCCACATGTTTCAACAAGCCATGCAACACAGGGAGAATAGTGAGATGGTTCATCATTCTTTTGTAATTTGATTTCATTGTAGTTGTAAAAAAAGGCACCACACACCAAAGAGTCGATCATTTATCAAGGATTATTTCAAGAGAACCACCAAAAGGGGTAGACGATGATCTACCAGATGCATATTTTTTCTCCATGGAAATGATACCCCACTGGTCAAAAAATATGGTTTCATTGATGACTATAGCTCAAGTGGATTCTCACATATCACTTCCTATTTACCAGGATTGGACAATCGGTTATGTATCAATTACTAGCTGGAAGGCTATACAAAAGAAATCAAGATGAAATATTGCTTTTGTGTATTAATCCTAAGGAGAAAACCCATTACCGAAGTCAAGCACACATTATCATAGTAGGACTTCACTTTGCGGAAGACCAAACTATGCAACGGATCATGAGACCTAGAGTATTTTGGCCAACCATGAGGAGTGATGCTCACTCACTTGTGAAAAATTTTCTTTAATGCCAAAAACAAACACCCATACCTTATGTGACATTATTTCAAATCTCACTAGTTCCTAAGTGGAGTAACTATATATTTACTTACTTATCAAGCACAACATTTATGGAGGATATGAGTAAACGCCACCAAAGAGCTATTAAAACTAAAGCAAGAGACTATGATCTTATTGGAAACTAATTGTATCGGAGAGGAAAGGATCAACATTTGCGTCTCTATGCAAATGAAGATGAATATATACCTAATCTAGAAGAAGCACATGTTGGATTGGTTGGAGGTCAGTTTTCTAGTGAAACCACCACTAGGGAAATTTTAATGACAGGCATATGGTGGCCAATACTTTTTGCAGATGCCAAAGAATATGTTCGAGGACGTGATACATGCCAATGAGCAAAAATGCAAACAAGGGTAGATAGCATGCCTTTAAGACCAATGATGGGGGCTAGAGCTTTTGCAAAATGGGACATAGATTTTGTCGGACCAATACAACCACCTGCTTATAAAATTCAAGCTCAATATATCATTGTAGCTCCGGACTATTTGACCAAGTGGGCAGAGGCTAAGGCAACCAGGAAGAATGATGATAGAACCACATCCACATTCTTGTATGAGAATGTATTCACAAGATATGGAGTACCAATAGAAATTGTTAGTGATAGGGAAACTCATTTCCTCAATGAGGTAATTGAGTATCTTCTCAATGAATTTATGGTCATTCCCATAACAAATCTGCTCCATATCATCCACAAGCAAATGGACAAGCTGAGCACACGAATAAAATTCTTAGCTCAGTATTGACTAAAGTGGTTAGTTTAGGAAGAACTAATTGAGAAATGAATCTACATGTTGCTCTATGGGATTAAAGAGTTTCATTCAACACAGCTTTAAATGCTACACTCTTTAACCTTGTTTATGGTCTTGAGGCCATACTACTGATAGAATTTCTGTTACCAACACTAAGGGTAGCTAAAGATCTCGAGTGGACCGGACATGAATTGTCATAGAGGCTTAAAGATTTAGAAAAGCTTGATGAACAAAGGCTAACAATTGTAGCTCACATCTATGCACAAAAACCGCAGCAAAAACAATTTTTTGATTCACATCTAGTCACAAAAATCTTCAAAAAAGGGGACCTGGTTTTAGTTTATTCCCTTAAGCAACACATTCCCAAATTCAAGAAAAAGGGAAATGGTTGTCATTGAAGACCAAAATGGTTGTCATTGGTTTAACTTTTGACTGATTGTAAAATGGTTCATCAATGGAAAACCAAAATACCAATGGAGAGTTAAATCTCAGCAACCGTCATCATTGATACCTATAGCTCAGGAAACCAGTGTGCCAAAGCATCCAAACGATACAATACACATTGTTTTTATTGGTCAAAATAGATCTGTAAAATCTACAGCTATCTACCCTTGACCTGCATACAGTCTTCCAAACGTACAACAAAATTGGTGCAAATTTTGGAAAAACTTTCAATTGGAAAGTTGTAAAGCACAACATTTTCAATAAAGGTTCTGGGAATCAAGTTGAAAATTGTATATGACATCCACTTTCTGCTCATTGAGATCAAAGTCTGTCTCAGCTGAGGAACATAATGCACATGACACAGTGTATATGATGCACTATTAGGCAATGGCATACATACATCTCTTGCTCCTACAATGTTGAACGCTAAATCAGAACATTGAACCATTGGCCAAGTGCACAACAAAATCTCCTAGAGAAAGTGCTAAACCACTCACGATGTGGTGTGATGTGGAAAATTTCACCCTAATCTACTAGAAACCAATGAGAAGAAGGGCCATTTTAACTAGGGTAGTGGACCAATAACATCCAAACCCCGCTTTTCAAACGCATCCTGAGTTACGATAGCCCCGTGTGGCTCTATCAGTCATCTTTCACCCATATTTTGACACTTGTGGCATGCCTTGCACCAATAGTACACATCCCGTACAATAGAAGGCCACAAGAAGCCACCTCTAAGAATGTGAAAGGGTATCCGATATTTTCCTCACTATTCTCTTTCTTCATGACACTGTTCCAAAACCATACCAATCTCCTCTTTGTAGAGGACTTATTGCAGCACTCCATCTTGTAACCAAATCGTCACCTACCAAAGTAAACTTGCGAGCCTTCTAAAAATTTCTCCTCTTTTGAAGCTTTGAAAACCCTCTCAAACATTGCCCTATGCTCAAAAAATCATCAATATCCTTTAGAATCTCCCTACCTACGTATGATACGTGGCATGTGCCACATATAAACCTTACACTTAAGTTTTCACACGACTACTGGCCAATTGATCAACTTCTTGGTTCTGCTCTCTCCTACCATTCTTGAATTGCACCGCTTCAAAAAACTTTGCTTCTTGATGGGAAGAAACCAAATTTTGAGAGAATCTCTTTTTACTCACCATTGACCCAAAAGCTACTTGATGACTAAGAGAGCATCACCTTTAACCACCAGCTTGGAGATGCCAAATTACACACATTGATTTAGCCCCAAATGGAGGGTCAAATACTCTGCTTCATTGTTCGTGTGAACCCCTTCCAAGTTCTAGGCTTTGGAGAAGATTACCTTACCTTGAGGATCATGTATGATAACACCTCCTACTACCTTCTGCATAACTCTCTGGTAAGCCCCATCAAACCACATAGTGAATGCTTCCTCCAAATTAGGATCCTCCATAACGTCTTCTTTTACCACCCTTGGATACACCGACAAATTTGCTTCTTTGTTGACCAGAATGTCTGCCAAATGTGAACTACTTGTGTGGTCAATCTTGAATTCAAACTCATACTCTTGCAGCTGGAGCACCCACTTTCTAATACACCTATGTGGCTTAGGATGAAGCACGACTTAAGACGATAAATTGTTAGATGTGAGCACATAAAACTTTTGAATGATCAAAGGTACTTTGTACTTGGACAAGCAAAAACCAAGGTCATCATCCATTGCTCATCCTCTTTGTATGACCTCTCCCCTAGGCTAATTTTCTGGCTATCAAAATAGATTTTCTTATAACACCTGCCCACCTTTTGCATCAACGTCACACCAACAGCCACTGTACCCACCATCGTGGAAACATAAAAGTCACCCTCATTGTTAGGAGGACACACAGTTGGCAATTGGCATAAGATCTCTTTCACCTTGTCAAAGGCCAACTGTGCATCTTTTGTTCATTGAAAACCATGAACCTGCAACTCAACATTTGAAGAGAGTATACATATTGCGAAAGCATCCAAAAGAACCTAGACAAATACTTGAGCTTGTGCAAAAAATAAACCAAACATGTCACACTCGTGGGGGTTCCATCAAAACCAAAGCTTTTGCCTTCTCTGGATCTGCTTCAATGCCATTCTGTGAAACCACATAGCCCAAGAGATGAGCCCACGATTGAGCCAACTTGCACTTCTTGGGATTTAGCTATCCACCTTCTTCGTCCAGCCTTTGAAAACATAGCCTTAGCTTGGACAAATGCTTTGCCTTGGAAATATAGCAACCAATATTGTCCATGAAAACCCTAATGAACTTACCCAAGTATGGTCTAAACACCTTATTCATCTAGTCTCATAAGCATTTACCAACACCAAAGGCATCCTCCGATAAGCAAAGCACCCCCATGGTGACATGAAAGTGGTATTCAATTGGTCCTTCAAAGTAATACCAATCTAGAAAATACATTGAAAAGTCATCCATAATAGAATACCACTCGTGCCATCATTAGGAAAATTTTGAACTCATTTTTGGGCCTTTTAAGAGTGCCACCTCATCAAAGTTGTACAAAAGAAAGCAACCCGGTAGACCCCTCTAAATATTGCTTAGAACCCCATGATATGAACTATTATTGGAAAGTTCTTGAAAAATGGATTCTAAAGAGCCAAGGTCTGAAAAGTTTGGATGAATTCTATGAAAGTTATGCCATTTTTTTTCAATCAGCCAGGTTTTGTTACCGTTACGGTAATCTAAAATCACCTTTTTCTAGATCTACATGAAGGCAATGTCCCATACATGCATGCTATATATCAATAGCATTTGAAGAGTAGATTCTAAATATCCAACCTCCGACAAGTTTGGATCTTATTTGCAAAAAAATTACCAATCCCCACTTTTTGAAAGCTATGCCACATCAACAATCTTACAAGGCCCATTTTTTAGTCCAAACTTTTCCTAATGGCTACTTGATTCAAAATTTCATCTTGGAATGGCAAAGGATAGTGATTTTACTTTGTAGCAGATTTTAACAGCTTATAGTCCACACATACTCTCCACTTCCCATTATTTTTTGGCATAATAACAACTGGTGAAACCCACTCGGACTCTTTCACCAAATAGATAATATCTACCTCAAGTAGCTTGTTGATCTCTTGCCATAGAGCCTCCTTCTGAATATATCCCAACCTTTGTAACTTTTGTGCTCTCGGATTGCACCCTTCCTTGAGTAGAATCCAATGCTCCACTCCTTTAGCCCTTCACAAATCTTTATAATCCGTGGCAACTAGATTGGGATATGATGCACACGACTCTACATAGCCCTCCTTTTCTTGCTTGGTTAAATACTCACCCAGCATGCCTTCAACCTCTTTGACCTCTAGACTGCAAAATGGAACTTGCATAACTTTAGTCTGCTTAGAGGAATCCACCATGACTCCAAAGAAATCTGTGTCTAGCTTCAACAGGCCTTCATTGCTCTCCTCTTCTTCTACATTGGTAGAGCCTTCATCGTAGGTTGACTCCATCTTGCACTCATAAGTGGTGCTCAAACCTCCTTTATCACCCTCTACCTCTGGATGAAAGTGTCTCTCCCTGGTCTCAAGTCAAGCACTACCTATCCACCATTCTTATGATCTGCAAGGTAAAAACCCCCTTTTTCCAATCCTACTTAGCTCCAATTGCTACCAACAATGGCCTCCCCAAGATGACTGGGTAAGCATTTTCACTTTCTTTCATCACAAAGAAGTCAGTGAGACATTCAATTCCCATAACTTTTACCTTCACATCCTGGGCCACTCCCAAACATGTAGCTTTGGCATGATTGGCCGTTTGCATTCGCACATTGGATCTAACCACAACTTTGATGCCTATATCCTTCATAGTAGTCAGTGAGAAGTTAGTGAGACATTCAATTCCCATAACTTTTACCTTCACATCCTGGGCCACTCCCAAACATTTGGCTTTGGCATGGTTGGCCATCCGCATTTGCACATTGGATATGACCACAGCTTTGATGCCTATATCCTTCATAGCAGACTTGCATGCAAACTTGTGCACCTCCATCAATATATGCTTGCACCTATTTCCTCCTCTCAATTAAAACATTCACCATTGGAAGCACATCAGCTAGGCTCCCTACCCTTAAGGCCAGATTCTGTACTGCATGTACATCACCTCTGGCACATGGAAGCCTTGTGCTAACACTAGTAGAGCACTGCCTCCTCAACTTGGGGTTCAATGCTAATAATTGACCAAAGGTAATATTAGCTTTTTGAGCTTGAACATCACTCACCAAATCATACTCTGGATGACCACATCCATCTAGAAATCTTCTTGCTTGATCTTCTAATGCCACCTTCTCTTGCTTGAGTCTGGCTATTCCCTACCTTCATTTACCTTCTCTTTGCCCGTTTGAGCCCTGGTTTCTCTTTCAATCTCTATCTCCCTTTCTTCCCTTGCGCTTTTGTTTGCCAAAACGTTGACACCCTACTCATCCACCCCAATGATGTTAACTCTAGGCACTTCATCATTACCTGGTGGAGCTGGAGGTACCTGGTTCTCAACTGCCTATTTTTTACCATTAAATTATTCTTGTCTTCTACTTGACCAAAGTATGGGTACATGCCACCTCTTTCCCTCGGTGGATGTGGACAATCAGAAGCATAGTGGCCCTCTTCTCCGTAGTTATAACACTTTCCTGGTAGCATTGCCTCTTCCAGCCCTTGGTTGATCTCTATCCATAACACTCAAACAAAGTTCTTGCATTTTCTCAGTTAAATCTTGAACAACACGTACCCATTGTTGAGGAATTGTTGCCACATCTTGATTTTCTTGATTCTCCATAGGAACCTCTTCTTTTGGACTTGGGAGCCGACTAGGAGCCATAATCTTGTATATCCCAATGTGCCTTGTTCAATTTTCTTCTTGATTTTTTGGCTCTTTGCCCTTGCAATCGCAATCGCTCCATTGTAATTCTTGGGTCTATCAAAATCCACCTTTTCTTGAACCTTGGGATGCAAACATGCCAGGAACTTCTCCAAGTTAAAGTACTCACCATTGGCCAATTGCATGGTGGCAGCAAACTCTACCCAACACTCTTCAAAACGATCAAGGAAAACACCAAACTCCTATTCACATCCTGCTTTAAAGTCTTCAACCTTGCGTGCAAATCAACCAGAGATACCTTTTTACGAAATTCCTGCAAAAAGCAAGCCTACACGGTGAGCCACATGAATCTTAGTTCTCCTTCCAAAGCATTAAACCATGTCTTTGATTTCCCTTGCATTAGCAATGGAATCGTCTGCATCCTACTATGTTCATTTGGTATATTCAACAAAAGAATATATAACTTGAAATTGGCCATCCACTCGTCCAGATCCTCTCCTCCAATGAAAATCAATGGCCTGTAGCTTTGAGTTTCCATCTCTTCTTGTGTGCGTCTATCACACGTGTCAATGCACGGGACTTGCCAATACACTGTGTGTGAGCCACAAATGGCTCCAAGCACGCAATTAGCCTAAACTAGTAAGCTCAAAGATGGCAATGGTGTGTCACTCACCGCTCTACGCTTGCTGTCGTGGAGGATTCCTCGCCGCGAAGAAGAAGGAGTCACCGTTGCATCGCGCTCAAGTGCTTTGCCATCGCCGTGCCGTCGTCACAATGCTCGATCGCTCTCTCTCTCTCTCTCTCTCTCTCTCTCTCTCTCTCTCTCTCTCTCCTCACGCATACACACACACACAAGGAGATCAAGAAGAATAATATGGAGATGGAGCAAGAGCACTCTTCAATTGCACAAATGAGAGAATGAGTGAATTTTAGGTTTAGTTGACTTTTATATGAGCTCGCCCCATTCACACTTGGGAGCCCATACTTAGCCAACTAATCCCTTGAATGTTCCAGTTAGAGTGCGCCTCTCATCGGCGATCACTCTTACCCTTTTCCTATTGGACCGACAAGCCCGGTACCTGACTTTACCAAATAAATAATACGGCGTCCTGTGTGTGAGGGTTAACATGCCCCCCTTTCTGATGTAAATTCTGTCCTTGGAAGCTATTGAGTTGAAGCTCGTTCGTCGAGGTGGAAGAGCATTTGAGATGAATGTCACTGCAAAATCAAACAACATTGGCACAATAATTGCATTCTCATATACAATTAAAAAGCATATGTAGTTGTAGGTAGACAATTTGATTCGTAACAGAATTTTAAACCATTTGTCAGCAATAAACATTAAATTGCAATATAATCAAACGCATAAACAGTTGTAAAGGTAAAAAATTAGACAAGTCTGGGGTCGCTAATTTAACGGTCGAAAAGCACTAAAGATCGACTATTAATACCCTGCGCAAGCTTCTCAATTTTTTCTAGTCAATTAAGTTGTTTAATCGTGAGAGCCAAGTATTTCATGTCCGAGGGCTGACTAGAGGCTATACCTAGAAGACCTTGTAGTTAAGCTACGATAAAAGGAATTGCTCATGAAATCATTGCCTGACTTATTTCCTTTTCTTTGACCCCCCAAAGTCTTTTCACATTGTTTCAATTTTGATGTGTGTGCTTATTTTGTATGCCTTGGGTTTTTTGCTTTTCAAGAAAAAGCGCCCACACTGGGAACCTCTAGGGCTCTAGTACCATAGGCGATACATGTGAGTGAAGTACCACATCTAGCTGAGATTTCTCTTCCAGCTTAAGATTTTACATTGTGGCACTTTGATTTTTTTTTTTAACGTTTTCATCATTTTAATTTTGTAACTTTGGGGGGTCATATAACACTGTTACCCTCCCCAGGCTCATCACATTCGTAAACTCCCTTTATAATACTTAAGCTAAAGGTCAATACGGACTAAGCCCACTAGAAAGCCCTAGTACATCGCACACAATGCTGCTTAAATAGGATTAAGAACCTAAGTAACCATTGATTATTAGGAAGGCATTTCCCATGGTATTAAGAGAAGATCTCTAACGCCTAACTTGGTCAAACTAGCTTAGTCGGGCTGCTTTATTTTTAAACCTAGACAAGTGCTTATGACCAAAAATTACATTGAATTTAATGTTTGATACTAAGCAAATGTGTTGGATATTATGCTACCAATCACAATTAAAGCAAACAAACATGGATGCAAAAAGATAAGGGGCAATGCTAATGGACAAGAAACACTTGTTTGTGTTGATGGTCGCGCTTGATTTGAAGTGTGAACGAGAGAAAGATTCCATGAAGGTCCAAATTCTAACAACAACAACACGTTCTTGTACACACTAGGAAACACAAAGAATACCTCTAGGAGGCACATCAGTGTTGAGAGAGAAAGAGAGAGAGCACAGAAATAGAACCCCAAAGTGTGTAGAATACACACATGAGATGATGTATATATAGAGGGGACCTGGGTGCCATATATAGAGAAGCCATATATTGAGTAGCTTCACACATATAAACTCAACACCCCCGCTCAAATAAGGGTCCCTAATAGTGGATGAAAAAACCCTTGGGAGATCAAGGGAAAAACCCACAGCTCTATATACACCCACCGTTATATTATTAAAATCATTGATTATACAAATGTTCTTGAGGAGCTACATCACTCCTTTTACAATGAATATTTTATGAGGAGCTACATCACTCCTTTTACAATGAATGTTTTATGAGGAGTTACATTACTCCTATCCTATCAAATACAATAATGAATACAAAGGTTCAATGAAGAGGTGTAAAGGCTATCGATTAGCTCGTAATCAGAAGTGTCTCCAAGAATCTGCTGTGTAGCTTGTCATCACTATCGCATCACCAAACATATCTTCATGTTGTCATCAATATGGCATCACCAAACATGTCTTCATAAATCTTTTATTGTCACCAAGTTTTTCTTCATGAAATCGATTCTTTGATCAATCCTACATAGATCATAGACTCAAAAAAAACATAGTCATGAAAATTATTAGCATCGTTAGTGAAATAATTACGTTCACAATGTCATAAGAGATGGTTCGCGACGCCACTCTTTTGACGACATATATACGCACGACAGCATATGGTACATAAAGTATGAACGTAAAAGTACAAGATGCGTGATTACGTGATGCAAATGATATGTGTATATACTACATAAAAGAACATTTATCAACGTAGTGATCAATGAATATCATCAAAGTATTAAGAAAACATCATCATTGTATCAATAAAAATGAATAAATCATCATGGTATCAACGAAAAGCATCATGATATCACCGAGAATAATCATTGTATCAACGAAACAACATCATGGCATCACCGAGAATAACCATGGTATCAATGAAAGAACATCATGGTATCACTGAGAATAACCATGGTATCAACGAAACAACATCATGGTATCACCGAGAATAACCATGGTATCAACGAAACATCATCATGGTATCAACAAAAATCACGATGGAATTAACGAAATATCGTCATGGAATCACCGAGAATAACCATGGTATCAACGAAACATCATCATGGCATCACCGAGAATAACCATGGTATCAATGAAATATCATCATGGTATCAACGAAAATCACCATAACCAAAGTACTAACAAAACATCATCATGGTACCATCAAAATCACTATGGTATCAACGAGAAAATTAATAAAATGACGTAAACTATATCTCTAAAAGAATAATTATACGAGAATCAATGAACGAGTATATCATATAACAAAAGATCATGTACCAACAGTAGCTCAATAGAATCTGGACGATCATCAACGGCTCGACTGAATGGCAACGATATGTAACTGGCTTCTGCAGCAAACTTACGTCAGTAACAAATATATGATTGATGAAGAAAAAATATAATTGAGAAGTTTTCAATTATGAGAAAAATCAAAAGCAAAAAGTAAAATTTTGCTTTTCAAACATATTCGCAGTCCAAGACGATAACATCGGTGCAGAATTTAGAGAAACTTTCTTCTACAAAGTTATAGACCACATCGATTACGATGGCTCAAGCAAATAGTTTCTCATCGATTCCGATGCCTACAGCGGCTAGTTTCTTCTGCAAAGTTGTAGACCACATCGATCCCGGTCCTTTACGTGGGTAGTTTCTGCAAAATCGTTTTCAAGTAGCAGAAAATTTAACAACAAAGAGTGAAAGTTGCTTTTCAGGTATGTACGCAGTTCGCGAACGATAACTCAAAATCGATGCAGAATTTGAAAAAACTTTCTTCTACAAAGTTGTAGACCACATCCATTCCAATCCCTTTCACGGGTAATTTCTGCAAAATCATTTTCAATCAGCAGAGAAATTAAAAACATAAAACGAAACTTACTTTTCGGACAATTACGCAGTCCGCGAACGATAACTCAAAATCGGTGCAGAATTTGAAAAAACTTCCTTCTATAAAGTTATAGACCATATTGATTACGGTCCCTTGGGCGAGTAGTTTCTGCAAAATCATTTTCAATCAGGAGAAAACTCAAAAACAGAAAGCGAAAGTTGCTTTTCGGGTATGTACGCAGTCCACGAACGATAACTCAAAATCCGTACAAAATTTGAAAAAACTTCCTTCTACAAAGTTGTAGACCACATTGATCCCGGTCCCTTGCGCGTGTAGTTTCTGCAAAATTGTTTTCAATTAGCAGAGAAATCAAAAACAAAAAGTGAAAGTTGTTTTTCAGGTATATGCACAGTCCGCGAACGATAACTCAAAATTGGTGCAGAATTTGAAAAAACTTCCTTTTGCAAAGTTGTAGACCACATCGATTCCAATCCCCTCGGCGAGTAGTTTCTGAAAAATCGGTTTTGATCAGGAGAAAATTTGAAAACAAAAACGTACTGCTCTGATACCATGTTGAGAGAGAAAGAGAGAGCACAGAAATAGAAGCCCAAAGTGTGTAGAATACACACATGAGATGATGTATATATAGAGGGGACATGGGTGCCATATATAGAGAAGCCATATATTGAGTAGCTTCACACATATAAGCTCAACAATCAGTGGGAAAAGGTACCAGCACTTATTGAACACAATTAAAAAACATAAGGAACCCTAACCTAATTATTTGCACTCCCCCTAGAGAGTCAAGGGAATAGGATATTGTAGATATTGGGGGAAAACCCTAAGGCTAAACCCCTATCCTCGTCAAGAAAAACAAAGTCATCATTCGTGAGACCATATGTGCCATCCGTATAATCATGTAAATCTTCTTTATCATCAGAGGCACCAATGTTTACTAAGAAGGTCACTAGACGCCTATAGTCATCTTGGTCAAAAGGATAGGCTTGTGCAATGGGAGATAAACTCTCTACTAAGTATGGATCAGTCGTGTTCAAGAAACGTATCAGCCATTCTAACTCCTCGAAATTCCTCTGACATGCTAGCGTACCTACCAAATCCCATTCACAGGCAAGCACCGGAAAGACCATGTGAAACATTTGTGAAAAGTAACGAGGGTATCTCTCACCCAAGGCAGGAGTGGATGACTCTAGCGTACTAGCCATACCTGTACACGCAAAAAGATAATGGTTAGAGTGCAAATATTACAAGGGTCGTGTTCTTGTACATAATGTGTTTTTATGATTTTGTGTTATGGCTCTTGCTCTTTTACGTTTTTATCTTGTTTTTGTGAGTATAAGGCTTTATATATACATTCCCTAAGATTGGAGACTGAGAGGTCAGGGAGGAAGGTTGAGAGGGAAGCAAGTGAATGATGGATGTCAGCAAACACTCCCTCCCTCCTTGGGTAGATCATACCTTTTGGAATGATGTCGTCACCTTTTGAAACCAATTGTTCCAAGTTGATATCGGTGAAGGCTTTAACCAATAGTTTTTGACCGCCCTATGCATTTCATCTAGTTACAAGGGTGGTAAGGTACTCTCCCATTATTTTATTTGAAACATTGTTGTAGGTGTTGAACTTACAATGGGAGGTGCAACCTCTTTATTGCTTGTATGGATATGTACAATGGTAGGTGGAGGTTGTGTCAAAGCTTCTATTTTCATATAGGAACTACACGAAGAGCAAGAAGCTTCATTTGATTTCCATGTTCTTGATCTAAGTGGAACAAATAATTCTTTCTTCGGTACCCAAACTAGCTCTGGAGCGGGTGTATAGCATTCCGTGATTTTTTCCTTTCCATGATCTTCAATTCGTTTTGGAGCCACAGGATTGGTCTCACATGGGCCAGGTGACAAGTAAGAACACAATCTACATTTTGGCACCCAGATTTGATCATTTCCCTGATAATAGCCTTGGGCTTCCAATAGTTGTTTAGGAATCAAACACAACGTTTCTTTACATTTCTTGGAGTGAATAGGACGTCTCTTACCAGGACCCTATCTTTTAGCACTGGCTATTGTCGCTAAAGAAGATTTAGGGACCCACCACTTCTATGTTTTTTTTGTTATATAAGGATCAGTCTTGTCAGAAGCTATATGCATTGCTTGTAGCATATTTAAGGGTACGGGCATTTCATCCCCCTCAAGTGTTACCCAGGTCGTCCCCCTGTTTCCCCAAGTGTCTATGGTTGCTGCTAGGTGGATTGTCTGACTTAGTCATCCCAGGTAGTACATCCATATAAGGAGAATCTTCCCGAACCTCAGTGTCCGCTTTACACGTGTAACAATACTGCAATGGGGCCGAGTGAACTGTGGTGTTAGATCTATGATCAATTATAAACCTATTTCCTAGGGAATGTGCTCGACCAGTTACAAGATCCACTCGAATGATAGAATCTTGGAACTGCAAGTAGACATGGTTTTTAGACCAGTCATGCACCATTTTTGCTTCCCTCATGAAAGGATGTCCTAAGATCATCTCCGATGCCATAGTGTGCTTGGAGAAATCCATAACAATGAAGGTAATTCATATTTTATGTCCAAAGACCTTGATCTTGAGATCTTCTAGCATCCCAATAGGTTTAACAATAGACCCATTGGCCATCTTCACTACTATGGTTGTGGTTGCAAGGTGAGGTCTTCCCATAGTTTCCCAGCAATTTTTAGTCACAATGCTAACCCCAGCGCCACCATCAAGGATTCCCTTCATAGTTAATCCCTTAGTAGTGATTGGTATGGTCGCATTGGATTCATCACCCTCAACGTATTGTCCCAACTTGTTAACAGGTATTTCTATAACAAGGTTCTCATCTAGGTTGGGTTGTGGATCTATGTATTCCTCCTCTATTGGCATCTCCTCATCTCCATCCATCTGTGCAAATTGTGGTAGCCCAAACTTCAATTCTCCATTGAGGAAGGTTCGAAGGGCTGACACTAGCTCGGGGTCTTTATATAGTTTGGACATGATGGTGGTTCAAACTTCTGAAGACATGAAATCCATCAATTTGGCAATGTTTAACGGCACCTTTTGGCCTTGAGTCCCTTGACGTGGGGAAGATGGGATCTCCATTTCTTCGATAGGATCAGGTAGTCCCTCTGTAAACATTCTTTTCCATCAAGAAGTGAGTACGCCCATTTTCCCATGACTTTAAGTCACTTTCTTCTTGGATGACACTAGGTATGGCTAAGGGTCTATGGACTTGGTGAGGTTGTTGTTGCGTAGGGAACACGGTGTCTGTAATCTAGATCTGCCTAAGTGCTGGTTCTAGATCCCTTTGGGTATCTTCTACCAAACTCCTTAATTGCTTGACTCGCTCGATCTCCTCTGTAGGGTTTGGATACGTTCCTATCTTCTTCTTGGATCCTGGCCATTGTGGCTCATGAAGATCTTCCTTGTTGTTTTCTATCTTAGTGGTCGTTTTGGTCTCCATGGTTTCACTTGAATCATAATCCTCTTCAGTGTCGTTCATATATACGGGGTCGTCACCAGTCCCTATGTTGGTCTTTGAACTGGGGTATGACTTCGCTGCTTTTTGCGATCTCTTCCTCCGTGTTTTCTTCTTTTTTTGAGATTGGGCAATTGATGCCGTGTCTCTTTCCTCAAGAATATAATTTTGTTTTTGGACCATCGATCATGTGAGTACATTTACTGGTACCACAGGTGTACTTTGTGATGGCTCCTCGGTAACCTCAATCAAGTTTAATGGCGTGATCTTCGATGCATTTGGATTACTTGGACATTGGACAATCAAATGATCTATGCCACATCGATTACACATGAGTATCGACATTGTAGACGTGCTCGCTTGATTGGTTTGCATTAGTGTGGCGTTATTTTGTAGCCTAATAGGACAGTCGGCCACACGATGTGGACCTCCACACTCATGGCATTGAAGAGGTCGTCTCTTAGCAATGTAATTGATATTTTGGCCTCTTATAGCAAGAGCAGCTACTTGATAGACAGGTTTGACTTGTCCCCAATAGTCCTCCATGTAGTATTGTGGACTTTCTTCAATGGCATCCATCTCATAGGCAATATTAGGGTCTATATCTTCCTCACGGCCTTCCAAACAAGCAATAGATGACTCACAGCCCACTTGATTCACACGAAGTGATTCTCGGATATCGTGGTTGCGGTCCTAGCACTGGAGGTGGTAAGGGTGTTGTTTGAACAACATTTTGGGCCCTAGGGACCATGTGTTGTGCTACTTGTTCAAGAGGTGGGGCCGGCATCAATGCAAGCACTCGAGGTGTGTCTGTCCATGCTAAGGTTGGTCTATTGGCCATTGCACGCTTAAATACTATGCAATCCTTAGCTTGATGACCATACCTCCCACAGGCATTGCAATTCCCATTGAATTTTACTCTAAAAGTAGGGCATTCACTGGTACTATGCGGTCCATAGCATATTGAGCACCATTGTTGCTCCCTTCTTGGATACATATGATTGTTTTGCGGAGCATGATTGTCTCTAAGACTCTCTTGAATAGCCTTGGTGAGATATGCTAAAGTCATCTCAGATGTCTTTGTCTCCTTAGCAATAGTCTTTAGGGTCATTGGTTGATGCCCCGATGCTTGCGAGCTAATAGATTTAGGCTCAACAGGCACTCTTTCTCCTTGAATCATTAAATTAACCTCCAATTGGATCGCATTGGTGGTGACTGCTTCCCAAGTGGTGATACCTCTAATGACTAGGCCATTGTAGATATCCTCATGTCTTAATCCCCTAATGAATCTATCAAGAAATTATTATTATTGAAGTGATCATTTGGATTACAACAAGAATTCAAATGCTTCAAGCGACTAATAAAGTCTCCCACCGACTCTCCTTCCTCTCGTTGGGCTTTCTGAAGCTAAGAGGCTACACCCCAAATTACTCCCTCTCGTATGTATTCTTTCAAAAACAGTCTCCTAAGAGTAGGGTAAATCGTTTTTTCTTCCACCCTTAGGGTTCTATACCAATCCCCAGCCTTCCCACTTAAGGTTAGGCTTAAAGCATTACTCTTATGCAGGTCATTGTGTTCTCCTAGAGAATCGCATATTTGTTCAAACACTTTGATATGCTTTCTCACATCCCAATCTCCACTAAATTTTTGTGTGAGCTTGGCTATTTGTACTGCCTTACTTCTAGGTTCTCTATCAAGCGTGTTACGCATATTCTCATCAATAGATCCACCGATAGCTTGATGTTGCCAAGTCACCTAAGTGAGCAGGCACCGTGGGTGAAGGCGCTCCAGAGACTACATGTGGAGTAGGTATTGGCATTGGTCTTGGAGCATATGAAGCCCTTGGATTCCGCGTTTGGTACGGTGTTGTGCCATGTGGCAGTCCAAAGTTCATATGTGTGGCCCTAGGCATAGCAGACATCGGATGTGACCTGCTAATACTAGCCGGTATGGTCCCATGGAAATAAGAACTTGGGTGTTGTGGTTGTGGAGCATAGGTAGTTGAAACAATGGGAGGGGTAGGAACTACATTAGTACAAGGATCCATGGGTGTATACGATTGGTACACGCTTGTAGATACTGTTGCAGGCATTGAGCTACCATGCAGCGGTTCTTTACTAACAAATGAGGTCCATGGCGTGTTTCTCGTCATGCCCATCATTGGGGTAGGCATGGTAGCCATGGTGTCATCAAGGGAAAGATGAGCTAGACTTTGAAAAGTAAAGCTATCACTTGTGGACTCAGATTGCACTGAGACCCCTGGCGAAACAACATATGGAGGATCCATCCGACTTACCAAGGGAGTCTCCATTTGCGATAAGGTTGGTTGTTTAGCCTTCCCTGTATCCAAGAATCTCATGAGACTCGTTGAAGTCACGTGGATCCCCTTGTTCTGTCTCTCTAGCTCAATAACCCTATGGATGACCTCACAAACTCTTTGTTGTTGATCCTCCACACTAGTAGCACCCGTTGTGGATTGGAGGACATCTAACCAACCCACGTGATAGGTGTGACCTGTGTATAGGTCGCTTAGAGTTTTCGTTTGTAGTTCGTACTCCCAGTTCTCATTTAGGAACGCTCCATCTAAGCTTGAGGTGCTAGGGGTGTCCTTTGAACTAGATGCAATGTGGCTCTCTATGGGTTGACCCTTAGTGGTCGTTAATTCAGGAGCACTCGATTGCTCTCCTAGCAATGATATTGACATAGGAGCTTTTGCTTTTAACTCTCTTCATTGCTCCGCCCTTCGTAAGCTCTCAATTTCCTTTTTCCTAGCCGCAATGATATATCGCTCAACCTCTTGCACTTCGGCAAGGCTTCTACCATCATGTAATATAACCTCGGAGGAGAATAGTTCTGAAGAGTCAGGGGGTGTAGTGAATTAGGTAGTCACGTGCACATTCTCTAAGTGCATAGGGTCTATGTTGGTCATGAATGGCGAATTTACTTCCCCACCCCCCTCATTTACATCGTTAGTTCCATGTTCAGAGTGAGTGGCTCTACTAAAGGTTTCCTTCAAGCGGCTAAGCACGCTCGGCCCGGACCATGGGCCCGTGGCATGCATGTCTTGGCTTGAGTTATCGGGATTAGGCATTGGGAAACCCTCCATGACGTCGTAGTCAGAGGAAGAGTCACTAGCCGCTATGTTTGGGTCCTGGTTTGTACTACCTTGGGTCCCCACCGAGGACCCGGAACCTAAGGGAGGTGGATATTGAGAACTCGCGTAAGTCGAAACGCTCTCTAGTTGCTCAGCCTCTAGCACATGACCAGAGCGTAGATGCATGTGTCTTTGGCACTCTACAAGCCTCAACGAATAACCTCAAAGGTTAACCGCTTCCTTTTTTAGGCGTCCGTTTCCACTGGTTTTTTTATGTTTGTTTATGTTTTTTAATTATCAATTTTTGGATTAGAGCGTGTGATAGCTTGAAATGAGCATATCGCTGAGAAGCTCGCGGTGTGCTTTACAGCACAACGTTCGATCACCTGAAGCTCCGTTGGTCCTCAAAAAGGTCGATTTTTAGCTACGTTGTTGCAGCCAAAGTTGGTCCGCGCTATAAAGTGTGCTATGTAGTGCAAAGGGTGCTAACAGGTGCATGGTAGAGGGCTAAAGCCAGTGTGGGAGACCACAGCAGGATAGTGGCAACGGAAATGCGTGCTTAAAGTTTTATTTTAGGCCGGGGAGCTTCCAAAGTGAGATAATGATGACGGCAAGTCAAGGTGTTCAAAATGCGGAAAATGTGTCCCTAAATGTGGTGCTCAAGATGCTCTAGAAGCTCGTCCAGACGGCTCGTCCAACGGGGCTTCGGTGTGAAAGATATGTCACTTCGAAGTTAGAAGGCTTTGCAGGGCCCGACGGGCAGGGCAGGTACAGACAGGTGGTGAAAAATGGGATCAATGGATACACGTGTAAAGCTCGAGCTGTCGATCATGCCGGTCTTTTCGGTTCGCCATTCGGAGCTCAAACGGGCAAGTTATGGCTTATGGAATATTTGTCGGGGATCAGGTACGTGCTCATCGGGCCACATCGATAGGCATGCTGACAAATATATTTTTGAGCTCTCTCGTGTCCTGAAAAATCGCACGCAACATGGGGGCTCAGCCAAAATTTGTAGATGGCCGATCGGAGTCAGGGGCATCAAGGTACGCCCAATTCAAGTGGGCAGACGATCTCACGACGAATGATTGTCTACTTTTGGGACTTGATGTACGGAGGTGTGAAGTGATTGAAATGCAGCAAAGTCTTCAAGGTCTAGGGCTGGAAAAGGTGTGACTTGATGAAAGGGGAATTTCGACAACTTGAGCACACAAAGCATCGTCAGCATGCAAAAGGGAGGTTTAAAAATTGAGGTCCTTGGTAAAAAGTGGAAAGTTAACCTCAAGGCTAAAAAGGCAAAAAGGGTTGGCCTTTAGTTTTGGGTGTTTTGGGTGGGGCTTGCTCAAAAGCTAAAGGAGTGAAACTCACAAAGAAAAGCCTAAAGGCCCCATTGTCAAAAATAGGAATTTTTTTTCTTGGCCTTAAAGAAAACAAAGAGGGAAAGGGAGAGAAAAAGGAGGCATCGTTTCTTCGAGCGGTGGATTTTTTGGGGTTTTGCTTTGAGTTTGGGGAAGAAGGAAGCACTTCGTATGTAGTGTGATCGAAGCCGACACCCCAGGGAGAAGGAGTGTCGGGAAGCGGCTCGGAATAGCGAACATTGGGCAGAGGAAAGGGTCAACAAAGGCTACCAAGGAAAAACTTCGTGCGTAGTGTGATCGAAGCCGACACCCGAGGGAGAAGGAGCGTCGGGAAGCGGCTCAGAATAGCGAACACTGGGTAGAGGAAAGGGTCAACGAAGGCTACCAAGGAAAAGCTTTGTGCGCAGAGTGGTCGGAGCCGACATGGGTGGTCCGTGAAGCGACCTGAGAGCACGAGGGCTTGGAAGAAAAGGGAGCCAGCGAGGGTTTCCACAAGGAGGAGCTACTATGCAAGCGAAGACATCGGTGGACTTTCTGTTGAGTTGTGTGCCGACAGAGTCGAGCTTCGAGGGACGTGTATGTCCCTCAGTACGGATTGCTGGTGCGGCCTAGAGCAGACAGTGCGGATCTTGTACAGGGGGTTTTTTCATTAAAGGAAAGCTATCATTGCCGATTTTTGGCGTCGTCTCTCCCCCCTTCCCCCCTTTCTTCTTTGCTCGTCTCCACGGTGTGTGGTGCGGGTGTGTGAGAGCGTGTGCGCCCCCCGGGCCCCCTGTGTGTGAGAGAGATAAAGAGAGAGAGGCGTTGAATTGTGGAAGTGCGAGAAGCGGGCAAGATCGCTGTGATTGCTCGCTGTCCGAGGATTGTGCAGAGTGTTTGTGCGTTGGACGAAGTGCAGGTGAGGCCTTGCTAGTGTGAGTTTCTTTTTTTGAAGGTGTTTTGGAGAGGACAAGGGTGTTGTGAATACCCTGAGCTATATAGGGGGAGCTGCGTGTGTGTTGGGTGTGTCCCCCATTCCCCCTCTCCATCTTCTGGTGCCCCCACTGAGGAGCACACTGATTGCTCCCAGTTAAGTGAAGAGAAGCAGTTTTTGGTTTTGGTCCACATGGTGTCTCGAAGCTATGGGCCAATTTTTACAGGTGAAGAAAATTCTGATGAGTGGGTTGCTGACTTTGAGCTGTATATGCTGTCATTGCGTATGCCGAACGAGGACAGCAAGATGCAGACATTTCCTTTGGTGATGCGTGGGAAGGCAAAGGTATGGTACGAAGCTTTGGAAGGTGAGCCAAGGCATGCTTGGCCGGCTCTTCGGGCGCGTTTTCCACATGACTTCCACAAAGAGGCGTCCCCGATCGAGATGGATGCCAAACTGAAGGCACTCAAGCAGGATGTAAGTGAAGAGTTCAGTTTGTTTTTGGATCGTTTTGAAGTGTGTTGGGCAGAGTTAGCGGGTGCCATGCAATTGGCCAATGGCGACTACTTCAAACTGGATAAATTCATGGCATGTCTGCATCCTAAAGTGAGGGAGAAAGTGGATTTTGAGAGCCCAGAAAACTATAATGGTACAGTGGCCATCGCAAAGGCAAAAAGCAGGAAAATAAAAAAGAAGATTAAACAAGGCGCGTCGGGCTATGAAGCGGAGGTTCAACCTTAGGGTCTGAGGGATATGGTTCATGATGAGAACCAGGCAAACCGAGGTGTAGCCGTTGTGCCACAAAATTGGGTGCAAACCGTGCAGGATTTGTTTGAGCAAATGCAGGAATTGCGGCTAAGCGTGATGGATAGAGGTCAACCCAGAGGAGCAAGGGGCAGGGCAAGGCCCCTGCCTGGCCGGTGTTACAATTGCGGTGAAGAAGGGCACTATGCGTCAGATTGCCCTCATCCGCTAAGAGAAAGAGGCAGTATTTATCCACTATTTGGCAGAGGTAGAGGCCAAGCACTGCTCAATGGCCCAAGGGAGCAGGTAGTTGAGAATCAAGTGCAGCCAGCTCCTCAGGATGGTGGTGAAGTCCCTAGGGTGAATATCATTGGAGTGGATAAGCACGATGTTAAATTTTTGGCCAACAAAAGAGCAAGGATGGAAAGGGAGACAGAAACCGAGCGGGAGACGAGGGCCCGTAAAGGTAAGGAGAAAGTGTATGAAGGCAAGGAGCAGCCAGAAACTAGCAAGAAGAGGAGACGTCGCAAAATCAAGCAAGCAGATTTTCAGCTAGGGCACGGCTACCCCGAATACGACCTGGCAAGCGATGTTCAAAATCAAAAGGCTAACATTACCTTTGGTCATACCTTTGGTCAGCTGTTGGCTTTAAATCCCAAGCTACGAAGACAGTGGTCTACAAGTGTCAGCACAAGGCTGCCAAAGGCTAAGGGAAATGTGCATGCAATACAAAACATGGCATTGAGAGTGGGTAGCCCGACGGATTTCCTTCCTCTAGTGGATGCGGTCATTGAAAAGAGGATGCAGGTTCATGCCTATATAGATGGTGGATCACAAGTTTGCGTCATGACGGAAGTTGCTATGAAGGAAACAGGGGTCAAAGCAGTAGCTAAATCAAATGTACGCATGAGGATGGCTAACCATACCAAAGTGAGGTGTTTGGGCATGGCTCAAGATGTAAGAGTGAAAGTGGTGGGCATTGAGTGCCTGATCGATTTCTTTGTGATGAAAGCAGGTGACAATGCTTATCCAATCATCTTAGGTAGACCATGGCTACTTGCAATAGGGGCTAAGTAGGATTGGGGAAGCAGGGTGTTCACCTTGCCTGACAAGGAGAGAGGGAGACATGTGGTGCTTGATTTGAAGATCAAAGAGAGCCATTTTCACCCTGTGGTAGAAAAAGACAAAGATGATACGACAAGTTATGAGTATGAGACCGAGACATGCTATGATGAGGGCTACACGGATACTAAAGAAGAGGAAAGTGAGGATGATATGCTAAAGATAGATGCCGACTTGTTTGCGGTCACTGTTGAAGTCTCCCATGCAAAAGGGGAGGTGCAACCACAGGTTGGTGGCATAGGTGTGGAGGAGGTAACTGCTATGCTAAGCGAAGATTTGACCAAGAAAGAGAGATAAGGCTATGTTGAGTTGTGTGCCTCTTTTCCGAATTTATTTGTGACGAAGTACGAGGATTTACGAGGAGCGAAAGGTGCAGAGCACAAGATAGTTCTTAAAGAAGGGTGCAAACCAAAGGCGTAGAAGCTAAGGAGGTTAGGGGAGATTCAGAAAGAGGCTCTTTGGCAGGAGATTAACCAATTGTTAGATGTAAGTATCATATACCCTGTGAAGGAGTCGGAGTGGGTTTCTCCAGTGGTTATCACCCCTAAGAAGAATGGAAAATGGCGGGTGTGCGTCGATTACAAGCCATTGAATGCGGCGACCAAGAGAAACCACTACCCGCTGCCGTTCCAAGATGAAATCTTAAATCAGGTGGCCGGTCATGAGAGGTACTCTATTATGGGTGGATTTTCAGGGTACTTTCAAATAGGATTGCTCTTGAAGATCAGCTGAAGACGACATTTATCTCTCCATGGGGGTGCTTTGCCTCGCAGGATGCCGTTTGGTTTAGTGAATGCCTACGCCACCTTCCAAGACTGGATGAATAGGGTGTTTGGTCCCTACTTGGGCAGATTCATTAGGGTTTTCATGGATGACATTGGGTGCTATAGCTCAAGGGCGGATCATTTGTCAAAGCTCCGTCTATGTTTTCAAAGGCTGGACGAAGAAGGAGGTCAATTAAACCCTAAGAAGTGCAAGCTAGCACAACCTCGAGCGCAATTGCTAGGTCATGTGGTGTCACAGAATGGAATTGAGGCAGATCCGGAAAAGGTCAAGGCGCTAGTCTTGATGGAGCCTCCCTCTAGTTCGCAAGGCTTGGCCTCCTTTCTACATAAGCTAAAGTACTTGTCGCATTTTTTCTGGATGATGTCACAGTATGTGTATCCTCTCCAAAAAAAAGGCTCAGCAGGTGCATGGATTTCAATGGGATGAAGATGCTCAAGAAGCTTTTGACAAGGTGAAAGAAATTTTGTGTCAACTGTCAATTGTGTGCCCTCCAAGCCAAGAAGATGATTTCTATGTGTCAATGACGGTAGGTACCATGGCTATTGGGGCGATGTTACTGCAGAAGGTAGGAAGGAGCTATAAGCCTATCTACTGAGGGCGAGCTTTTTGAAATGGGGCCTCTAAACCCAAACCAATGGGCCTACCCTCACAAAATGTTCGTAAGAGGTACGCACACTACTTGGGGCACCACTTTCTTTTGGGAGTGGAGAAGGAAACCAATCAAAAAAATAACACTAACACTCACCCACTCAAGCAACACACTTTGAAAACCCCCTTACTCTATATACACTTTGGACACTTGAACACCATCACCGATTATGCAACCCAATGCCGTGCATCAAAATGAAATATGCAATTTGTGGAATAGCATTCACCTTCTCCCCATAATAATACCCATAATACATCCAAACTCTTCCTCTCTCAAGCACTCATCAAAAAAATCATGCGCACAAGACTTGCCTTTCAAACACACAAGAGAATCACTTACATCAAACTAACACACTTTGCATAGAGAGCTCATCTCCATCTATGCAATGCCGTGACACAAATAAAACCACCATGAGAGGTAGCCACATGCATATGTAATGAAGCAAAAGAGAGTTGGAGTGAGAAATTTCTTTAGACCAATTGAATAATTGTGGAGAAACAAACCAATGGTAAATTGAGAATAGAACACTTACTTGATTTCTCGCACACCTTTTAAGGGGAGGACAGACGCTTGCTAACCATCACGAATTGCGACACTTGAAAGTTTTGAAGATGATTTCATGATCATTAACATAACCATGAGAGAGATCATGATGTATTTACAAGTTATTGAGGTGCTACAAATGATTTGTTGGGTTGATGGAGTAAGAGATTGTAGAATGGAAAGAGTGGAGAATAGAGTTGCACTTCCTCCAAAGAGGAGGGTTAGGAGGGAGGATGTGAAAGAGGGAGAGTTGGGGTTTTCTTTACTATTGATCAAGAAACAACATGAAGTTGAAAATATAGGTGTGTGTCCTTGAGTTTCTCCAAGGGGGGCTATTTATAGTTGTGTAGGAGTGGGATTATGCTACACTTAATTAGAGTAAGTGATTAGACCTAATTAAGTGTCCTTTGACCACTCATTGAATATTGGACATAAAAGGGACTATTTATTCACCAAAAATATCATTTTAGACCGTGAAGGCTCCATAGGGGTGCATAATGTAGGTGGGCCCCACCATGAGGCCCTACGGGTGGCTCCTGCGGGGTATCTCAACTTGTCTGTCTTGGCATTTAGAAAGCATCTTTAGGTTGGTCCCATCACATACAAGTGACCTTGAACACTCATTGCTCTTCTAGAAGATGAGTAGGGGAAAAATAAGATCTCACCCTCTTTATTTACAGTTCCCTTTTGCTGCGAATCTGACAGAATTACACTGTTTTGACCATAACTTTTTACCTGTAGCTCGGAATGACATGCTTCAAAAGGAAAAATTGACCTTCTCAACATGTTTGATATGAATTTGGACTATTCTTCATGCCCATGCACCAAGGAATTTCGTTTGGAAGGTCCACACTAGGCTAGGGAACCTTTTGCTTCCAAGTCTTCTTGTATGGGCCCTTTGCTTGTATGCATCCAAGGGGAATCATGCTTTTTCAAAAGACTATGATGCTTAAACAAATAGAGGAGGGCCCAATATTATTTTCTTGTGAAAAGAATATACAATTGGAGTCTTTTTGAAAGGAGAGAAACTATATGTATATTCTTAAGAGATATTGGGCCACCTATGTAGGGGGCATAGAAGACTTGTAGAGAGGGACCATAAATTTTGGTAAAGACAAGTGGAGAGTTGATTTTCATGGGAATTTATCTATATGGGGTGGAAGATGGATATATTATTTTTCTACTACTAATTCACAAGAGGTAAGAAAGTTTGGGGGTATATAGTTGGTTATTATATGCTTATTCTATTTACAAAGCAAAAAAGAAAAGGGTGGTAATATAAATATATGACTAAGGTGACATTTTTGGGAAGAGTATAATGTATGTGTCGCCACAAAGGTTAAACGAAGAGGGGGAATTTACTCTAGATAACTTAATAGCGTAGAAACATATATACACATATGAGGAAGAAGACGTTGAGTAGGCTGACAAATGTTGCAAAAAGATGGTTACCATTTTATGCCACTCACTACTTTGAAAGCAAGGTGATAAGTCCAGGAGAGGTGACTTACACTGAAGCGGAGCAGTGGGTCATGGCATTGGTTTTTTCTTGTAGAAAGTTCAAAGTGCACCTCATTGTGCGTAAGTTTTATGTGTTGACGGCTAACATTCTGTTGCCTGAAGTGGTGTTACACTTAAAGCCAGGAAAGCGGATCATGAAGTGGGTCATAGAGTTGAAGGAATTCGAGTTCGAGTTTAAGATTGACCATACAAGTCGGTCCCATTTGGCGGACATTTTGGTCAACAAAGCGGTGGATTTGCCAATTTATCCAAGAGTAGTAGGAGATGAAGCCAAAGAGGAGCCCGAACTAATGGAAGCTTTTACCATGTGGTTTGATGGTGCATATAGAAGGGTGATAAAGAAAGATGGAGGAGGTGTGGTAATACACGATCCACACGGCAAGGTAATCTTCTCAAAAGCCTATGATTTGGAGGATGTTCATACCAACAATGAAGCAGAATATCTCGCCCTCCATCTAGGTTTGAAACAATGCGTCGAGTTCGGCATTTCCAGGTTGTTGGTCAAAGGTGATGCATTATTGGTCATCAAGCAACTGCTAGGCCAATGACAAGTAAAGCGCGATTCCTTAAAACATTGGTTCTTTGCCATCAAGAATTTGTTGAAGTTCTTTAGAGAGATCCAGTTCAAGCATGTGAAGAGAGAGCACAACCAAGAGGCAGACCAGCTAGCAAGCAGTAAGGTGCAGGTACATGTTGCAGGTATATATGTGGCCCCGGCCACATACATAGGTAGGGAGTCATTGAAGGAAGTGGAAGATTTTTTGAGTACCGGGCAGTGTCCTCAAGGCTTGTCTAAACTGCAAAGGAGGAGGATAGTTCAGAAAGCACACAAATTTACACTAGTAGGTGAAGACCTAATGACTTACGGCAGAGACGGGGTGCTAAGGAGAGTGCTCTATAAAGAACAGATTAACTTGGTGTTGGAGCAATGTCATGAGGAGAGCGGACACCAAGGGAAAGGTCAAGTACTGTTTCGAGTGTTGAGAGCGTGTTTTTGGTGGCCCTCAATGGTGAAGGATGTGCATTATTGGTGCAAGACCTGCCATGAATGTCGGACTATGGGAGAGAGACGTTTGACAGCTGAGTCACAGGGAGCCATTATTGCTCAGAATGCTTTTGAGAAGTGGGGTTTGGATGCCATCGGTCCACTCCCTAAGTCTACAATTGGCAAGAAATATGTTGTGGTAGCCATCGACTACCTCACCAGGTGGGTCTAGGCCAAAGCTATGAAGGAGGTAAATGCACAGGTTGTGGTCCCCTATGTTTTTGATAACATTTGTTGCTATTTTGGAGTGCCGTGGGTACTCATTTTTGATAGAGGGCAAGGATTGAGAAGCAAGCTTATGCGGGCATTGGTGAAAAAACTAAAGATTCAGCATCGATTTTCCTCACCTTATCATCCCGAATGCAATGGTCTTGTGGAGAGTGCCAATGGACAAATCATCAAAATGCTCACGAAGTATGTATATAAGCAGGAGACAGAATGGGAGATCAATCTAGAGAAGTGTCTATGGGCCTACAAAACGTCCTACAAAGTAGCGACCAACTTTACTCCATTTGAGTTGGTTTATGGTAAGGAGGCAGTGCTCCTAGTGCATGCACAACTGGGTGCTTTGAAAGGTATGTGGCGCATCAATGCCACTCCACAAGCTGTCTTACAAGATAGGATTGTCGGCCTTGAGGCATTGCAGATGGATAGAGAGGCAGCAGCAGGCTACTATGTGAAGCAACGAAAGGAGAATGACCAAAGTCAATGAGAGTCTGCCAGAAAAAAAGATAGAAGAAGGGTTCTAGTAATGAAGTATGAGAGCTACTTGGACTTCACCTTCACCAGAAGAAGTTCAAAAAGAAATGGACGGGTCCGTACAAAGTGCAAAAGGCCTTTTTGAATGGAACCTATCAACTGGTGAGAGCCAATGGTAAGCTTCTCAGGCACAGGGTAAATGGTGTACGGCTCAAGTTGTACTTTGATAGGGGAGTGGTTCCTGATGTACATCAAATGGTGACCAGGGGGGTTGGGCAACCCACTTGAAGGGACTCAAAAGTAACAAACATGCGGTTTTGTACATATTATACATATTGTACATATGGTGGTGTGTTTTCAAGTGTAGTTGAGTGTTTACAGAGTGTTGCAAGTTTCAAGTTCAATAAAGCTAGTTTTGGTTGAACATGAATGTTCAACAGGGGGGTGGGCAATGATGGTGCAGCCAAAGTTGGTCCACACTATAAAGTGCGCTATGCAGTGCACAGGGTGCTAACAAGTGCATGGTAGAGGACTAAAGCCAGTGTGGGAGACCTCAGCAGGATAGTGGCAACAAAAATGCGTGCTTAAAGTTTTATTTTAGGTTGGGAGGGGCTCCAAAGTGAGATAATGATGACGGAAATTCAAGGTGTTCAAAATGCAGAAAATGTGTCCCGAAATGTGGCGCTCAAGATGCTCTAGAAGCTCGTCTAGACGGCTCGTCAAACGGGGCTTCAGTATGAAAGATATGCCAGTCCGAAGTTAGAAGGCTTTGCAGGTCCCGACGGGTAGGGCTGGTACAGACAGGTGGTGAAAAATGTGATCAATGGATACACGTGTAAAGGTCGAGCTGTCGATCATGCCGGTCTTTTCGGTTCGCCATTCGAAGCTCAAACGGGCAAGTTATGGCTTATGGAATATTTGTCGAGGGTCGGGTACGTGCTCATCGGGCCACATCGATAGGCATGCTGACAAAGATATTTTTGAGCTCGCTCGGGTCCTGGAAAATCGCATGCAACATGGGGGGTCAACCAAAATTTGCAGATGGCCGATCGAAGTCAAGGGCATCGAGGTACGCCCAAATCAAGTGGGCAGATAATCTCGCGATAGACGATTGTCTACTTTTGTGACTTGATGTACGGGGGTGTCAAGTGATTGAAATGCAACAAAGTCTTTGAGGTCTAGGGCTGGAAAGGGTGTGACTTGATGAAAGGGGAATTTCGGTAACTTAAGTACACAAAGCATCTTCATCATGCGAAAGGGAGGTTCAAAAATTGAGGTCCTTCGCTATAAGGTAAAAAGTGGAAAGTTAACCTCGAGGCTAAAAGGGGAAAAGGGGTTGGCTTTTAGCTTTGGGTGGAGATTGCTCAAAAGCAAAAGGAGTGAAACTCACAAAGAAAAGCCTAAAGGCGTGGCACCGTTGCCAAAAATAGGAATTTTTTTTCTTGGCCTTAAAGAAAACAAAGAGGGAAAGGGAGAGAAAAAGGAGGCAGCATTTTTTCGAACGGTGGATTTTTTGGGGTTTTCCTTTGAGTGTGGGGAAGAAGGAAGCACTTCGTGCGCAGTGTGATCAAAACCGACACTCGAGGGAGAAGGAGCGCCGGGAAGTGGCTCGAAATAGTGAACACTGGGCAGAGGAAAGGGTCAACGAAGGCTACCAAGGAAAAACTTCGTGCGCAGTGTAATTGAAGCCGACACACGAGGGAGAAGGAGCACCGGGAAGCGGCTCGGAATAGCGAACACTGTGCAAAGGAAAGGGTCAACGAAGGCTACCAAGGAAAAGCTTTGTGCGCAGAGTGGTCGGAGCCGACATGGGTGGTCTGTGAAGCGACCCGAGAGCACGAGGGCTTGAAAGAAGAGGGAGCCAGCGAGGGTTTCCACAAGGAGGAGCTACTATGCAAGCGAAGACATCGGTGGACTTTCTGTTGAGTTGTGTGCCGACAGAGTCGAGCTTCGAGGGACGTGTATGCCCCTCAGTACGGATTGCTGGTGCGGCCTAGAGCACACAGTGTGGATCTTGTACAAGGGGTTTTTTCATTAAAGGAAAGCTGTCATTGCCAATTTTTTGGTGTTGTCTCTCCCCCCTTTGTTCTTTGCTCATCTCCAGGGTGTGTGGTGCCGGTGTGTGAGAGCGTGTGCGCCGCCCGGGCCCTTTGTGTGTGTGAGAGAGAAAGAGAGAGAGGTGTTGAATTGTGGAAGTGCGAGAAGCGGGCAAGATTGCTGTGATCGTTGTCCGAGGATTGTGCAGAGTGTTTGTGCGTTGAGCGAAGTGCAGGCGAGGCCTTGCTAGTGTGAGTTGCTTTTTTTGAAAGTGTTTTCGAGAGGACAGTGGTGCTGTGAATATCCTGAGCTATATAGGGGCAGTTGCATGTGTGTCGAGTGTGTCCCCCATTCCCCCTCTCCAACGTGTGAAGCTAAAAAACGTAATTTTAAAGGGCGACTAAGGCCTGAGCCTGAGCGTGAGCTTGGGCTTGGGTCTGGGGGGATATTCCCGATCCCGATGCTACCTTTAAAATTTATTTATTTATTTATTTATTTATTTGGGATAAGGTCGCCGCGACTGCGATGTGTGCGCGAGCACACACACACACACCTAACCTACCTACTTACCACTAATACTAACACACTACTACAGCAACTCGCTAGCTAACAAAATCACTTATTGTACTTTACACAAAACTAACATTCTAGATCTACAACCTTAATACTAACACCTTATCACAGAGAAAACACAGTACCTTTCAAAACCTTATTAACAAAGAAAACACAGTACCTTTCAATTCCTTATTAACAAAATAATACACAGCAGCAAAACAAACCCTTCTTCTCAACACACACACCTTCCTTCTATACCTTTCCTACAATTGAAATTGCACCACAAAGCAGCACAGAGTGCCATTCAAGCTTAGTGTATGGCATTCCCCGGCAACGGTGCCAAAAATATACGTGTCTGTCACACGTGTCAATGCAATGGACTTGCCGATACACTATGTGCGAGCCACAAATGCTCCAAGCACGCAACTAGCCTAAACTAGTAAGCTCAAAGATGGCGATGGTGTGTCACTCACCGCTCTACGCTTGCTGTCGTGGAGGATTCCTTGCCGTGAAGAAGAAGGAGCCGCCGCTGCGCCGCGCTCAATTGCTTCGCTGCCACCGTGCCGTCGTCGCAATGCTCGTTCGATCACTCTCTCTCTCTCTCTCTCTCTCACACACACACACACACACACACACACACACACACACACACACACACACACACACACTTACGCATACACACACACACAAGGAGATGAAGAAGAAGATGATGGAGATGGAGATGGAGCAAGAGCACTCTTCAGTTGCACAAATGAGAGAATGAGTGAATTTTAGGTTTAGTTGACTTTTATATGAGCTCGCCCCATTCACACTTGGGCACCCATGCTTAGCCAACTAATCCCTTGAATGTTCCAGTTAGAGTGCGCCTCTCATCGGTGATCGCTCTTACCCTTTTCCTATTGCACTGACAAGCCCAGTACCTGGCTCTACCAAATAAATAATACAGCGTCCGTCTTAGGTGATAGGAATGTGTGTGAGGGTTAACACTTCTTTGTGAAAAGTCCGCTCCTTTGATCAAACCAATGAGCAATCACATGCTCCTCAATGGGGGCACTAGAATATGGAGGGAGTACACCCAACACACACACAAATGCCTCTATATAGCCTAGGGTATTCACAAAACGCTCTATCCTCTCAAAAACACCTTCAAAATGATCAATTAACACTAGCAAACCACCGTTGCACACATGCTTTTGGCAAGAATACCGTTCAACACAAACAAACCATAATGGATCATTCCATCACTTTTGACACACACAAAAACTCTATCTCACTCTCTTTGCAAACCACTACCGGTTCAGGGGGCACATGCACACACACTACTGACATTGGAAACAAACGCACGGAGCAGGAGAAAAGAGAGGGGGAAAGGGAAAAACACACCAAGAAAGGGGAGCATAACACTCTTGCAACCATCACAACGCCAAAACGATGAGCATCACAATAAAAGTAGCCCCTTGGGCTCCTCACTTGGCTCCCACAAACCCCAACTGTGCAAAAAAAACCCCAAAAATGATTAGAAAAAATGTATTTTGTGTAGGAGCTTCGGTCCATTTTTAGCAAGCTATGGAGCCCACTTTTCTTAGCAACTTTGCATGGGAACTTCACTTTGCATGGTTGTGCCAACCTGGTAGACTCTTCTTCTTCTTCTTCTTCTTCTTCTTCTTCTTCTTCTTCTCTCTCTCTCTCTCTCTCTCTCTCTCTCTCTCTCTCTCTCTCTCTCTCTCTCTCTCTCTCTCGCATGTGGGGCCCCCCTGTCCTTAGGTACTAGCACTAGTGCTAGTGGGGGAGGGCCTTTGAATTCAAAAGTAATGGCCCTTGGGCACATGAATGGCCTCTTGAGCTCGTCACATCATCATCCACGACTCATCGCCATTTGACGGCGTTGACGCCAGCACCACAGCCACAAAATTGTCGCAAGCACCCGTCAGGGCTTGTCATAGCTCATGCCCAACAGGAACTCTTCCTCTCTCACTTTCCTTGTATTCAATGAGAGACCATGCCCCCATATAACTACCCCTATAGCCCAACACTCGCACCTGTCTATGGGTTTTTTGAACATGCCATGTGGCACTACCACGGTGAGCCACCCTTTGAACCCCTTGGGAATCACCATTTAAAATTTCTAAAGAAATTCCCCTTTGCACAAAGTTTGAATTGGTGCCAATTCTCGCTCATAAACCTGGTCTCTGAACTGCAAAAACCAATTGAAAGGCTTCTGTACTGGCTGCCATACATGACAAATTTGGGCTTTATCATGGCCTCAAACGATGCATCCAGAAAACGGAGAAATCGTATGTCGCCATCTCCCGTGCATTTGTTTCCAAATTTAGACTCCGTTATCTTTGCGATCCGAGTTTTGATTGACGTGCTGTAACTTCCTATGGCCTTCACATGCCGCATAGCCATACAAACCCTAGCAAGGCTGATAAAACCCCTGATGGCACTGTTGCAATCAAATCGGCACATAATCGATCCCTGATGAAACTTCAATTGCTCTTATCTCGCCCGCTTGAACTTCGATTGCTGATTAGAAAAGACCGACATGCACCATAGATAGAGCACTTTAACCCATGCATTCACTTCAGCTTTGACCAGCCATCTGCAACTGCCTAATCTGATACAAATTTGCAAATTGCTTTAAAGTTCAAGTCGCCATAACTTCCACTTTGTAGCTCTGATTGAGGAGCCGTTTGTACTACGTTGTAGATCACACCGAGGGCCACCTTAGGCACTCCCATTTTTCTCTTTGCACACTTTGACCAGACACTCTTGATTGGCATCATGGTAGAGCACTCTAGCCCTGAAAACCACATAAATCAGACATATCCACTACCCTTATCCTGCCCTTGATCTTCATATTGCTTGATTGCTTTGGCATTCCCTTGAGAGCACCCATAGCCCTGCATTGCACTCTTCATAGCATCAAAAGACGTTAGTTGGACCATTGTCACTAGCATACAAAGCCACCACACTAGCATGGGTCAAAACTACATCTACATCTTGCATACATTGCTGCTATTACCTCATACATTGAAAGCAACAATCCTTGATGTGCCCCGTGTGACCACAATGCCAACAATGAAAGTATCAGCATGAACAAGACCTCTATCTCTCATGAGTCTTCTCTACAAAATCTGCAACGTCACACATCTCTGCTAACTGGATGTCAAAAAACCAAAACTATGGTAAGAAATCATGGGAGAAATTTGACAAAATCTCCATTGTAAACTGAGCAAAATCTCAACCATAATCCATGTCAAAGTGGTGACAAATTGGGAGATCACTCCACCACTACATCAATTTGATACTCGCATATGCACAATGTAGCTCTACCAAAGCAATGTATAGTAGCAATGTCAAAGACTCGACGTACTACAATGGAGTAACCTCTGTTATACCAAGGAGAATCTACGCATAGATAATCCAAGGATAAAAAACTCTTAAAAGAGCATAAAACACATAATCATATGCGTAAGTAGAGAGCAAAGGTGATGCTCAATATGCATCCCAAAAAATTGCATGCACAATTTGATGATTGTAAGTAATGTTGTACCTATGACCTATAAAACCTATGACTACCTGTAACATGTAGCCACTATGAGCATACACAAATCTCACTCCTATGAGAGTGGGTACGAGAACACCAATATGTGTTTGAAATTGACAAAACCTATCAAAGTGCAAGTTAAAACTTGATCACTATCAAAGTGGGAGTAAATCTCACCCACTATAGCATCAGAGAGTAAATTGAAAATACAAAGAAAGAATGGCAAGAAGCTGGGGGAAAACAAACAGAGTTTCCCTTGAAATTTAAGCACAATCTCTAAAATCTCACCAAAATTGCATTGATCATAAACAAATGCCCAGCGTCTTAGCGAAAAATCCACATATGGCATATATAAACTACCAAAATCTTGGCAATCTAGCTCACTCGTGACTAAGTGGCTCTATTTTGGACAAATTCAATGTCCAAAATCCCTATAAACTTGTGAATTTGCCACCTTCAAGTTGTAACTAGCTCACTATATATCCACATATGGTATATCCAAATATGCTTCATCCACATATGAATACATAGCAAAAACCACACAAAATCATGTTGAAAATACTCTCTGAAGTAACCCACATTGTTAAACACGAGCACAATAGTCATGCCACATAATGTTCACTGGAAAAAGCGCAAGGTGTGAGTAGAATATCTCGGCCAAAAAGTGATCCTCAACCGAACCTCTAACGCTCTCCACCTGTGTTATCGATGGAGAAGACTCTGCCTCTAAGCAAGTGTGTGTCCAAGAAACCGCGTCTCTCAAGACACCATTGTGAGGGTGTGTAAACACCTCTTGTGCTTGTGTCTGAGAGCATAACAAATAGTGGTGTCGATGTTGATCTCGAACCATTTTGATGCCGTGTCTCCGTCGTCGGACCCAGGTGTCACCATTGGGAATTTGATGTTGCTTTTTGAAACGTTGCAGTCTACAAAATCTACTCGCTTCTTCTTTACCCAAACCTACCAAAAACCTCAAACCTCAATCTTTACACAAGCTTAAATTGGATCTTCAACCTCAAAATTTATGACCTAGATTTGAGCACATGTTGTGCTTTCAAATGTATCATACTTGCACACTATAAAAAATAGAAAAGCTAAAAAATTTTGTATCATACAATCAATCTAAACAAAATATCAAAAAAACGATAAGGAATTTGCAAAACGTTTCTTTTGTAAAGTTGTAGATCATGTCAAAATAGAGAGATTTGGTGGACAAAACTTTCAGATATGCAATCAACAAGAAGAAAATCTATCTGCAAAATAGTACTGCTACTTACACTCACATTTTAGGGCACCTTCACCTACACACTATCTTCCACACTCTCTTCTAAGCTTCCACAAGAGCATACATCACCTTCCATTGAGCTCATAAGATCCCATTGCAATCTTTCTTGATCTCTTCACCGTTGAGAGAGAGAGGAAGCTATTGCCTTGGAGCTCTTGACACCGCCATGCTCCCCAACATCGCCTCGCTCTCTGATACCAGTTGAAGGGTTCACAAATGCGGAGAGAGAGAGAGAGAGCACAAACGGGGTGGAGCAACCTCGTAGCAAAATTGTATGAGAGTGCTCCTTATTCTTTGTATATGTGCAATGAATAAGGTGAAGAGTGGGCAGTCGGATACAGTGTCCGCTCAGGATAAAGGTACATCCGCTTTTAACCCCAATAAAAAAAGTACTTTAATCTCAATTAAAGCTAAATATTAGAATGAGATTTTTTAACTTACCTATGTAGATGGTGGGAATGTGTTTGTGGAAGCTTCTGGAAGTTGTTTTATACAAAGGCATGGTAGCATCTCTATACTTCATGCTAGCAGAACAATAGTCAGTTAGTGAAGGAGTACGAGCGGAAGTACGACGCGAGAGAGAGTGCGAGAAGAAGAGCACAACGATATGGTGAACCCGCTCTACTGTAATGTGTAGAGCATAGTGAGTTCTTATTAGGTTTTTACAAAAGAATATGTGTATATACCTGGCGGCCCGCCCACTTACCTGGGCGACCACATTGGGCTTTATACCCCAACAACCTCCCACTTAAAGTCTAATGTGGTACTTTAAGTGTGAGAGAAGCTACTATACAAGCTAATATACAAGAGATGTAGAGAAGTGATGTACTACCCTACACCTAACTGCTTGTGAAAATGCGCAAAGCTCTCTGAGGGAAGTCCTTTTGTAAGTAGATCAGCAGGATTTTCTATGGTGTGAACTTTGACAAGCTAAAGTTGCTTATCCTCAAGCATTTCCCTGATGAAATGATACTTCACATCCACATGCTTTGTCTTTGAGTGATAAACTGGATTGCGAGCCAATTATATAGCACTTTGACTATCACAATATAACACAGGCATCTCTTCTTTGATTCCCAAATCTGTTACTAGTCGATTAAGCCAAATTGATTCTTTGCATGCCTCTGATGCTGCAACATATTCAGCCTCTATAGTAGACTGAGTAACACAATCTTGTAATCTAGAACGCCATGATACTGCTCCACCAGCCAATGTAAAGACATACCCTGACGTAGACCTTCGGTTGTCTAAGTCACCTGCATAATCTGAGTCTGTAAAACCCTTTACACTTAGCTCCTGACTCCCATAGCATATACGCATACTCTTTGTAGCTTTCAGGTATCTCAATATTCCTTTCACTGCCTCCCAATGTTTCTTGCCTGGGTTTGACATGTATCGACTTACTACTCCCACTGCAAATGCAATGTCTGGGCGAGTAGCAATCATTGCATACATCAAACTACCCACTGCAAGACGCATATGGAATCTTATCCATTTCAGCCCTTTCTTCCTCAGACACAGGACAATCTTGTTTGCTAAGTTTCACATATAGTGGCAATGGAACACTCGATGCCTTTCCCTTCTCCATATTGAAACGTTGCAAATGATTGTCAATATACTCTGTTTGAGATAACCAAATCAACTTCTTTGATCTGTCTCTCTCAATGCGCATACCAAGTATATGACTTGCCTCACCCATGTCTTTCATGTCAAACGATTTTGCCATCTTTGACTTCAAAGCTGAAATTTCTTCCAAGTGCTTGCCAGCAATCAACATGTCATCCACATACAAAATAAGGATCAGCCAACTGCCATCCTTAGCCTTCTTTGTATATAGACAGTGATCGAACTCACTATGTTTGTAGCCTTGAGAAAGCATAAACTTGTGGAATTTATGGTACCATGCCCTCGGTGATTGTTTTAAGCCATAAAGACTCTTTAACAACTGGCATACCCAATCTTCCTTGCCTTTCTCAACAAACCCTTCTGGCCGCTGCATGTAAATTTCCACATCTAAATCACCATGCAAGAACGCTGTCTTGACATCCATTTGGTGCAACACCAAATCTAATATGGCAACCAATGCAAGAAAGCATCTCAATGTAGTCATCTTGACCACCGGAGAGAAGACTTCATCAAAGTCAATGCCTTGTTCTTGCTTAAAGCCCTTGGCAACAAGCCTTGCTTTGTACTTTGGCTGACTATCATGAGCGGTGATCTTATACCTGTAAACCCATTTACAGGGTAGAGCCTTTTTGCCCTGTGGTAATTTAACTAGCTTCCATGTCTGGTTTTTATGCAGAGCTGTCATCTCTGACTGCATGGCCAATTGCCAATTCCCGGAGTGCTTCATTTGCATTGCTTCCTTGTAACATGAAGGCTCATTGCAATCAGTCAACATGACATAGTTCATAGATGGAACAAACCTATCAAGAGGTCGCGTGACACGTCCAGATCTACGCACAATAGGTGGCTCAGGCTCAGCCACAACCTGTGGTTCCACTCTATCCTGTCCTTGCTCCTCTTGAGCCCTGACATTTTGTCTTGCACGTGCAGGTCCATCTTCTTGGAAGACAACTCTTCTAATCTCCTCAACCCTCTCTGGTTTAGAATGATATTTGGATTCATCAAAGTGAACATCATTGCTGTGGACAACCTTTCTGGATTCGGGATCCCAAAGTCTGTACCCCATCTCACCAGAATTACCATAGCCTAGAAAGATGCACTTTCTACTCTTTGGCTCAAGTTTGTTCCTAAATTCCTTTGGAATGTGAGTATATGTCTCACAGCCAAAGACTCTGAGATGCTTGTATGAGGGCATTTTGCCTGACCATACCATCTCTGGCACTGAATCCTTCTGCAAAACCTTGCTAGGAGATCTATTTACAAGATGAACAGCTGTTGATACAGCTTTAGCCCAAAACCCATTTGGCAGTTGTGCATTAGACAACATACTTCTGACCTTCTCTTGTATGGTCCTATTCATCCTCTCAGCAACACCATTTTGAGGAGGATTGTAGGGAGCAGTAAGTTCACGTTTTATACCTTTTGACTCACAAAAGTCCTGAAAGGCCTTTGAAACATACTCTCCACCATTGTCAGTGCGTAAGCATTTAAGCTTCTTGCCACTCTGATTCTCCACAAGTGTCACAAACGTTTTGAAAACACTAAACGCTTCATCCTTGTGCTTGAGAAAGTAAACCCATACTTTCCTCGAGTAATCATCTATAAATGTCATAAAGTAAGAAGCTCCCCCTAGAGATAGGTTAGGCATAGGTCCACACAAATCACTATGAACAAGTGCCAACTGTGTATCTCTTCTATTGCTTCTATGCTTATGTGGCTGCTGTGTTTGCTTACCATACAGACAATGTTCACAGAATTCAAAATCATTAAATGAAAAGCGAGGCAAATAACCAGAACGAGACAAGATTTCCATTCCCTTCTTGGACATATGTCCTAACCGGCTATGCCACAAAGAAACGTTCGGCTGCTCGGTTACATTGATTACATTTTTAGAGACATTTGATACATAAATCATGTAAAGTCCTCCAGACTTTACTCCATGTGCTACTGTCATAGAACCCTTGGATATCTTCCACATGTTCTGTCCAAAAGTGGTGACGTAGCCAGCATCATCAAGTAAACATGTGTTGATCAAGCTCTTTGTAATTGCGGGAACATGTCTCACATTCTTCAGCGTGAAAGAAGAGCCATTCTGAAACTTCAATTGAACATCTCCAACACCTAAGATCTCACATGTCTGCCCATTGCGTAGCCGAACATGATCTTTAGTGGTCACATAAGAGGTAAACCACTCCTTGTTTGGAGACACATGAAGTGATGCCCCTGAGTCTATAATCCAGTCACTCAGTGCATTTCCATCAGATGCTGTAAGAAGAGCTGAGTCCATTGTATTCTTCAAGAAGTAGATGTCTCCTGACACTAGACTGTCATCCTCTACAACAGTGTTTGTCACATTTATTTCTTGAATCTTCACTGAGGACTTGTTCTTCTCACCATGGTCTTCAGCTTTCTCTTTGCCTTTTTCTGCTTTCCATTCTCTGCAGTCTCTTTTCATGTGACCCTTCTTGCCTCAATGGTAGCATTCTATGTCACTCTTGCCTTTAGCACTGCGGGACTTGCTACGAGACTGATTCCTTTTTCCACCTTTGTACTTTTCTTTGGTCCTTCCCCTGACAACTAAGGCTGTTCCTTTGCCTTTGTCCATTGTCTTTCTATTGGTTTCTTCAGTAAGCAGACTTCCTTCTACACCTGCTATGTTCAAACCATCTGGAGGTGCAGAATTACTCAAAGTTGTGCGAAAAGTGTCCCAACTTTCCGGCAATGTGATCAACAGGAACATAGCTCTAACAGGTTCATCAAACTTGACACCTTGAGCTGACAACTGACTATAGATTGTGTTGAATTCATTCAGATGATTGGACATAGGTGTCCCTTCTTTCATCTTCAAGTCAACAAGCTTCTTAAGCCAGTATACCTGTGAAGTTGCACTCTGCTTCTCATAAAGATCACTCAGCTTTAACCATGCTTGATAAGCCGACATCTCGTCTGCTACATTGAAGTAAACGCTTTCTGCCAAAGTCAGCATAATGGTAGAAAGTGCCAATTCATCCATTTCACTCCATTCATCTTCGTCCATATCTTCTGGTTTTATCCCCTTGAGCTTTATAGGTTTTATCTGCTTCTTTTGTACCAACACGTGCCAAATCTGCTTCTTCCACAATGGGAAATTGGTTCCATCCAGCTTCTTGATATTGTAAAGAGCAGTGTCCTGTGATCCAGCCATAGCTACGCTTCACAGTAGTTTACTTTCCTGGGAAAAATTCGGCAGAGTTTCCCTTGTAAACTGACCTTTGAACCAATATCAACCTGTCAAATGAACCAAGAAAGCTTCAGATTCTGCAGAAATTTTGGCAGAGTCTCCTTTGTAAAATGGCTCTGGTTTACTAAAAACAGACCAAAAAAACAGCTCAAAAAACATTGTCTCTCTGACACTGTAAGTTGCGGGTAAACCTGTCATGCACCTGTACTGTCTCTCACTGTCCTGTCACTGTCCTATAAGCATAGACTGTGACAATGCCTCAACGGCAGTAAAGCAAAGATGCAATCCCAACTGTCTAACTCACAGTCAATACATCCTAGCTGCCTATTTAAGGGTGCTCGAGGGATCGCTCCAAGACCTGTATCACCGAAAGGATCTCAACATTCGAGAATCCCCCAGCTCAATAAAACCTCACTCGACCCTCAACAAAGGCTGCAGTAAATCTGACAGTACATAGACTTCCCACAAAGTCATACATCCACAAATTTCCCACTGTATGCTGTAACCGCTGCGGCGGTTGTTTGCTGCGTGACTCACAGCTAGCAAACCCTCAACAAACATACATCATCTCTGACAATACATCCCATGTGGAAGTACCTGCAATGTCAGGATGAAATCTGGAATATCAAGCAACAAACACAAGCTACCTGATGAACTAGTGGATGTCGCCTACAGTCTGTGTGTAGATGCGCACGTGTTGTATGTGACACACCTCCAAGAACTGTGAGCCGTCCTTCGATGTGTAGACAGCCACAAATCAACACTCTGGGAGTGTCGATATCCTCAGCACCTACAATCGTAGGCCGAAAACCCCAAATTTGCAGAGTCGGATCTGCACCCGTCGAGACCACGTAGTCGAAAATGGCCTGCGCAGACCTTTGTCGAAGGCGAACGGTGGCCGAGATGACCTCAGAATGAAATTCTGAGCACACCGGGCTCTACGGGCTTTCCCACAAGATTTGGGGCCGTGTCTTTGCCTGTCGAATTTCAGTCCAATCTGAGCTGGTGACTCTAGCCTCCTGCAGTGCTGCCCCGAGCCTCGATCTGAGCTCTGATACCAGTTGAAGGAGTACGAGCGGAAGTGCGACGCGAGAGAGAGTGCGAGAAGAAGAGCACGACGATATGGTGAACTCGCTCTACTGTAATGTGTAGAGCATAGTGAGTTCTTATTAGGTTTTTACAAAAGAATATGTGTACATACCTGGCGGCCCGCCCACTTACCTGGGCGACCACATTGGGCTTTATACCCCAACAGTTAGAACCCCAGTGGTAGCACCTATAAAAAGGACCCGTTGATTTCATTTTGAGACTCTTAGACTCTTAGATTATGACTCTTTCACTTTATCACTTAGAAGAGCCTAGGAGAACTTATGAATAGTCAATGCCGATTGTTGGTATTATTTGCTCTTTTTAGGGCAGATCTTGATTTCAAGTTGTTAGTCAATCATTCCTAGAGTCTTGTATCATTGTATCACTGAATCTAAACTACATTTTGATTTGCCTCTTATTCAATGTCTCATAATTTGAAGTTTTCTGTTCATTTTAGTCTAATCATTTGTCTAAAGTTAGGTACCAAGTTCATATGAATCTGTTTGTCTGATAGTCTACATTAATATTTGTTGGATTCTATGCCATCTGACATCTGAAGTATAAACCCTTGAACATACTTGATGCTCAAACTTCTTTCTGATTTACTCTGAGTCTAACTCTAGAATAGTTTCTAGTTGTAGCTCATTCCATTTTGGTGATTTCGGTGGTGAGCTAAGACTCTTTACAAGAACCAATCTCCCAAGTTAGGACTCAAAGCTAGTTAGCATTCTAAATGCCTACACATCATTCAACACGAAGAAGGAAAATTGCCAAAGCATTCACTAGAGAGGAGAATCATATTAGTATTGTTGCACAAGAATCAGAGCCAACAGACTTTGGTGATATTCACAACCACATTCTTAGGGTGAGGACATAGAAACATACCCCCAAGCATCAAAGATGATGCACATCAAGCTTTTGAACAATCAAAGTATTCAAGGAGAATGCATTCAAGGAGGGCAGAGACACACTCTCATTCACATAGTTCTTGACATTCTATCGAAAAGGAAAAAGAGATGGAAATAGATTACCGTGTCAAACCTAGATGTCGACATCACCATGATAAACCCAGACGTCGAGGAAAGACCAATGACCTTGATGTCCATATCCAAGCCTTCATATAATACGTGGACCTCAAGGACATTCATAAGGATGACTCGGCAAAATACTTCCCCGAGACATTGAAAGATGCAATTAAGAAGTGGTAGTATCATTATCCAGCATGCAATCTGATGACTTATAATAAATTGAAGAAAGACTTTATTCTAGAGGATATTGAGAACCAAGGAGATGAAGACATCTTCTGCAAGTAAGATAAAATATCGCAAGATAGAATTTCAAGAAGGAGCTATGTAGAGAAAAGTAAGAAGCTCACTAGATAGTTACACAGTTGGGAAACCAAAAAGGTTAAAGGAGCAAGAAGTAGCATTCCAATGAGAAAATTCTATAACCTAGTTCAAAGAGCCATTAAATTAGAACAACATGCAAAAAAGGAGAAAGGTTAGAAAGCTAGAACCACATCAAGTTCTAATGAATTCTCTTCAGAAGACACATCATCAAGCTCTAGTTCAAACTCTAGTTCATCTAAAAAAACAAGTGACTCTCAAGAACAATGCAAAACTAGAAAGAAAGGATCCTAGACAAAGAAAATTGAAGAGCTTTCAAAACACATATAGTCTTCGTGCATCAAATGCAAATCAAAGCAGCACCACACTAATGAATGCATTCAATGTACGTTTTGCAAAGCTTATATTCATGTATGAAATGATTCTAAAATTAGGATACACCATCTTAAAGAAGGAAAGGAAGTATCGTTGATTGCACCAATCAACCTCGAGCTTGTTAAGCAAGAGCAAATTGTTGAAAACCAAGACAATGGAGCTAGTACAAATGGAGTGACTAGGAGAGAACGATACCTCAATATTGTTGACAAAGATATAAGAAGAAGAGACTTTACCAATAGAAATTTCATTTGTTATATCTTTTCAATGCAATGTCCTAAAAATGTGAAGGCTAAAGTGACTCAGGGAAAGACGATAGAGCTAGTACCAGTGCGCATGATCACTGGGAACTGTGGCATTGTCATTAAGGGAATCCCAAAGGATCCACTCAATCAGCCCAAGCAGAGTGAAGAGAGCAAGAAGTGGAAAAAGCAAAGGGCACTGTCAAAAGCTAAGGGGAAAGCCAAAATAGTGGATGAGTGGAAAGATCAAAGGGTTTTGGCTGATCAGATCAATCAAGATTGCAAGCAAAGAAACTGGAAAAAACTAGAGTGCTTGGAGGCTCGGTCCACTCAAAAGCTTTTGCTAGCAGCTTCAATGGCCTAGACAGTTGGAATCTTAGAGACTGGTTCTGATGTGCAAAATCCTGAGAAGACAATTGAAATCCTAGCAAGTGGTTGTGATATGAAGAATCCTAAGAAGAAATTTTTACAAAGGGCCTAGAAACTAAAAATGCTAGAAAAGAACCATTTTATTTTTCATAAAAGAATCCATTAGCAAAGAAGTAAAGGAGAACAACACAAGCATGGCATTGTGAGGATAGTTATCCACCACAAGCAAGATCGTCTAGTTCACATTCAAGTTCTAAAAATGAGTAGGATGAAATTTACATAAAGGTAAATCTCACAATAGAACAAGATGATATTAGAAAGGCTTTCTTGAGGCTACCACATTTATTAGGACACAAATGCAGAAAGAGTCTGAAGCTATGGTAAGAGATTGGTTTAATATTTAGGATGTTGAAGTATTGGTCACCCATATAGATTACAAAATCCAAAATCAGCGGGAATCATTGTTTGGAGTAATAATACTTGACAAACACGTCAAATAAAAGTAGGGATTGCTAAGATGAAGCCTCTAGAATTAGAATGGTAGATCAAAAAATTGTGCAAGCCAATGGCTTAGTAGAGAATCTTCAAATCAAGGTTGGTTCTGAAAAGTTCAAGACAAGTTTTTTGGTAATGGATATACAAGGTGCTTACAATATGCTTTTGGGAAGACCGTGGCTAAGGAGTGCAAGGTCATACACAATTATGATGGCTATGCACTCACTATAAAAGGTCCAAATATTAAAAGAATTCAGGTCCAAATAAATAACATTAGGACACAGAAGTGTTAGGGTTCATGCCAATTGGCCGGACACCCATCACACTGACTGTACTAACCATATCTATTCTTTTGATCATATAAAACAATAAGGAGTAGTGAGGCAATTCCAAATCCTCATTGAGAGCTCCACCCACATTGTGCTCGTGTCCGCTCTTATTCTCCCTCACACTCTGCATGCATCGTGGACTCTTCAAGTCATTACGATGTCGTGAAACAGAACTCGGTGAAGCTACAAAATTTTCAGCATTGTTGGCATGTGATAAGCAAGCGATGAGACATGTCTCCTTTTGTGTGAGATCCACCATGCTCATGAGACAAAGCATGCAGTTGTGCAATACATGTGCGTGGACTTTCCTGAGGTAGAGGTGAAGCGGGATTACTCTAGTGAGACACAACGTGTGTTTTTAGAGTCTATGCAAACAGAGCATGTCTACTCCCTAGAGACACATGCAGAAATGAAGAACATGGAGTTCTTTGATATGATCAAGCTAGAGGTTGATGAGTTGATGCCAAGAAACATAGCTCCACCTATGGATGAGAGGAAGTAGCCATGCCCAATGTTGGCAATGACACATCCATACATGATGAGTAGTCTTGATGATGCAGTATATGCGGATAGCACAATGTATGCAAATAGCACTGAGGAGGCTAGTACAACTAGGGCTGCACCAATGTTCGGACGTAAGTATGAACTACTAGTGTCAAGGCATGACCTAGCAACTATAGCGGGAGCCTTTGCAATAAGGATTGTTAGTCGTACGATGACTGACAGTAGCATGATGCATTGTGGAGCTATGTAGACCATACAAAGATGTCTGGGGGATTTGCATGCAGGCTTTAAAGTGGATTTGCACGCTCGTCTATCACAAGGGCCGATATGGTTGCATGTAGATCAAGTGAGCGAGCCAGTGGGCGTAGGGTGAGAGAATCTCTCACCTATTTCCTACACATACTAGTAGTTAGATAGTAGCACTCACTTATCCGCACATTCACCTTTAAGTGGGAGGTTGTTGGGGTTAAAGGTGGATGTACCCTTACCCTAACTAGACACTGTATCCGGCCACCCACTCTTCTCCTTTTTCATTGTACATATACAAAGAATAAGGAGCATTCTCATAGACTTCTATTGAGAGCTTCCTCCACCCACTCTCTGTGTGTTCTTTCTCCCTCTTTGTACATGCACCACATTTGCATACCCTTTACTTTTGTCTTATGCTTCACTTGTATAGAGCTTGAAATAAAAGATTTAAGTATTCACATCAAAATGGTCTTGTTGTGTCATGCAGAGGGAAATCCCTCTACACGAAGAGAGAGGTGGACCCAACCAACTCATATAACCAAGATTTGAGTATTTGTATCAAAATGGTCTTGTTGAGTCATGCAGAGGGAAATCCCTCTGCATGAAGAGAGAGGTGGACCCAACCAGCTCATATAACCAAGCATTTCCCCCTACATGTAGGACTCCTTTTCATGTCTGTACCACTTAGTTTAGACCCCTTCACATGTGTGCACCTCTTAGGTTAATTTTCCTCTATCATCCTAGTATGGCTCCTAGCCTTAAGGCATGTAGCATCTAGGCTTCAACCCGTTTAGGGTCATGTCTTGACATTTCTCCCTCTATGAAGAATAGTTTTTGTTTTCTAAAACCAAAGAAAAAATTGTCAATTGGATACCATTGATGTTTCTACCCCCTTTTAGATTTGTTGAGCCCATCTAAGAGTTGTTCATAAGCCACTCGTTCATACTTGTACTTGGTAAGAGCTTTGGTCTTTCAAAACAAGAGTGAAACATGTCAATGGGAGACCATTACTGTTTCTACCCTTTTTTAGATCGGTTGGACCTATTTGAGGAACTATAAGCATCATGTTGTCCAAACTTTATGCTATGAACATAATCACCTTATCCTAGTATGACCACAAATGTCATACCCTACTATCTCTTGTAGTCAAAGAGCATAATCAACTAAATATATAGGTTGTTTAAAGCATAGGTGGATTAAAGCATATGTAGCGCAACGGAGGAGTGGACTCCTTAAATCTTGCATGCATGCTACTCACTTGAGGTTAACATAACAATGGTTAAATCTAGTATTCCTCCTAGAATATTGATCCCAAAATCATAATGGTTGGTTTACTACCACAATCAAAGCTACGCAATTATATTGCAACTTAATCAACCTCATGAAGGGTAAAGAATAAAATGTACAAAGTGACATTGTGCTCACTATCAAAGAAATTGAAGCCTATGTCAATCGATCAGCTTGGAGTGCATCAAGATTTCTGAAACTTGAAGTCAAATCATGATCTTGCACTCAAAGCAGAGTTTCCACTGCAAGGGAGCAATTAGAGGGGGAGAGAGAAAGAATTATCAATTCATCTTATTTTCTTGCAACCCAGTTTCAAGGTGTGGGAACTGTCGCTTATACATATGCAAAGTTGGAGATCAACCTTCGCCAAACCGTACAAATCAACTTGGTCGCCCTACAACTGGGAACTATTTTTGCTTTATGCTCGTGGCTGAAGATGCACATGCCTATTGCCATCAATTCATTTCACCCTTGTGTAGTCTCGACAGACGTCAAACTCACTGCCATTTCTAATTTCACACATTTTTTTAATAAAAGGTGTGGCCTCGTTCAATTGTCCATGGTCGGTTGCCCATTGATGTACCCAAAAGTCATTATTTTAAGAACCTATTCACCCCATTAAACCCTTGGCCAACCGTCCAAATTCACTTAAATTCCTTTCGGTCAACCACCAAACCCTCTCTCAAATTTATTTGGCCATTCTTTTTCAAATTTTGACAACCGTCCACTTTCCTTTTTCTACCACCCACCAAGTTTAAGCATTTCTACTTAAGCTATCCATGACAACTGCTTTAAACACCTTCTATGACTCGAATTGCAGTCACTCTATCAAAATTAATCGAGAAACCCTACACAATTTTGTGGACGTTTTGTTTTTATTTCACGAATTCCATTGTTGATTGCCATCTAAAGCGGGGGAGGGAGAAAAAAAAAAACAATTTTCTAGCATGCAGGCCTATTCAACTAATTGTTAGATTTCAACATGCTCTCATGCTGCACTTTTGGAATGGACGTCATCATCGAGCGTACAGCTAAGTAAAATATTTTTTCATTTTTCCTCTATTTATTTATTGTTTTGCACATGATCATATCCATATATAAATAACCATTCACTATATATCTACCTACACACACACACACACGCACACACATTGTGATTGCTCCTACCGAAACTGTTTGTTTTAAAATTCTGAAACTAAGGAGCACACACGCACACATAATATTTTGACAAAATTAGGTTTATGTTTTTTACACTATTTTTCCCTATTTTGGGGTGGGAAATTTTTTCCCTTTTCCCATTAGGTCTCCCCAATCTCAGAAACATAAAAAGCCTTTCAAAACATCTTTTTTTTTGTCATAACAAAAAGAATTACAAGAGTAACCATGCTCGGAATGAGCCATGGCATCAAAGCATCATAACAAGTCATGAACCTCGAAACTACCCAAAACAGGGGAGTCCAACCCCAAACAGAGACATAGCATAACCAACACAACAAAGATACATCGATAGGGCGGTGCCCTTGTCCTTATCACAAGTAAAGTCTTGGCAATGTGCCACCATGTTTTCATCCCTGCCATCGGCCAACAACATGCCCTAAGAGAACTCGGAGAACTATCTTGCATAAAACCAGTAAAGCCGAAGGAACCACAGTACTAACAGAGAAGAAAAAAAGGCACCATAATAGGACACCGCCACAAGATGGCACCGGCCATGTCGCCCCCAAAGCAAGTCGACTAGCACCAAGATGAAGAGATCCATCCGTAATATAGTTACCAGCTCACGATTCGACAACCAAGCACCCATGCTATTCAGGTAGAGCCAAGAACCCATGCGTCCATTGATGACACATAGCAGGAAGCCACTAGGCGAGGAACCATTGCCACCGACCGCCCGCCTTCTTGAGTTGAGACCACTAAAGACACTGCACCTCAAAAGCCACCGATCGCTATTTCTACCCAAGCCGGGCATGGTGGGGCAACCTCCACCAAGTCCTTAAATGTAGGCGGGGTCACTGGATGGAGAGACGGAGCCGAGTCGGGATTGCAAGGTCCTCACCCCAGAGGTATACCCAAACCCCCGCAAGGCTGCTAGGTCCGCCCACCCGAATAGCATGATTATAGCCACCGCTGCCCTGTCGTAGGCCATCCAAGGGCCTCCTTGCCCGCATGCACCTCATAGGTCGCAAAGGCGCCACAACGTGCTCCCCCAACCCCACATTCATTTTACTTAGCGTTTCAAAATATCTAAAGTGCATAAGTGAAGGGTGAGTTTAGGAAATGAAAAGATGAAAAGACCCATGAAAGTGGAAAGTCAAAAAACTTTTTGTGTGGTATAAAGAAGAGATGGTTGAGTGCCACTTTCGTACATTTTTGTTTTTCGTTTTTTGCTTATTTTCCCTTTAGCGTTTTCTTCTTTTTAGATTTTCCTTACACTATATAGATGGTAAATATAAATTTTTTGAGGCCATGAGGTAGACCGTTTAAACCGTTGCCCTCGTCCCACAATTTTTGAAATACTAAATTGCATGATATTAAAACTCAAATACAATTTCCCGAGCACGGTTGATGGTTAAAAAAGGTACCATAAGAACTCGTACTTAATAAGCCATGCTTTTTTTATTCTAAATCTCTGACATGCCAGGCTTTATAAGACGACCTGCATATGGGAGTTAACTGCTTTATAGACCGCCTTTAACAGCGCTCTCTCTCTGCTCTCTCTCTCTCTCTCTCTCTCTCTCTCACGCGCGCGCACACACACACACACACTACTTGGAATTTTCGTAGTCTCGTAATGTTGAATGTGCCGAGACGGAGTATTTGCAACTAGTTTTTAGAGAATGGGTCATTGCATGTTTTACTACCACCAACACACACACACACAATGTTTCCGCAACATCTCTTAGCTGGCTATTGAACTATTGTGTTGCTTTGCGAAACGGATTTTGGAAGCATTGAAGATTTATCACATACACACAAATGTATACACGTTCTGGAAGCTATTTAAAGAGCTACACATGAAGTGATGCTCTATAGCAACTTCACAATCGTGCTTTCTTACTCATACACATTACTGTGCAACAGTCTATGCTTAATTCTATGAGAGTAGCGTTTTAGAGCTTGGCATATCACTACTAATTCTATAATGAAAGTATTGCTTTAGAGTTTCCTAAGAAACCGATCATCCCTAAGTAGTCAAACACTACATAAACCTCTAAAAACTATCAACACTTGGCAAAGGTGTGGGCAAGCACACGGTCTTGGACAGCTTTCAAACTCTCATGGAGGAAAACCGAATGGATTCTAAAGCATTGAATCTATCCTCCTCATCTTCTCAGGTGTATGAAGTTAACTTTTTTGCATTAATTTCTAAGGAGATATGATTAACTAACTCAGAGGTACATCTTTCATTGAATAAGAATAATATTATAACTCCTTGACGCATTATGTACCAATACTTTCTTAACAGTTAGTCTTTCAAAGAAATAACAGTTGCTTGCTATCATAAACATGTTTTCTTGGATAATAAATGCATAACACTTTGGAAAAAAAGGGGGGGAGCTTCCTTTTGTCAAAGAAGATACGATCATACACTAACTTCTGAGTACGACTTATCTGCTAGCATTGAAAAGGAACTTATCAGAGATAGTTGTTCAATTTTAAACTACGAGAGCTAATAAATTTTATAAAAAAATCTATACACTATGCTTTATAGGATTATCTCCTTGCCATGAGGGAGTGTATCTTTTCTTGCCCTACACTTAGCAAAGTTTGGAAAGAAAAAACAAAGGTTTTCCTAAAAGGGTGTAAAAATCATGTCTATCACATTCTAACAAGTCTAGTGTATTTATCCTTGCTACCATAAGCAAACACGACTCTAGATAGAAATTTTTGGCATCATGAAACAATTTTTGAATGCTTGGATAAGAGGGACATGTATGATAACTGTCGGGTCCGTCCTATACCTGCATTCCATGATTAAACAAAAATACTAATGAATTTTTTGTTTGCATGATGATTGCAGGTAAGGATTCTGACTTCTTTTATCGTTGAATTCAAGTGTTGCTCAAACAATTTTTGGCAGGGATACATCTTCTAGTGCTGCTACTTCCTTTTTATGTCTTAGATGTTATAAAGCATTAAAACTTCTTTTCAAACGTACATGTTTTTTTTAGTAAAAAACATGTATGTAATCACTTTTACTAATCTTTGTCATATCTCTTTTTGAATATATTGTTCAAATTGTGAATAAATTATATAGATTAATACTCCAAACACACACACATAAGCACAAGGACATAAATTGCTTTGGCAAGCTATGACCAGGAGTATGGCAAAGATACATAAAAATTAGATTATTAGGTTTTGACGTGGTTATCTAATTGGGATACATACACACAGTTATTATATCTTCGGATTGACTGGTTTAAAGGTTGTATGTATTACCTCTTTAATTTTTCATTCACTTTTTGTCAGGTATCTCAATCCTACAAATACACTGTCCGAAGGCGGATTCTTAACTCCCCAAAAAATATAGAAGCTATCAATAAAAATTTGAGAATGGCCCGTGCATTTTGTACAAACATACCCTTAGGCGTCCTTTGATGTTTCCTGCAAATAGATACAGACCTTTCCTTGCTAGAGCTTTAAAAAATAAATAAATTAATTGTAAACTTTTTTTACTTTATGTCTACTTTTCTCTAATTTATGACAATTTATCTATTTTCCAAACTGACTCCTTTGCCCTTGGGTTGGATTTTCCTGTCGAGCTTGCTTCTTTTAAAGCAAGTATTTATGTTCTACGTTGCATTGAAGATGCAACTGCATCTAAACTTATTATTAGATCAACAAATTTAGAGAATTATCCTCATGGTTCTTTACTACAACTTCTTTCATTTAACGATTGGATCAAACTCTTAGTAGCTTTGGTTAACAACAAGAAGAAAGGACTTAAATTCTTCGAAGAGGAATTAAAACAACTTCCTTTGCTTCAAAAATTGCACACACAGTCACTTGCTACTTTTTCCTCCTTTGGTGCAGAGTTAACCAATTTCCTTAAAAAATTATGCGGAATTAACCCGGTCTTCATTACTACATCAACTGCTCCTACTGTCAATGTAACAAGCAATATCTTCAGTCGCAATCCAACGGTACTGGAAGCTATTAAGAACTTTCAACATGACTTATGCTCGCTTAGTGAGTCCACCCTTTAGATAAATCCTAAAGTGTCAAATGCATCCCATTTCTACCTTCAAAACAAGTAGAGGTTGAAGGTGCAAGTGTGGACAATCAACTTTGGACCCTTCCCAACAAAGGCTTTCTGGTGCCTATCTCACTTGAACCTTGGATTTTCTTAGCCAATTTGCCTGTTTCCTGCATGGATAAATGTAGGGTCCATATTCTTAAAGGTACCCACTTTTTGGATAAAGGAGAGTTAATCAATGTTCCATTTACCATGAACTTTTTGGATCCTGCAAAATGCTATACTAATACTGGGATTTATGGGCGCACAAAGGGAATTTTGGCTTTCTCCAAGCCAAATGCGTACTACTATTCAGATTCTATTTGAAACATTTACAGGCCCTATATCAAATGTGTCTGCAAGTTCCTTAACAACAAAGCAGCATGAGAATCAAGCATCATTTGGTTTGATCATGTATTTTGGTACATTCTTAGTCACCTGGAATTATTATTCCCAGACAAAGCTGTGAAATTCCACTTATCATTAATAGGTTCATGGCTGGGTAGACAAGCTTGTAGCTTGGTTTTAGCTCAAATTGCTTTCATTCACTTTCGCAACATGATGTTTGAAGTTCTCAAAGAGCTCAAAGAAGATGAACCTGGAACCTTTCTGACATCCTATGGCAACTACAAAGGAGTAAATACTCTTCTAGGTCCGCTTAAACCTAATATAGAAGAAGAATCTACTCCATCCTTAAAATGACCTATTTCTTTAACTCCTAATTCGCTTACGTCTTTTTTTACTCCCTCTATTACTTCTAGTTCTAACTTTGACAGAGGTAAAACTAAAAGCTATATTGGTAGATGTAGAGCCAAAAATCTTCCTGTAAAACATCTTCTTGATATGTGATTGTAATAATTTTAGGTTGCTACCAATATGGTGGGCAAGAAGATCTTGTAAATAAATAGAAGGAGGCTCAGAACCATATTTTTGTGCGCTGTCTTTTTGTTAACAAAATTCTAGAATTATAGTCCATTTTTATGGAAATATTTCATAAACACTTTGGTAATACTTCTCTACTTGATTCTGTTTTGTTTGGATGGAAATACACATATCCACTAAAAATTTGGTTTTACAATACTGACTTTTTAAGATTACACGGCACCCCTATCTATAATTGTGCGGATTATACAGACTATACATCACAATTTGAGAAATTTGGCTCACACTTTTGTACTTCAAACTTAAACATTTGCAAGGATCATGAGATTCGTGCACTACTAAACAAAGGATTAAATCATATTCCCTTACCACCACTCAACCCTCACTTAGCTTTTTCTTCCCTTCTTAACTCCTTAACCGACTTGGTTAATATATTCCAACTAGAGTCAGTGGTGATCCACACCCTTTCTCAACTACTTTTTTATAACTTTTAAAACAAGTAGGTAACATGAACCCACAATGGCTTAGTACGGACACTACTTGGTTTACTCTTGATATAATCACAAAAATTAGTGATATAGCATCTAAATTCTTTATTGTGGGACTAGACAAGGCTGGTAACACAGCTTCAATTATTTATAAACAACTAGTGCGTATAGCTGCACTAGAAAGATTTAATGGGGACGAATTCTCCATTTTTGCCCTTAACCCAGTTGATACTGGGAACCTACTTACATCTCAACTTCAAGAAATTGGTTACAATACATATAACAAGAAACTACTTGTAATTTTTCCCACTTACAAGGCACATAAACATAAGTTTAGATGGATCTCAGATGCCTTTAATGAAATCTATACTGAAATTACGGATTGCCTGACTAAATGTCTTAATTTGATCATAATTGAGCTAGAACTCCACTGTGCAACTAAACAAAAAACCACTCGTGAATTTTTGTGGATCAATTACAATCCATTTTGGATTATTAAGAATAGTACCAAACTATTTCTAAACCTCCCAGAATATATTACACATGTTTATATGGTAGACATTACACATTGTATTGAAAACATTCCCATTTTTGGACCTTCCGGCTTGCTCTTGGTCTTATAAGAATTAATTAACCTTGCCTTTAGAAATAGAGCCAAAAACCATTATTTTGTTATCTCCCTCATCAAAGAACCAACACGGGTTAAAAAATGTACGCACACTACCCCTCTTCATTTTAATCAAATTAGTTTGATAGTTCACCTTCATTGGCTACTCAACAATAGTTTTATCCAACTTGGAGCAAACTATTTTAAACAACAAAAAGGGATTCCTATGGGATTCTCGTGTTCTCCAGTACTTTGTAACCTTTATTTAGCTTACTTTGAATACAAATGGTATATCAAACAATTACATAACTCTGAGACACATTAAAAACTCACACAATTCATACATACTACAATATATTGTCAAAGTTGACGATGCGGAAGCGTAGAGACCAAGGGGGAAGAGATAGAGAGAGAGTCTCTTGAACCAATCAACCTTGGCAATGAATAACTGAATATGTATACAGTGGAGACAAGGGGTTGCTTATATAGCAATCCCAGTAAATTGCCCTACTCAAGACTTTAACAAATAAGTCAAAATAAATACCTAAAAGCCAAACTAAATAATGGGATCCCATTGGGCAATTCACTTGAGATGCCTAAACTTTAACACCCTCTCCGCAGCTCATAGTGGACATCAATAGTGAGACCAAGTCAATAGAGAAGCTACCATGGACACCCCATTAGTGTCCAACAATTGGATACACCTTGGTGTTGCTCTCCTCAACTTTGTACCTGAAAGTAATGCCATCTTGAGCATCGGTTGCCTTTGTAGAAACTTTGAACTGTAGACCATACTACGTCCAATAATCCCCATTCGTGAACTATGAACACATCACATCCAAAATATATAACTCCAAGATAATGAACTATTGGAACACATCATGTCCATAATCTGACCAACAACAATGAATTGGCTAGCCCGTCCATAGTGTTTTAGATGTCTGATTGGTTCCCTACCAGATGCATGTGCATTGAACTCCGACCTACGGGTCCAAACACCAATAACTTTAACTCTAACACAAGGGTCCAAATTAATCATAGGGAGCATTGCTTGCCCCTCTCTGCCACTCATAAGCCTCTCTCTGGCTGAAGCTAGTGGTGACACCTGTCATTTGACTAGAAATTTAATGTTGAGGCTATTGTGGCCACCGCCATGTGTGCCATGTCGATCTCCTCTGTCGAATCTTTATTACCGTAATCTTTGTTTGGATTGCCTTTATCCTTGTATTCAAGTGAATTATTGCTTTTGCCTTTGGCTTCCAACTCTCGAGCCAAACAAAGCGTCGAATCACAATCATGACAACTATGATCGTACCTCGGGGGTACCAAGGCAGCTACTGAGTATCGGTACAATCATCCTTGTCCAACTGACCTTTACCGCTGTCCTCTAGCGAACTCCTCCTTTTACTTTTGACTTCACAAACTCAAGCCAAACAATTTGTCGGGTTCCTTGAGAATTGTGCCAGTGCATAGGCCGCTAAATGGATGGTTGACGATCAGTTATCCATAGCCATTTGTTGTTTTTGGTTTGTCGGCATCACTTCAGGTTGCCATGGAAACCACCTCTTGTCTTTGACATTTGGGTCTCTCATGCCATGCATGTGAACCCCCCACTACCTTAAGCATTTTATAATGCAATTGTGGTCAATCCTTGTTATCATCACCAGACGCTCATAGCACTGTCCAATCTATTGCACACCCCAAAGGACTACAAGGACACAATGAATGTTGTTGATGGGGTATTTCACAATGTAGGTGGGAGCTCAGAGTCCAGCATGTCTTAGGAACGCTAAGTATGTGCGAGAAGTCCACCTCTGCCTCGTAGATGAAGGCAATCACCAAGTCGCGGGCCTTGCTTGCTGCACACCCGTAGTGATGAGCTTCTGCAATTGATGAATGAGTCTGGCTCGGCGTCATTGAATCAGCCTATTGTTGGTACCCTCCGGTAGCAAAATTGGATACTTGACTTTAGAATGCTAGCGGCACTAGAAATCGCCACAGACCAAATCATTTTCCCTTCCACGATTGCATATAAGCAAAAAAAAAAAAACGCTCCAAAGTTTAAAAACGCTCCACACTAAGGCTTTACTGTGAGCGTTTTTGAACTCCACACTCCTTGCCCTGTTTCTTGACGAACTTATAGCTCCTCCCTTTAACGAGTCCTCCTCCTCTTCGGGCCGATTCTTCTCCCTTGCGATCAACGAGCCCTGCGCTCTGATACCATGTCAAAGTCGACGATGCGGAAGCATAGAGACCAAAGGGGAGTGTGTGTGTGTGTGTGTGTGAGAGAGAGAGAGAGAGAGAGAGAGAGAGAGAGAGATTCTCCTGAACCAATCAACCTTGGCAATGAATAACTGAATGTATATACGATGGAGGCAAGGGGTTTCTTATATAGCAATCCTAGTAAATTGCCCTACCCAAGACTTTGAAAAATAAGTAAAATAAATACCTAAAAGGCAAATTAAATAATGGGATCACATTGGGCAGTTCACTTGAGATGCCTAAACTTTAACAAAAATATGGACGATATTCTTAGCTTAAACAATAATTTTTTTAAAGAACAGCTTATTAACATCTATCCTTTAGATGTGCTTAAAATAGAAGATACTTATGACACTGTTATTTCATCACAAGGAGAACCCTTCACAACTAGTACAACTTATCTTACAATAAAAATCATGTTACTTGAACCATTTACAAGAGAGTTTACAACAAGATATAGTTGGAAAAGAGTTAAATTTCAATTTACTACTATTGAATTTATCAAAGAGTAAAGTAATTGCCCATATGAAATGCAATTAATACTTGCTTTGGAATTCTATAGCTTATTATGTACTCTTCTAGTGATTCCTTCATTGCATGGCCTGGAACTAAGGCCAATAAAAATACTATCATCAATTTGATGAGGCAGTAGGACCCACTCTAAGGGTCTACCGCCTCATAGATTGAGTGTGCCTAGGTTTGAATGGGAGCGCACACACACACGCACACACATTGTGATTGCTCCTACTGTTATCGTTTGTTTTAAAACTCTAAAACTAAGGAGCACACACGCACACATCATCTTTTGACAAAATTAGGCTTATGGTTTTTACACCATTTTCCCCCCTATTTTGGGGCGGAATTTTTTTTCCCCTTTTCCCCTTGCCCTCATCCCACAATTTTTGAAATAGAAAAATGCACAATGTATAGCTCAGATACAATTTCTCGAGCATGGTTGATGGTTAAAAAATGCACCATAAGAACTGGTACTTAATAAGCCTTTTTTTAAAAAATTCTAAATCTCTGACATGCCAAGCTTTTTAAGACGAGCTGCGCTAAATGAGCCAAATATGGAGTGTCCTCTGCGACCTGCATATGGGTGTTAACTGCTTTATAGAACCGCCTTTAACTGCGCTCTCTCTCTCTCTCTCACACACACACACACACAAACACTACTTGGAATTTTTGCAGTCTGGCAATGTTGAATGTGCCAAGATGGAGTCTTTGCAACCATTTTTTACAGAATGGGTCATTGCATGTTTTACTACCACCAACACACACACACACACACACACACACACAGTGTTGCCGCAACATCTCTTAGTTGGCGTATTGAACTATCGTGTTGCTTTGCAAAACGGCTTTTGAAAGCATCGAATATTTTTTTTAAAACACACAAATGTATACACATTCTGGAAGCTATTTAAAGAGCTACACATGAAGTTACGCTCTACAACAACTTCACAATCGTGCTTTCTTACTCATACACATTGTTTCAAAGCTTGACACATCATTACTAATTCTATAATGAAAGTATTGCTTTAGAGTTTCCTAAGAAGTCGATCATCCCTAAGTAGTCGAACACTGCATAAACCTCTAAAATAAAGTATATAGATTAATACTCCAACACACACACATATATATAATGACAAAAAAAAGCATGTCATCATGACTCGTCTTCCACAACCACCTCTACTACTGATAACAACTCACAAATTTGCAACAATCACTTGCATATGATCACATGTGAAGGTAGGAACTAGAAGATAAGCTATTGTATGTTGCATGCACGGAATTGCACCACCTGGTCCAAAGCATAACAAAATTAGCAAAAAATCTTTCACATTCAAGGATTTTGACAACAATTTAAAACTGCTAGCATGATACTGGTATGGGGTAGTCAACGAGACAACTATTTTCACGATGAAGACTTTCTCCAGCATGACATGGTCAAATGTGCATCAAATCACCTCACAGGTAGTGTTGCACTATAGTGGAATGCCACTAAACACCACAGTAGAGGACCTCACCCATGGCATGCATTTAAAAGGTTGTTTCTACTCCATTCCTTACCCACACAATACAAAGCTAAAGCATGCCGCCAATGGATTTAATTTACCAAGATAGATATGAAAATGTCAAGCTTACATTGATTGTTTTTGGAATTGTCCCATTAAGCTTCAAACAATTGAACATGTCAGCCGTAGGAAACTAAAGCGTAAGTAGATATCTGGGTTGGCACTGCAAATTGGTGTTGAAGTAGATATGTTTGAGCTAGATTCTCTATCAAAAGCTATTAATTTGGTTCTCCATGCGGAGAAAAAGAAAGGTCATCAACTTCACCCTCATTAGCCTACTAACACTAATCGTAACGAGAAAATTCATTTCTCTCATGACCTTGACAGGAACAAAAAATCAAAGTTGTACCTTCTTCAAGAGATGCAAATTTGACAATTCTACTACACGTACTTAATCCATCTCAACAACAACAACCAGATGCAACAGAGGAAACCAAAATCCTTCCAAAAATCAATGCCCTAATCAACCTTCCAACGGTTATAAAAAGGTGAAATGTTTTAAATGTGACACTATGTAGATAAGTGCAAAAATAATACTGCTAAGAGCAATGGTCATTCCAATGGCCAACCTAATGGAGTCGCATGGAATCACAACCAAAGACCATTCAACAGCCGCCCAAATGGTGCATAAGTTAACCTCATTGAAGATGCTATTCCCGATGACAATGAAGTTGAAGTTGATTACGATGAGGGCTATGATTTCGAGTATGGTGCCAATGAAAATCATTGTCCAGGTATTGCTATATCCCCACACATTTTACTTAAAGTGAAAGGTACAACTAAGGGTAAAGATATCACAATTCTCTCAGATGATGATAGTAGCCATGGTTTCATCTTTGCACAATTGGCACAACAAATTTCTCTCTCCCAACTCTCTTTACCTCACAAAGTAAAGATTGTCTTTAATAACCAATGTTTCAATTGTAAAACTCAAGTCACTGTTGAAGTTTGCATTGGCAAATTTTCTCATACACGTACATTTCTAGTTGCACCACTGTATGGTATTGATATGATTTTGGGGATGCCTTTTGACATGAATTTAACCCACCAATCAACTACAAACCACAAACTTTAACTTTCGCCCATGAAAACAAGACCTACTCCATCTAAGCAATCTTCTTAGAACATAAAAAAACTCCACTACTTTCTCACACTCAAGCCAAGCAAGCGATTCGAAAGCAAGGGAAAACATATCTTGTGCTTGTAAACCAACTCACCGCTAAAAGAGAAACTCCTCGTCATTCTACACACAATGATTTCCTCTCACAATTTAAAGATTGTTTCATGTATGATTTGCCTCTTATAACACCACCATAACACCTTGAAGACCATAAAATTGATATTATCTCGGATAGTGAACCTCTTGTAGACCACCCTATCGTGTGAACCCAATAGCACACAAGGAAATACGAAATCAAATCATAGATTTACTTGATGGAGAACTTATTAGACCTAGTAATTCACCATACAGAGCTCCGATACTTCTTGTTAAGAAGAAAAACGGAACCTTTGGTATGTGTATTAACTACATGACTCTAAACAAGATTACCATCAAGAATATGTTTCCTATTCCCAAAGTGGTGATCTACTAGACAAACTAAAAGGGGCAAACATTTTTAGCAAAATTGATCTAAAATCAAGGTACCGCCAAGTCAAAATGTTTGAGGAAGATGTTTACAAATTGCATTTAGAACACAAATGGGGCACTATGAGCTTGCCGTCGTGCCATTTGGTCTAACAAATGCACCAACCACCTTCACTTGTACGATAAGGTGAATTTTCATTGACCATCAAGTCTTTGTCATTGTATTTTTTGAGTATATTCTTGTGTTCAGAAAATCCGAGCAAGAACATAAGGAACATTTAACACATGTCTTTGATCTTCTCTTACAAAACCACCTATACTTGAATTCTGAAAAGAGTTCATTTTTCCAATCTAAAATTGAGTATTTGGGACACATTGTATCTGAAAGGGGAATACATGTAGACCCCAATAGAATTGAAGCTATTCATTCATGGCGTAGACCCACAAAACTACATGAGCTACATTCTTTCATTGGTCTATGCAGTTATTAACAAGAAGTTTGTTCATAATTTTGCATGCAAATAGCATTATTTTACTCTCTTGTTAATATATGAATTGATTTACAACAAATCTCACTTCCTGCACTCAAGAATACTTTGACTAATGCACGTATGTTACAATTGCCTGACTTGGACGACCATTCTTTGTTGTAGTTACTAATGCTAGTGGAAAAGACATTGGTGCAATCCTCATGCAAGATAACCATTCACTTGCATTTGAAAGTCATAAATTAAAACCCTCTCAAATTAAGTTTAGTACATATGACAAAGCATTGACTATTGTAGTTTATGCTTTAAAAGTTTGAAAACTTTATTTAATGGGTGCTGACTTGATAATTGAAATTGATCAAGAAAGTATCAAGTATTTATTACATCAACCCCCAATAGATGATAGGCATATTAAGTTGGCTTCTTTTATTCAAAGTTTTCATCCCAACAATCAATACCAACCTGGTAAGAAAAACATTGTAGCTTATGCTTTGAGTCGAAGACCCTCTTTTAATATTCTATTAATTATTACGGGTACTTCATTTGATTCCATGCATGATACTTATGCACAAGATGATGATGCAAAACCACATGGTTGCATATGATTGCCAATTCTATGTACACATTTCTAGAATACACTATACAATAAAATTTTCTTTACTTCAAACAAAAATTGTGTGTCCCAAAACCATTCCGTATTTTACTTAGTGAAGAATTGCATAAACCACCTTATGTTGGACGTAGAGGTTTTGTTGCTACTTTTTGGAGTTTATGTCATGATTATTATTGGCCTCACCCTCTCTCCATTCTCGAAAGCCCTTGGGAACACATTTCTATGGATTTTGTTGCTAGTTTCTTTCTCACACTGCTCACGAGCATGATATGATTTGAATTGTTTTTGATGATTTTTCTAAGCAAGCATACTTCATTCCATGCAAAAAAACTCTCACTGCATATCAAGCTGTACTTATCTTCTCATTATGGTTTGCCAAAGGTAATCATATATTTATAGTGCTTTTTGGACTATAGTTTTTGAAAATCTTGGTAGTATGCTTGATTTAATTTTGCATTCCATCCTGAGTCTAATGGCCAAACAGAAGTCACCAATTGCACTATCATTGATTTATTGAAAGCTTATGTGTCTTCTCAGCCAAAGAAATGAAATGGTTACCTGTATATTTTATATTTTTCTTATAACAATACCACTCACTCCGCTACACCATTTGAAATTGTGTATGGCCACTCTCTTCCTACTCTTCCTTCACATCTCTCTAACATTGTGCATGTTGCAGAAAATTTTACTGCCAATTTTCACAACATTTATGAAAGTGTTCGCAATGCTATTAAACATTCACTAGAAATTTACACTAAGCATGCTAATAAGCACCGCAAAGCACATGAATTTAAGGAAGGAGATTATGTTATGCTTTGAATTGAAAAGAGAAGAATTAAAAGTGTTGATACAAATGTTTTTATTAAGCTTACTCCTTATCTTTATGGTTCATTCAAGATTAAATGATGTTTCATTTCGTTTAGAATTACCTTTCGAATGGTACATTCACAATGCACATATTAGTCCATTACGACTCTTTAGAGGACCCCTACCTACATATCACATATATGAGGATCCACCTACATTGGTAGATAAAGAAGAGCAAATTATCCCTGACCAAATAGTTGATCATGAGACCACCACCACACACACTGGCATGATTTATAACCACTACCCAGTCTAGAGAAAGTGCTAAATGGATGCCTGATTTTTTATTTCAAAACTCTCCAGATATTCTCCACACTTTCCATCATTGACAGTCCAATTGATTCTCTATTGAGCAACTGAGGACAATTGCTATCTCTGGTGGGAGGGATGTTACGAGTTTGCACACCCTCCTATTGTATGTGCAGAGCATTACAGTTGGGACAACTGACATGTCATGGTTTGATTACAATGATGTATTTTTATTTTTACTAATAGTGAGATTGATGCTGTGTAGATTGGAATTATGGGAATCGAGGAGAAGGTGCCAAATAATCTCTCTCCGCCATTTTAATTTGCACAGGGTTCTAGTCATTTGGCCTATAAGGTTTCATTGTATATATCTAGTGAGAACTCACCCTATGAAGGGTCATGCAAGAAGTGATAACCACCACTCATGTACTAAAGTTAGGTTTCATACACAATGAGAGCGTAAGCAAAATGACCATCTGCATAGGCACAAGCCAAAATATGGCTAAAATAGCTCTCTAACACCTGTCACAAAATGCATAAAACCTGGCAAAAACCCGGCCGAGTCTCCTCTATAACTAGAGCATAAATCGCAGAAGTCCCTGACATTGCATAAATCGCATTCCAAATGCAAAAGTGTGCAAGAAACATTGTTTTGGAGCGCAAAAAATGACTTGCGAAAATGCAAACCTACGTTCTTTCTGCAAATATGGCTGCAAAAAAGCATACACAATGTCCCTCAAGCTTCCATGAGCACATATCTGGTGGTTACTCATCGAACTCAAGCTCCCATCGAAAGGGAGCTCACCATAGCCGAAAGCTCACTTCTCTGTAGCACACCATCCGTCACGAACCAAAGCTCTGATACCAATTGTGAGTTCTCGAAAGCGATGCATATGAGAGAGAGAGAGAGAGAGAGAGAGAGAGAGAGAGAGAGAGGGAGAGAGAACACATGATGAGGGTGGAGCAGCTCAACACTGTGTGTGTGAGAGAGAGCCCCTCATTCCTCTATCTAGTAAAGAATAAGGTGTGTACAAGTAATGAGCGGTTAGACGTCTCTGACATCTCTGACCGGGGTAAGAGGCACACCACCTTTACCCCAACACAACCATGATATGCATGAGCTAGTGAGCATGAAACAAAAACCACTAGTGGATACTTGTATGATATAACAACTAGCCCAATCGGAGTCCAAAAAAGCATGTAAATCTTGTAGCAATGATCCCCCTTGGGATAAAACAACCCAAGATGTAAAGTGCCACTCAAGTAGCAAAAGATCCGTTTGACAGCCTGCCAATGCTTAGACCTTAGGCTATGCATAAAATTGAGGATCCGTGAGACTACAAACTGAATATCCAGCCTCGTGTTGCATACATAAATAAGGCATCCAATAGTAGTTTGGTAAAGAGTGACATCAGCACGATCAACAACATCATGAAGACTCAATTTTCAACCTGTTTCCATGGGAGTGGTAAACAACAGGTTTGCAATCCTCAAGTCCAAACTTACATAGCAATGTCTCCATGTAACTTATCTGGCACAAGGCAATACCACCATCACATTGTTTAAATTGTATGCCCAAGTAACAACCCCAAATCTTTCATCTTGAAAGTAGCATTCAAATCAGCCTTAAATTCAGCAATATGTGTCTCATTCGGACCAGTGATCAGCAAACCATCCACATATAGAACAACGATGAGAAGTACATCGCCCTCATGCTTTACATACAAAGTGATTTCTGTTGGACTGTCATGAAAGCCTCGTTTAACCAATTGAGTGTCAACTTTAAAACCATGGCCTAGGCAAACATAATTCGATCACTACAAGTTGACAGTCTATGGATGTAAACTACATTTGGAAGAATCATGCTTCTCTAGTGGTGTGAAAGAAATGAGGAGTGGCTTCATGGAGAATTGTGCTTCATTCAAATCTCATTGCATAGCGTTCTCGTTGTCGCTCACATGCATTTATGATTTCCAACACTTGATTTTTTTACACAGGAAAAGAGATTGTTGTGGAGATGCAATACCCATTACTAGAGGGAGAGCTAGCCACATGCACAAAGTGATGAGAACGATGCAAGTTCAAGCTTTGAAGACTTTGTTATACAAATATCACTTGTAGTATGATCCTTGCAAAATTGACAAGGCTTGATTCAAGACTCTAGATTACTAGGGGCCTTTTGCCCGCGAAGGCACAAGACCGAAGGCAACAAGTAATCATATGGTGTCTCAAGGAGACGGTTTACAAAGCGCAATTTGCTTAGGCATTTGAGAGGGGGTATTCTAGTCACAACCATCTCCACTCAACATCGTGGCTTGAAACAGCCATCTAGGGGTCTAGTACTTCACCTTAGAGGCGCCATTATTTAACAACTTAACGTGAAACAGCCATCTAGGTCTATATAGAAGGTGATCTTATAGGAGGGCCTGATTCAAAAAAGCCATCTGGCAATTTCGTTACAAATTAAGATCGCTCTGAAAACCTCTCCCCGCCAGAATGGCGGAAGTGGGTGTTGAACAAGAAAGAGCTACGTAGCTATCCGCGAGCTGTGCAAGTATTTCTGTGTTGGGTCATCTCGAGATCTTTTCTCATTCAGCTTCCATTTCTTCTTTGGAGCTTGTCAAGCTCACAGATTAAGGCACTTGACGCTTTATAGTGCTTTTGAAGCATTGCCCACCAACAGAGACCCCCGCATTTCCCCGCCGTTTTTCGAAGTGTTCTTAGGAGAATGAGTCATGCGCAATGCCTGATCGCTGCATGTGGTGGAGATACTGTCAAGCTCTTCGACGTTTCTGTAGAGACAGGCGACCCTTGCTCTTGCCAGTACTCTCCTACCCAGGGATCTCAAGTTAACAATGTGAAATGGAACCACACAAGTAAGGCTTCCGTGTGCCTTTGCTAAATATTTTAGCGAGCTTGATTGCCATGATGCATTTTGTTGAATGCTCGTCTGATATGACCTGCAGATCTTGTGGTAGCAAGTGCTGGAGAGGACAGGAAAATCTCCTTATGGATGAAAAGCGGTCAGAATCTTGGTGCCATCTCACATGCAGGCTCTGATACAGGCGATAATATCAATGTGAGTGTGACCTTCTTCCCAAGTATGCCTTGTTGATTTGGAGCAGGCTCTTAGATTGTGCTGCTCACATAAATTTATTGCTGAGAAGTGTTCCTTGAGAGTTGGTTAAGCAGATCTCCAAATAGGTTGATGTCTCCCTAACATTGTCCTTGAAGGAATCTGTAGTTCTTCATGATCATGCTATTTATTTGCCATAGGTAGTGATTTTTTTGAGTGCTACATTTGGGTTGAGATGACAACAATGACTTGTCCTATAAAGCAGTCCGTTTTTTTTGAAAAGATTTTGTTTCAGCCCTCAGCTGTTGGTTTAGTCTGAAGATTTCTATGAAACATTATGCTCTTATCCAAGAGAATTTGTCTCCTGGAGCTGACAGAGCCACGTGGTTTAGTCACATGGTGAGAGAAGCGCTTTATTGAACATTTTGCTCTTTTCAAAAAAAGTTGTCTGCTGGAGCTGATAGAGTTGCATCGGCTTAGTCACATGGTTGAGATGGAGAGAAGCACATGTTTTGATGAGTTAGGCAATTGTCAGTAGTGCTGAATCATAAGGATCTTTGAATCTTTTCTGTTGACTTAGGTCCCATTTTGCCTCCTATGTTTGTTTTGTTCAAGTTTGTTCTCCCATTGTTTTTGGAAGATTTTTCTTTTTCTTACTGTGTAATTATGGGTAAACCTGGTGGTAGTTTGAGGGCGCATCTTGTTTGGAGGATGTTCAGCATGACTATCCAAAATGTCATTCTATCAACGGCAGTCAACATATTGACTTTGACTGAGCATTATCCTTTTTGTTGTTGCTTGCTGCTTGATTTTCTTTGGGAGAGTTCTCATGTCAAGTGCTTGACTTATGGCTCATACTAATCTGTGATTCACTCCTCTGGGCTTGACATTATCAACACCTCTTTGACTGTGCAAATTTTGTTTTTTGAGGGGCTATGGGAAGAATCTTTTGCTACTTCTCAAGAAGTTGTCTGCTTCTAAAATGTTAACTTGTTTATCATGTTGTTAAAGTTATACCATCTCAAGTGAAAGCCCAATGTGATTCCAATATTTATATTGGATTTAGATATTTATTTTACTTATTATTTATCAAAGTCTTGGGTAGATAATTTACTAAGGGGGGGTACTTAAGGGCCCCTAGGCTAGTATATAAGCACCACCTTGCCGCCGTTGTATAATCACTAATTCATTGCCAAGTTGGTTGGTTCAACTCTCTCTCTCTCTCTCTCTCTCTCTCTCTCTCTCTCTCTCTCTCGCACATGCTCCCCATTGCTCTACGCTTCCACATGGTTGACTTTGACAAGGTTTAGAGCTCTTGGCTCGTTGATCGTGGGAGGAGCAGCACGTGGAGAAGAGGAAACGAGCACGTGCATAGAAGAGCTTTGAGCTCACAAAGCATCGGCAGGAAGCATCTCAAAAGGTCAACGTTTTTTGGAGGTCACTGGCATTGTTGTGCTCTATCGGTAAAAAAGATCCCGTTGCTCAGCGTTTTAAAACGTACACAGTGCCTTTGCATTCCCAAGCGTCTTCGACATACATTTTGAAATGCTGGTGACTAGGAGCGTCATTGGGGATTGCGTTTCGATATGCAAAGGCAGAAGATCTCCAATGGCCAATGCCATCCTTATCGTTTTAGAATGCTAGGCGGTTGATGGCCTCCATTGGTGAATTTGTAGCAGATAGGGGTGGGACTCTTTCAAGTAGCGTTTTTAAACGTTGGTTAATGCAGCTTGCTCGGGGCTAGGAAAGGCAAAAGCTGGAGCTCACAATAGACAAAGGCAAAGGCAAGTAGGACAAAGATAACGATGTTAAAGATTTGTTAGAGGAGATTGACATGGCACACGGGGTGGCGATCATAGTGGTCATGGTGCTAGATTTCTTGTAAGATGGCGGGTGCCGCAACTAGCTTCAATCAAGGAGAGGCTTGTGAGTGGCAGAGACGAGCAAAAGAAGCTCCCTACAAATGATTAGGACCCACGTGTTGGAGTTCAAGTTATTGGTGTTTGAAACTGTGGGTCGGAGTTCAAGGCACATGTGTCTGGCAAGGAACCAATGCGACGTTTACAAAACACTATGGATCTGCTGCAGACAATATGTTGGCCAGATTATGGACAAGATGTGTTTCAAAGTTCATTATTTAGGAAAGTTTGGACATGATGTGTTCACAATTCATAATCACCAATGCATTGCCCAGTTGGATGGTTTTACAGTCTCTCTCTCTCTCTCTCTCTCTCAGGAGGAGTGGCAGTGTTATTCAGGGAGGGGTTGCAGCCATTGATACATATAGGCCGCAGGGATGAGCAAGCTAGGTACATGTGGGTGAGATTGAGAGCAGAGACAAGCCGATATCTTTACATTGCTATTTGCTACTTCCCCCCGAGTACGTCAGTTTATGCACCACCCAGAGGACAGTCCCCCTTCTCTATTTTGGATGATGACATATGGGAGTTCTCTAGAGATGGTGACATCATCATTCTAGGGGATTTCAATGCTAGGATTGCCCATCATCAGACAGTATTTTATGATACTTCAGAGGAGATGTTGAGAGAGTTGGATGTTGCAGAGACGGGCCTATCCAGACTACTACTGGATGGAGAACACACTGAGTATGGACGACACTTGATAGATATGGGGATTGCACATGGATTGGCCATCTTGAATGGCCTACAGAGATTTCCTGCTGCGGGGGGTTTTACATCATAGACATGGAGCCAGCACAGTGGATTATGTCATGGCACAGCCGAGCCTCATCTCTAGTATCCAGGATCTCACGGTTGGACCCATAACTGTTGGTGTGGTAGTGGACCATGCTCATGTGTCGTCGACCATCTCTTTTCAGTTTAGTGTAGCACACAGGCTACGGGCAGCAGTCCCTACTCACTACACCTTCACGCGGGAGACTGACTCTGTATACATAGATGGGATCTACAGACGCCTGTGCACAGAGGAGCCAGGGCGACCTCTGGAGGAGCACAGACACTACATGATGCAGCAGTAGAGGCACATACCCAGCCTGAGCAGAGACGCCGTTCGGGGAGCATGCCCCAGAATAGTTGGTATGATGAGGAATGCTGGGACACTAGAGCTAGACTTCAGAGGGAGGTGCTTTTGGGGGACATCACTCATAGACAGTCACAGATTGACTTCCGACGCCTAGTGCGGCGGAAGAAGAGGGCATTTTTGGCTCGCCTAGAGCAGGATCTATACCAGCTATTCTTGAGTCAAGACTCACGTGAGGCATGGCGGCTCTCTCATGAGGACTCCCCCCCCTGCCATCACTTCTACAGAGGCCTGGGGCCAGTATGCATCATCTTTGTACACAGTTCTTGAGCAGCCCCCCCTTCCCGACCCCCGCGATCCATGCCCACACACATGTGCTTTTTTCACCGCTGAGATGGTGAGGAAGGCCATTAACAGGATGAGGACTGGGAGAGCATATGATCATGATGGCTTAGTGGTTGAGCATTTCACGCATGCCAGAGATTTACTAGCAGAGCTTCTAGTAGTTATGTTTAACCGTGCCATGTGTGAGGGCTTGCCTGATACTTGGAGCCTATCTACTATTGTACCTATCTTCAAGTCGGGAGACCCTATGGAGCCTGGGAATTATCGCACTATCATCATTGGACACACATTGACACGGTTATACGCATCTATTCTTGAGCAGCAGCGGAGTAGATGGGCAGAGAGGGAGGGGATATGCATAGCCGGGCAGACAGGTTTTAGGAGGGGTTTTTCTACTCTTGACCATATCTTGACACTCAGAGCCATCATTGAGGAGGGCAGATCGCGTGGGAGACGGATCTATTGTAGCTTTGTGTATTTCCGCAAAGCATTTGACACAGTGCCCAGAGCTAGATTGATGCGCAGATTACAGCAGATGGGAGTACCCACAGAGCTCATTTGGGGGGTCATGGCATTATACAGGTCAGTAGTGGGGCATGTACGCACCCCAGAGGGTCTACCCACACCGGTTTACTCCACTATTGGGGTGAAGCAGGGCTGCCCGCTCTCTCCTATTCTATTTGGTATGTATGTGGATGAGGTTTCTGACTACATTGAGAGAGATGGTGATAGAGGTGCACAACTGGCAGGGACATGGATTCCACTATTGTTGTATGTTGATGATATTGTGTTGATCTCCGACTCTCCGGAGGGATGCAACATCACTTGGATGCTTTGCATAGGTTTGCCCAGGAAAGTGGTTTGTCCGTCAACCTTGGTAAAACCAAGGTCATGGTATTTAATACCACCCCACAGTGGATCAGGAGGTCAGCGCCCGCATTCATATACGGCTAGGAGAAGGTGGAGTATACAAATGCTGACACTTACCTTGGAGTGGTTTTTAGTGGGCCAGCATTTTCATTGAGGAGGGCAGCAGAGACTAGATTGACCAGAGCCCATGCAGCATTGGGTAGATTGGAAAGGATGTGTTCACAGGTTCAGTTTCAGGAGCCTCGGACGAAGCTCTGGTTCTTTGACACTTTGGTGGCTTCTGCATTGCTTTATGGAGCTGAGATTTGGGGACCTTCACTCGATCATCACGGGAGGACAGGCCGCAGTGATGGATGGGGGGACATGGAGAAGCCTCTGGTCTCTATGATCTTGCGGCTCATTAGAGCCAAGGCTTCAGTACCACATGCTATTATACGAGCAGAGCTAGCTGCCCCCCCACTAGTGGTTGAGGCACTCACCAGATCTGTCTCCTTCATACACCGCATGTGGGAACTTCCCAGAGACAGTTAGCCATGCAGGGAGATACAGCATGCTGGTATGGGGAGATGACATCATGGTTTCAGGCGCATGGGTTCAGCATAGACAGATTGCCTCCCTTCCAATACTCATTGGATGCGCCCTCTCTGACTCTTACACAGTTTGAGGTCACTAGGCTCATTCGCCAGGACTTGACTCAGCTAGACACCAAGAGGACATGGATACAACCAGCACAGGGGCTGGGCACGAAGATGGCTTTCTACAGAGAGCATCTCCTCCAGCTTACGGAGGATGGTTTTGTGACGAGGCCCAGATACATGGACACCCACTTATCTCATGGGATACGATGTGCTATTGGCCAGATACGCGCATCTTCACACCATCTGCGGATCGAGACTGGGAGATACAACGAAGTACCAGCAGAAGCCAGGACATGCCCCCTGTGTGACATCGAGCCTGAGATAGAGTTGCACTACACATGCCACTGCCTCGTGTACTACGAGATACGAGGCCACTTCCATTGCTTGTTCAGAGAGGGCTTTGGACCATTCTCTAGAGTCATGCGGTATGAGGATCAGAGATGCCTGGGTTTGTTTTTGCTCAAGCTACGCATACACAGAGAGAGCTTGATGAGAGGAGAGGCTAGCCAGTCTCAGAGACAGATCACAGACTTCTTTAGAGCTGCCACTGGACACTCGGAGGAGTTACTACCATAGCAGAGCTCGTCGCCTTACACTAGAGGCACACTGATCGACCGAGCGACTGAGCTGGGGAGTTCCAGACGCCCACGACTGCGGAGGACTACACAACATTGACGGAGGCTGCATCAGGGGGATTCGGGTCACTTTGGCTCGACATGCACGACGCCCGGTCAGACTACTGACCATGGAGGAGATTGATGAGATCCGCCAGTGACCGATGCTGGATCTCCTGTGATCTAGCTATCCCAGCTAGCTGTTTAGCTGCTTAGTTCACACCTAGCAGTTTAGGATTGCATAGTATTTTATTTTGTCATTTTGTCATTCTGTCATGTCATTTTGTCATCTTGTTACTCTGACTTTGTATCAGATCCACCACATTGTAACTTTATGGTCTCATAGGTCACTTTGGCCTTTTGAAGACGTTAATATAACATTTCATTTCATTTCTCTCTCGTTTATGCTCCCCATTGCTCTACACTTCCGCATCGTCAACTTTGACACATGTGTCTTTGTTATTAAATGGAACCAGTCAACTAAGACCTAGCTTGCATTTATCAGGTTAATATACTTCATTATGAGGAAACACCATTTCTCCCGCAACCAAACTGCTTCCACAAGCATCACATAAACCTCAAAAGATTTTTGCAAGTATTGTAGAATCAACACTTGCTTGGTAGTCAACTTCTACTTGAGCCATTGAAATGCTGCAATCTGTGGAGGTCCCAAAGGAAATGGTTTTCGAAGTTAGGGTGAGCAATTATGAAGCGATCTCTGCAAACTATCATATGAACCTCCTATAATAAGAGCACAAGCTCAAGAAGCTCCTCACATCATGCATATTCCGCATTGTAGGCCAATTGTGAATAGCCTCAACTTTGGCTGGATCAATGCTACACCTTGGATGAAACAATTTGTCCCAAGAAGTGTATCTCCGGCAAAAAGAACTCATGCTTCTGTGTGTTGATCACCAATCCGTGTTCTTGCAGTGCTTGAAACACTCGTGTCATGTTTTCTTTGCTATTTTTCAGTTTTAGAGGAAACAATGATGTCATCAAAGAAGGTACCCACATTGTCTATGCTCTTGAAAGATCTTGCACATCATCCTATTAAGGTTGTAGGAGCATTTGTGAGACCAAAAGGCATCACCTAAAGCTTGTACAATCCAAAGATTGTTTTGAACATCGTCTTGTTGTTAGTTGCAGTGGAAGTGAATGTTGATAGTGTCAGGATGAGTGCTCTGAAATGTTCTCAAGGGTTCCTTTTTCTTACGGAAGGGAGAGCCTTCCGTTCTTCTTAGAGAGAGTGCAAGTGCAATGATCACAAACAAAGTGAATGTGTAAGGTGCAGCGGAATGAATGTTTGAACTTTGCTCAAGATGAGTGCTCCGAATTGTGCTCAAGGCTCCTTTTGTTCTTATGGAAGGGAGAGCCTTCCGTTCTTAATGAGAGAGTGCAATGATCACAAACAAGTGAATGGACATTGTGCGTGAAAGTGTTTGAGATGGAGAGATAGAGAGAGAAGAGAATACGACACCAGAGACGTTGTAAAACCCTCCTCCGAAGGCCCCACTCTCGTCGGCGAGAGTAGTCTACTATTGATTGCACAAACTGGTACAAAGTGGATGCATGTGGCTGATGCAAATCTAGGCTAGGTCGATGTCGACGACGGGGATGGCGAGATCGATCTAAGGGCTGAAAACTGACGCCTTTGTATTACTGTCCAAAGACGCAAATGGCTGAAATCGGACGCTTTCTATCTGCTGTCCAAAAACGCAAATGGCTGAATTCTGCGGCTGCTGAAAACGCAAGAGAAAACGCTGATTTTGCTGGTCTTTATGGCTGAATTCCTGCTGGATCTTAGGCTTGTCAAATGCTGAAAACTGCTGGTGCTTATCTGCGGAAAATCGCCATGCAAAAAGGGGGCAACTTGTGGCGATGATGCTGGGACTAGAAAACGCTAGGGCTGTGGGTCTTTTGCGATGATGCCTTGATGAAAAACGCCAGCCAAGGCAATGCGATGCTGATGAAAAACGCTAGGGGATCCGAGTTCTTGCTTGGAGGAGAAAACGCTGATTTTGTTGGTCTTTATGGCTGAATTCTTGCTGGTTCTTAGGCTTGTCAAATGCTGAAAACTGCTGGTTCTTATCTGCGGAAAATCGCCATGCAAAAAGGGGGCAACTTGTGGCGATGATGCTGGGACTAGAAAACGCTAGGGCTGTTGGTCTTCTGCGATGATGCCTTGATGAAAAACGCTAGCCAAGGCAATGCGATGCTGATGAAAAACGCTAGGGGATCCAAGTTCTTGCTTGGAGGAGAAAACGCCACCAAGGGTTCTTGCTGAGAAGTTGCCTGTTGAGCGGTTGTGCTCCTGTTGCCTCTTTTGCCAATTAGTGCTAATCTAGGTTTGCTTATATACAAACTTACTCAATTTGCCCTACCTACTGTGCCTGCACTTGAGAAAAGAGTCGCAACATCTCTTTCATGTGTTGGTCGTTCATGGCTTTTCTTGCTTTGTTCTCGTGATCCATTTCTGCTTTTCTTTCTGCGCATTCACGATCAAATTTTGGCATTCTTTCTGCTCTTCTTGCTTCGCGTTCTAACTCCCTGTAAGCCTCCATAGGAGTTAGTGCAATCCTTTGCGTAGATGGGAAAGGGGGAGAGTCGAAAAAACCTCATGGTGGGGAAAATTCTTAGTCGCCTCTCTCATGCTCATCACCTCCAAGCGAAGTATCCATTCCGCTTCGAGTGATGACCATCCATTGAAGTCTTGGGTTCTTGTGGTCTTGGGTTCTTAAGTTCACGAGAAACTTGGGTTCTTGGGGGTCTTGGTTCTTGGGGTTCTTGAGGGTCTTGAGGGTCTTGAGGTTCTTGCGGTTCTTGAGTTCTTCTTTAGCTTGCAATCTGTGTTAGAGAAGGATCTTCTCTTACCCGAGCTATACTCTTCCTTGCGGGTGCACCCCTTGGCAGCCTTGCGCTCACACCAAGGTTGCTTTTTCCCACCTCACGTTGATTGTCCGGCCGCTAAGTGCACGGTCCGCTCGTAATGAGTGAGAAGAGAACAAGGGGAGGCTGGACAAGCACTTCTTTCTCGGGTTTCTTGTCACGCTTCAAAAACACGATTAGGAATCGACACGCCTAAGAAGACCTGGGTTACGTGCGACTGCAACAAGCAAAAAAATTATGTGGTTCTTTACTTGAGTGATACTGAACACTGCCAAAGCTCTGATACCAATGTAAGGTGCAGCGGAATGAATGTTTGAACTTTGCTCAAGATGAGTGCTCCGAACTGTGCTCAAGGTTCCTTTTGTTCTTATGGAAGGGAGAACCTTCCGTTCTTAATGAGAGAGTGCAATGATCACAAACAAGTGAATGGACACTGTGCGTGAAAGTGTATGAGATTGAGAGATAGAGAGAGAAGAGAATACAACACCAGAGATGTTGTAAAACCCTCCTCCGAAGGCCCCACTCTTGTCGGCGAGAGTGGTCTACTATTGATTGCAAAAATTGGTACAAAGTGGATGCATGTGGCTGATGGAAATCTAGGCTAGGTCGATGTCGACGACGGGGATGGCGAGATCGATCTAAGGGCTGAAAACTGACGCCTTTGTACTGCTGTCCAAAGAGGCAAATGGCTGAAATCGGACACTTTCTATCTGCTGTCCAAAAACGCAAATGGCTGAATTCTGCGGCTGCTGAAAACGCAAGAGAAAACGCCGATTTTGCTGGTCTTTATGGCTGAATTCTTGCTGGTTCTTAGGCTTGTCAAATGCTGAAAACTGTTGGTGCTTATCTGTTGAAAATCGCCATGCAAAAAGGGGGCAACTTGTGGCGATGATGCTGGGAATAGAAAACGCTAGGGCTGTGGGTCTTTTGCGATGATGCCTTGATGAAAAACGCCAGCCAAGGCAATGTGATGCTTATGAAAAACGCTAGGGGATCTGAGTTCTTGCTTGGAGGAGAAAACGCCACCAAGGGTTCTTGCTGAGAAGTTGCTTGTTGAGCGATGGTGCTCCTGCTGCCTCTTCTACCAATTAGTGCTAGTCTAGGTTTGCTTATATACAAACTTACTCAATTTGCTCTACCTACTTTCCAACAAAAGTCACTTAAAAATAATAAGTGAAAAATGTCAAAAATAGGAAAAATAGGCTAAATGCACTAGAAAATTCCCCTGAAGGATTTTGATGGGAATGCTTATGATCATGCTGTGTGCAACCAGAGAATATGCATCTACACTAAGTGCCTGGGCATGCACGGTTTGCGAACAGACTCACAAAAGTGCCAGAACACTTGCTAATCTAGACTGACTGGATTGACTGAACCCTTGTCGTGCTGTAGCTTGTCCACGGGATACATAGGGTTGGATGTGTCACGTGACAGAATGCTACTGTGAATGAAAGTGCTGAGAATGAGAGAGAGAGAGAGAGAGAGAGAGAGAGAGAGAGAGAGAGAGAGAAGAATACGACACCAAACGGTTCTCAAACCCTCCTCCAAGGGCCCCCCTCTCTATGGCGAGAGAGGTCTATGCTATAGATTGCACAAATCTGGTACAATGGTCTAGATGCAATGGATTTGCCGACGATGTCAACGACAATGGTGGCGATGAAGAGGACATGCTGAAAACTGAAAACTCTAGGGCTGATATGCTGAAAATCTGGAAGGGCTGATCTGCTGCGGGAAATTGGGACTATGTCGGCGACGACGACGGTGGTGATGACGGCGACGACGATTAGCAAAACGCTATGTGCTGAAATCTGAAATTTGCTGGCTGATTTGGAAAACACTGGCACAATTTTCTTGGATTCGAGATCTTTCAGAAACCAGGCATCTTCTTTTCTCAATAGAAGTATGCGAAGGCCATCCTAGAGAGATTCCAGATGACAGGCTATAGACCGATTGGCACTCCTCTCGAGCCCATATAGAACATATTGCTTCACGATCCCCACGGATTGACTTGGAGCAGTACAGGAATGTTGTTGGCTGCCTCGTATGGCTGACTTATTCTCGACCAGACATCTGTTACACAATTTTTGTCCTCAGTTCCTTCAACACCCGACCTCATCAACGACATTGGCAGCGTGCCCAGCGTACTTTGCGGTACATCAACGGCACCTTGGACCATGGTGTGTTCTATGGTTGCTCCAAGGGTTGCATCCTACTTGGTTTTTGTGATTCAAATTGGGCAAGAAATCCGGATACTCGACGCTCTACTATAGGAGTAGTTTTCACACTCGGCTTAGGACCCATTTCATGGAGCAGTAAGCGGCAACCCACCGTTGCGCTATCTTCCACAGAGGCAGAGTACAGAGCAGCTTGCTATGTTGCTTGTGAGGGCATATGGCTATGGAGATTACTGCGAGAGTTGTGTTTTTCCCAGACTGCTATGAATCGTCTTTTGTGCGACAATCAGAGTTGCATTGCTATTGCCACGAACCCCGCTCGGACAAAGCACATTGAGGTGCAGTACCACTATGTTCGGGAGCGGGTTTTGGCTGGAGATCTTTATTTGGAGTATGTCCCTACAACGGACAATGCAACACACATCTTCACAAGGCTGTACCTCAGCGGACCTTGGCTTCTCACCTTCGACTCATCTGTGTTGTCTCAGCATCCGGTGCTGAGAGGGGGGTTACACCACTGTTGCTTCGCCATTTTGTATGGCTAGTGATTGTCCCAGGTTGGCCACCCATCGCACATCATGTAGATTGCATGGAGGACACTTTAGTACGTGTTCGGCCGGTCAGTTTCTGAGCCTGGCTGGGTGCACACATTTTTAGCCATTTTTGGGCTTTTATGTTTATTGGGCCAGTTACACATTTTGCCCTACCTCAACATAAGCTTCTATAAATAGAATGCTTAGGGTCTTGTAGTCATTCAGATTGTGTATTGAGAGCATCATTTGCAGAGCACTCGTGTTTTCTCTCTCTCTCTCTCTCTCTCTCTCTCTCTCTCTCTCTCTCTCTCTCTCTCTCTCTCTCTCTTCCGTGTTTCCAGCACGCATGGCTCACACCCTTTCCGCTGCTCACTCTCATAGTCACGAGTGATTAATGGTCAAATACATGAATTCACTATGGGCTGCAAAGAGGGTGTTAGAGTTATGGCATCTCAAGTGAATTGCCCAATGTGATCCTATTATTTATTTTGTCTTTTAGGTATTTATTTTATTTATTTGTCAAAGTCAGGGTAGGACAATTTACTGAGGTGGGTATATATGTGACCCCTTGCCCCCATTGTACATTGTATCATTTTCATTGCCAAGGTCGATTGGTTTAGCAGTCTCTCTCTCTCTCTCTCTCTCTCTCTCTCTCTCTCTCTCTCTCTCTCATCCGCCAGGGCTTTACTCAGCTAGACACCAAGAGGACATGGATACAGCCAGCACAGGAGCTGGGCACGAAGATGGCTTTCTACAGAGAGCATCTCCTCCAGCTTACGAAGGATGGTTTTCTGACAAGGCCTAGATACATGGACACCCACTTGTCTCATGGGATACGATGTGCTATTGGTCAGATACGCACATCTTCACACCAGTTGGGGATCGAGACTGGGAGATACAGCGGAGTACTAGTAGAGGCCAGGACATGCCCCCTGTGTGACATCGAGCGTGAGACAGAGTTGCACTACACATGCCATTGCCCCGTCTACTACGAGATACGAGGCCGCTTCCATTGCTTGTTTAGAGAGGGCTTTGGACCATTCTCTAGAGTCATGTGGTACGAGGATCAGAGATGCTTGGGTTTGTTTTTTCTCGAGCTGCGCAAACACAGAGAGAGCCTGATGAGAGGAGAGGCTAGCCAGTCTCAAAAGACAGATCATAGACGTCTTTAGAGCTGCCATTGGACACCTGGAGGAGTTACTACCACAACAGAGCTCGTCGCCTCACACCAGAGGCACACCGATCGATTGAGCGTCTGAGTTGGGGAGATCCAGACGCCCACGGCTACGGAGGATTACACAGCATCGACGGAGGCTGCATCAGAGGATTCCGATCACTTTGGCTCGACATGCACGACGCCCGGTCAGACTACTGACCATGGAGGAGATTAATGGGACCCGCCAGCGACCGATGCTGGATCTCCTGTGATCTAGCTATCCCAGCTAGCTGTTTAGCTGCTTAGTTCATACCTAGCAGTTTAGGATTCCATAGTATTTTATTTTGTGATTTTGTCATTCTGTCATTTTGTCATCTTGTTACTCTGACTTTGTATCAGATCCACCACATTGTAACTTTTTGGTCTCATAGGTCACTTTGGCCTTTTGAAGATGTAATATGACATTTCATTTCATTTCATTTCATTTCTCTCTCTCTCTCTCTCTCTCTCTCTCTCTCTCTCTCTCTCTCTCTCTCTCGTTTTCTCCCCATTGCTCTACGCTTCCGCATAGTATTTTATTTTGTCATTTTGTCATCTTGTTACTTTGACTTTGTATCAAATCCACCACATTGTAACTTTCTGGTCTCATAGGTCACTTTGGCCTTTTGAAGACGTTAATATAACATTTCATTTCATTTCTCTCTTGTTTATGCTCCCCATTGCTCTACACTTCTGCATCGTCAACTTTGACACATGTGTCTTTGTTATTAAATGGAACCAGTCAACTAAGACCTAGCTTGCATTTATCAGGTTAATATACTTCATTATGAGGACACACCATTTCTCCCGCAACCAAACTGCTTCCACAAGCATCACATAAACCTCAAAAGATTTTTGCAAGTATTGTAGAATCAACACTTGCTTGGTAGTCAACTTCTACTTGAGCCATTGAAATGCTGCAATCTGTGGAGGTCCCAAAGGAAATGGTTTTCGAAGTTAGGGTGAGCAATTATGAAGCGATCTCTGCAAACTATCATATGAACCTCCTATAATAAGAGCACAAGCTCAAGAAGCTCCTCACATCATGCATATTCCGCATTGTAGGCCAATTGTGAATAGCCTCAACTTTGGCTGGATCAATGCTACACCTTGGATGAAACAATTTGTCCCAAGAAGTGTATCTCCGGCAAAAAGAACTCATGCTTCTGTGTGTTGAAGGACCGGAGTGCATCTGCAAAGGCTAGCATTAGCAGATCTCGCACCACCCGGCGTCAGAAGGGCTGAAAACTGAAAACGCTAGGCTGATCTACAAGGCAAGGGCAGCGCTAGGGCTAGATATGCAAATCGCTGGCTGATTGCACCCCAAAACGTTGGCTTGCTGCAGGCTGAAAACGCTGGGCTGATCCCTAAGCAAAACGCTGGGTCGTATCCTATGCACTATGACAATTGGCCGAATTTTTTAGATGTGTTTTGGACTATATTGATTGAAGAGGGATGTGCACGAGGAAGGACTATATATTGTTGCTTTGTGGATTTTCATAGAACATTTGACAGGTTCCACGTATGACTTATGAAGAGGCTACAAGATATGGGTGTGCTGCAGGGTTACAAGGGGGAACATAGACCTGTTAGGAGTGAGTGAGAGAAATAGTGCTTGCTCCAAGAGGTGTCTTTCAGGAGTACTATAGTCTATAGGGGTAAAGCAAGGCCACCACGCTTTTGGAATCTACATTGATGAGGTCTCGAACTATGTAGAAAAAATGGGAGTATGGGGGACACATTTAGCTGGAGTGCTGATACCGGTCCTATTATCTGTAGATGACATTGTGCTTATTTCAGACCTCCCAGAGGACTACAGCAGTGTTTGGAAGCACTGAAGTCCTTTTGTGAGGATAGAGATCTTGTAGTGAACCTCGGTAAAACCAAAGCTATGATGTTCAACACCACACAAGCATGGCTAACAAGATCACGGCTGGAATTCACTTTCCGAGGAGAGCGAGTTGAGTATGTACAATCCTATTTTTAGGAGTAACTTTCAAAGGGCTGCAGTTTTCTACGGAGGACACAACCAAGACGAGACTTGCATGCGGTTTTGCAGCTTTGGGAGCACTTTAGAGACAATGTGCACATCTATAGTTTCAGGAGCCACACATGAAACTATGGCTATTTGATACTCGTCTCAATGGAACGGAAATTGGGGGCTTGGTCTCTATCGTAAAAAGGGACTTATTTGGCCAGATACAATGGACCAAAGGGAACTACTATGATTGATGGCAGCATATGGAAAGGGTGCTCGTGCTGACGATTGCACGCATGATTCGTTGCAAGTCATCAAGATTGCATGAGATTGTGAGGGCCAAGATAGGGGCCCGGGGCCCTCTAGTGGTCGCTAAGGCCCATTTCGAACAGTTATTCTTTTCCACAGGATATGGGAGCTATCGTTGCAGCAATATCCCCGATTAGCAATGACCAACTTGTTGATGAGGGGACACCCATTGTTGGTATGCTAGACGCACACGTGGATGGCTTCAATCTCGATACAAATTCCTCCTTTTGGTTACAACATTCATTGCCCTTTCCTCGACCTCAGTCACACGGATCAGAATCGTGCCATTTTCATGGATGTTGTGAAATGAGACTCAAAGCAGACATGGATCAAGCCCTCACAACCACTTGGCACAAAATTGGTACCACTACCAAAGGAGGCATTTTGTACACGCCTCTCTAGACAGGTTTATCATACACCCCACATACATGGATACACATTGCTCACATGGTAGCAAAGGTGCTATAGGGCACATGCGTACCTCCTCACACACTTTGAGATTGGAGACGAGTAGATGAGGGTATATCACAAGAAGATTGCATATGCCAGATGTGTCATTAACAGATGCACTATATAAGCTGTTGTACTGCTTATTATGAGATTCAAAGGAGGTACCATTGCCTTTTTTGTGAAGGCTTTGGACCATTGCATCTGATCATGTGCTTTGAGGACTAGAGGTTTTTTGGGCTCTTCTTATTAAAGCTTAGGCATCACAAAGAGAATTCCTTGAGGGACAAGAGAGCAACGAGCCTGTGTTGCCAACACAAAGTGCTTACAGACTCACCCGGTCATAGATTACATCAATTGTACCTTGTTCTGGTCTCATGGGCCATTTTGGCCTTTGGGAGACATTACTATATCTTTCTTTCTTGTCTCCACGTGGACTGTTTAATGCAATGCTTCAGTTAGGCAGACGGCTTCAGTAACCCCGTGGCAAAGCCGTGTCTACAATGATAGGACCCAGGGCCATCCATAGAGAACACTCGCGAGTGAATGGAATGAGTGGGTGTGGGGCTGTGATATGTAGGTCCCATATGTTTGGCAAACACATTACATTATGAATTGCACCTTGTTCTGGTCTCATGGGCCATTTTGGCCTTTGGGAGACGTTAATATATCTTTCTTTCTTTCTTGTCTCCATGTGTAGGACTGTTTAATGCACCGTTTCTCACGCTTCATCAGTTAGGCAGACGGCTTCAGTAAGGCCATGGTGAAGCCTGTTCTCCAATGACAGGACCCAAGGCCAGCCCTAGAGAACACTTGTGAGTGAATGAAATGAGTGGGTGTGGGGCTGCCATAATGCTTTGGGTTACTTTGAAGTTTTATCAAATTTGATCCGTTACTTTGATTTCTCAGTGTCTGGTGATTGGTGCTATCTCATAATTTCTTTCTTCTTTTGGGAAGTTGAATTTCAATGGACGAGCTGATCATTTGAAAGCTCGCTGATGACAATCTTTCCCTAAACAAGGTGAACATTTCTATTACAGGAATCTATCTTGGCCATCAATTTCAGCTCCAAGGGCTCAAGGTATCTTTGTTCAGGTGGCACTGGCAAAGTGGTGAGGGTATGGGACATGCAAAGGCGGAGATGCATTAAGTGGCTAAAGGGCCACACAGATACAATCACTGGTGTGACGTACAATAATAAAGACGAGCATCTAGCTTCTGTCAGTCTCAAGGGGGATTTGATTTTACATAATCTAGCATCAGGTACTCGTGCTACAGAGCTCAAAGACCCTCATAGCCAGGTACTTATGAAAATTACATAATCGACTTACCTCTGTCTTGCTACTCCAATGTTTTGCTAAGTTAAGTTGATGGTGTTATTGTGAAGGTTTTGAGGGTGCTGGAGTCTTCTCGTTTGAGTAGGCATCTTTTGGTAACAGCAGGAGATGATGGCTCTGTACACCTTTGGGATACCACAGGGCGCAATCCCAAGGTTCTGTTGTTGTACTTCTCTCTTTCTGCTGTAGAGATTTGTGTTGTTTGCAAAAAGGCGCTTGCCACAGATGAGAGTGAGCTGTTAATACTGTACAGCCTGTGCTGTTCACCAAAAGGCACTTGACACCCATGAGAGTCAGCGTAGCCGTTGACATTAGGTGTGCTTCTTATGCTTGCCTTCTGATGTAAGTGGAGACTGCAATTATGTGGTTGCTCTGGAGACATGAACCTGCCTTTTTACTGATTGCAGCTGTCTGCAGTAGGTTTTAGATAAGTTCTTGTTGGTTTCAGGGGGGGGGGGGGGGGGGGGGGGGTTGGACATGTTGATGGGTGGTTTTTTAGATGAGCTTTGATCTATCATTGGAGGCCTCCATCATCTCAAAACTTGAGAACAGCAAGTGCCTTATAAAGGTGCTAGCCATATTCCGAAGCTTTTAGGTGTAAAGTCACTTCAATTGATGAGAAGTATGTTATAATCCTTGGCACATTTGAGACACAACAGAGATGAAGGGGTGGATGAGCAAGTGAAAGCTCTTAAAACAGTTCTATATTATTGTCTGAGTCAAGATATCACCGTCAATGCTGATGAGTTTTACCTTTGGTGTTGTTTTGCCCTTTTCATTCTTACAAATTGTTTGCTATTAATTCTTTGCTTCAGGTATCATGGGCGAAGCAGCATTCAGCGCCAACCACTGGTGTTGCGTTTTCTCCTTGTAACGACAAGGTTTTGTTTATATCTGTGATTGTTTGTCAATTGAAAATGCTTTAGTGGTATATAAATTATTAGTCAGCATGCTCAGTAATTCTGGTATGTTTCATAGCCACTTGCTAAGAGCCGTTTCTTTAAATGCCAGATGATCATCAGTGTTGGCTTAGATAAAAAGCTCTACACTTTTGACCCTGGAATGAAGAAGCCTGTTCATTGCATTCCCTCAGAGGCACCATTTTCATCTGTAGCTTTTAAAGATGATGGATTGATTCTGGCTGCTGGAACAAATAGTGGACGTGTGGTATTCTATGATGTCAGGGGGAAACCACAACCATTTACAATTCTTCGGGCATACAGTGCGTCTGAGGCAAGTTTTAGCTGTGCTTTTTCTGTAGCCTCTTTTGTTTTCTCTCCCTTGGAACAGCCAAAATTACGTTATGTAACAGATGATTTCTGAGGACGTTTGTTTTGAGCAAAAAGTTTCGTCAGCTTTCCTGGATCATTTGGGTACAGGTTTTAAAGTGAAGCTGGTTTTGCTAACATTTATCAATTCACATCAGAGGACGTGGAGTATAGCCATGGCATTGTTTTGAACCTTCCTAATTTGCTCAGTGGTGTGAACAATAAACTGGCATGCACTAGGATGCACTGTAGTAAATGAAGGTCAATGAAGGTTCCGAGTGGAATGGAATCCAGCATAGTTTCTATGAAGGTTGTGTAAGTGTTGTCAATGGTGCTTACAGAAAAAGAGAATTACATCATCAAATGCTTCTTAGCCACATTTTGTTGCATATGCTTAAGATGTCCATTAGCTTGCCAACCTTCTTCTAGAAAACAAAGATACTTGCAACCAGGAACCAAAATCTGGTTATATATGTTTGCATCACACATCATAGTTATTCTTGTCAAATTGCTTTTGTTCTTCAAACATCGTTGAAAATAATTTCAACTTCCTTATCTAGTTCCTAGAGTTGCATGCGGACACCATACCTGGGAACTTCAAGCAAGCTTTGGAGTTATCTTTGTTTGGCTACTAGAATTCTCCTGTGTAGCTTGTATCAGTATTGTGTCTCCAATAAACAAGGAATTATACTTATGAGTAGCATGGTTACGATATCTATTGTTGACAGAATGCCATAATTGCTTATGATCTGAAAGAGCTAGTTGATACTAATTCAAACAAATGTATCAGGCAGTGACAAGTTTGTGCTGGCAACGCTCAAATCCTATACCGGTAAATGAAGCAAGCTGCACCTCAGAAGTGGCTTTGCTGGGTATCATTGGTGAAGACTCCGTTCTCATGCCAGATCCTCTTCCAGCTTCAAGTGCAAACATGCATGGACGAACTGCAACATCCTCGTTTCCTCCCAAAACTTCCGGTCGTTCTTCCCTCACAACCACTGATGGTTCATCTTTGTCAGGAATAAATGCCAGTGGTGCTGTTCCATCGATTTCTGGTAGCAACGCTGGTGAGGATACCTTTTCCCTGTCTGGTAATCCACCCTTGAATAAAGGTGCCTTCTCACGGATGCAGACACCCCGCAACTCATACATCATAAAGGATGATATGGAGGTCTTCTCTCCTCTGGTTGATGTTCAACCCATTACTCCATCTGTTTCGACATTCTGGGATCCTACTGATGATTTGAAGAGAGACTTTGGTGGAGACAGGAAAGTAGCATGGGGACCTACTCCACCTGGGAATGTTCGCCGATTTCCATCCATGGAGGAGTTCAAGGATGACAGCCTTGCCTCATCTGCAGAGTTTCTGAACTCGCTATTAAAGGTCTCCTAAAGAAAACCTGATTTGGAGTATTGTTTTCTGGTGATTTCCTCTGATTTTTCAAGTTTAAGTTGTAAGTGATGCCTGTGTCATTAGGAGGAGTTGCAAGGTGATTCTTCTCCTGCATCACCAGTTGCAAGCACTCCCATCTCCAGCTTATCTCCAAAAGCGGACAGGTCTCCTTCAATTACACCTCCTGAGGCATGGGGTGGTGATGCTATTGCTGATAGATTGACTGTTCGTAGCCATACCATCTCAAGGTTTGCTTCACGTAGTTCGATAACTGGTGGTGGCTTGTCTTCAAGGACATCAATTCCTAGTACAGCTGAGGCATTCCCAAGTTTGGCATCTGATAGCTTCAACCCTGGAGGTGAAGTTGTTTTTCCCTTTCATTTCAAAAGGAAAGTTTTCAGGCCTCATCAATAACTGATTTGAAATGATACAGCTAATAGCACGGTCTTGAACTCGGACAATGCTGCATGTGAGCCGTCTATCGCTGTTCCAAGTCGTAAGCTGACGGCATATTCCGACAGGAGTCATATCTCCCGACCTCTTCCATCAAACACTGCTGAAATATCTGCATTAAGTGGAGGTTCTCCTCGGCAAAAGAGGTTGGTCGCAGAGAAATTCGATGATCACAATATGGTAGAGGGTAACTTGGAAGGGAGGAAGGAGGGAGAGAGTGTGCAGGGTTTAAGGTCTGATCCAGCGCTTTTAACAGGGGCCACTTCAAGCTTATCCAATGTATGGATTTGTTTGTCATGGTTTAGTTATTGATCTACCTGCTATGCATGTACTTCCAGTTGGGTTTTTCCTGATGTTAGGAAATGTGAAACATTGTGACAACAGGGACATTCACACCTTGCTACATCAAGTTCTCAACAAGAAGCACCCCACCAGGGACCTCCATCCTTTGCCCTTCAACTAGTCCAGCGGACGCTTGAGGAGAGTCTTGGAGCTGTGCAGAAGGCGATACATGATGATGTGCAAAATCTTCACCTAGAGCTTTTAAGGCAATTCCATATAATGCAGGTAGGCATTCATTGTCTAAGGTGTTTTGAACGGATATAAAGAATTTTGGCAAAATCAAGGGGCTCTCATTGAATGCCACGCGAGTCAATGACCTTTTTTTTTTGTTTGTTTTTCTGTATATTGTATGGCAAGAACTATCTGCTCTGTTTTATGGGGAACCCCCCCCCCCCCCCCCCCCCCCCAACCCCCACAAAACCACCACCACCACAAAAAAAAACCCCCTTATTTTTAAAAAGAAAAAAAAAAACCCAGTCAACCCAAGATTTTGTAGCTTCCAATGAACTAGGTCAAGTGGCTTTATTTTACAAGGGGTGCTTCCAAAATGAAACACTTTGGCCTTCATATGGACTGTTACTTCCATGACTTAAGCTTGGGAGAGGTCTGTACTATGTATAGCTACCATTTTCTGACACAGCTCTTTGTTTCTTAAAAATGGGCAGACGGAAATGGTGAGCATGATGGATGGATTCTTGTCAAAACAAACAGAAATGATGGACGAGATTCAGGCTCTCAGAAGGGAAAACCAACAACTTCGCAATTTGTTTTGAAAAATAATCAATTGATTTCTATTAAGTGAGGACATTGCAGTGATGGCTGCCTTAAGGGGGGTTGTGGTGTTGAATGAGCAGATAGTTCACCTTGCGGTATTGAATGAGCGGACTGTTCGTCTTGCGTCGTGATTCCAAGGTTCTCCCAGATGGAAGCTTTGGGTTGTCCTAAATGAAGCTGGTGGCAGAAAGAGGAAGATCCAATATATTGCCATTGTGAAGGTTGTTGCTGCCACATTTCAACCATGATGGATCTTTTAGTTCGTGTAGCACTGGTGGCAGGTTTTGGGATGTGTTGCTTGATGAAGTGTTATAGCATTAACTTAATTCTTATACGGGGTGTGTTGATCAAAGAAGCTGTATGGTGGAATCCTCACTCAAGGCTTTCGTTTCCCATCGATACTCCCTTGATTATGCCGAATGTATTGTGACTACTCTTAACATCCAGAGCCCTGCCAATATGTATACTTAATGTGGCCTTGTTATGATCAGGGGTTGTCCTATTTCAATGCCTGTCAGCATTTCTTCCAGGAATTTGCTGCAGGTCCATAGTGTGGAGATGGTTGTGCAATGTCAAAATTGCAAGTTGCAAAGTTATTTCATATGGCTTATTCTACTCATAGGTTAGACAGATTTTGTAAAATGAGAAAAGGATGTGCAGCCCTTGATGCTGATTGGTGTTCAATCCCTTCACTTGCCTTTTGTTGAAATGTCCTTTTACTGTGGGGACTGGGGTGGCCATTGTAACTCTCTCTCTCTCTCTCTCTCTCTCTCTCTCTCTCTTCACATTTCACACTTCATTTTCAGTTTTCATTTTTACTTTCAATACTTTTTGTACTTGTACTTCAGACATTGTATTAGATTCACCACTTTGTATCTGATGGTCTCATAGGTCATTTTGGCCTTTTGAAGACGTTAATATATCATTTCATTTCTCTCTCTCTCTCTCTCTCTCTCTCTCTCACACACACACACACACACACACACACACACACACACACACACAGAGTTCTGATTGTAAATACTTATAACAAAAAAAAGCGTATCACCCACATTCAAGCATGATGGTCTCCAAAGTCAACTGGTTTTTGAGCACATTGACATGGTTTGATGAGAGGCCAAATTGGCCTTTTGGAGATGTTGAAATACTCTCTCTTCCAGGCCTTGTATCAGATTCATCATGATGTAACTCTTATGGCATGATATAACAATTACCCAACAAATACTTCTTGGGTGTGATGCGGTGAACATATCACTACCATGACATGATAACAAAGATGTGATGGGGTGAATATAAGCTAGTACTCACGTATAGGAAAGTGATAAGCCCTATAAACTATGATCAATCTACAAAGGGGTCTATCCCAAAGCTTTGCAAAAAGCTTTAAGCTTCTCACAAGACAGTGCCTTTGTGAAAAAAAAAAAAGTATTATCCCATGTAAGTTTCTAAGCCAAACTAATAGTATTATCCCATGTAAGTTTCTGAGCCAAACTGGTCTATCTTGCAATGTCAAGCCTAATGTAGGACTGGGTAGGCAAAGGGATAGGACCAAGATGCTCAGCATGGTTGGGTGGAGAAGCCAGTCCTCAGTCTTTTACATTGGTATCAAAGCTTCAGGTTCTTTAGGGAAGGAGGAGAATAGGGCGTGGAGAGCTTACAGGGTTGTTAAATGGCAGTGCATGGATTCTCTCTCTCTCTCTCTCTCTCTCTCTCTCTCTCTCTCTCTCTCTTTCTGGCAAGAACCACCGCTTGCACATGGAGGGCCGGGTTGACGTGAGCAAAACCGCTCCCAAAAGGGGTTGCCAGGCTGCTCTAAGGAAAAAATGTTTTTGCGACATCTTCATCCGAGCAGCAAACACGTCGCTATGTTGTCTTCTTCTCTGTATAGTGTTGTCGACATGGTTTCCCTTCTTTTGGTTCATTAAGTGGGGCCTAAAATGGACACCCTCTCCAACTAGGGGCTATAGACCACGGCCAAGCGTCGGCAGGTTCAGCAAGGGTCCACACTCCAAGGGTTTTGCATGGCCTCAAGCATGGATAAAGCAAGGCCATGAAGGCCTTGCTGCATGCAATGGTTGCGCAAAGGGAAGACAAGGTCGGCAAGGTGCCGAAGGCCGAGGTCAAGGTGCAAGCATGGCCGATGACCAACCGACGACAAAGTGCAGACATGGGCCCGGCAACGGCAATGGCTGTCACGATGAAATTCATGTAAAAGGTTTCAAAACTCAGTGATTACATGGTGCAAGCTTGAAATTGGAGCTTTTTTGGAACTGTATCATGCAACGGCTCAAGTTGTATCTGTTGATTACTGTCACAACCACAAACACATGCCATGCGACTGGCAAAGCAAATCGATGCGAGTAACTAAAAAGGTACATAGTAGATTTAGATTTTGCCTGGAATGCAACGGACGTGCGCGATACCATGAAAGTTATTCCGAACTCGTGCAATTTCAGGCATCACGACACAAGAAGGGCTTGTGAAAATTACCATAAGCAACAAATTTTAACAAATACACTATCGACAAAGAACAAAGGCTGGTTTGAAGACCACAGTAAAGCAAGGCTTGTGTAGCCACAATAAGAGGCCTGGCTATCAACAAGGTGGTCTCAAACGGCAATTTCAAGCATGACTAAACACAAACACGGGTTTGGTAAGACCATATAAAAATCCATTGCAAACAAGATTCAAGACACGACTCTGCATGGGGAAGCAAGGCTTCTACACATAGGCAACCACACCTTGTGGAAATACAACTTTTGATGCCAAGGGCGATGATTCAAGGAAGTCAGCAGCAAGTTAATGTATGAAGAATTTTCTACAACAACTTGGCAAGCAAAGGTTGCTTGCGTCAAGAAAGGTTTTGCAGCTAGATAATGTTTGATAGCTAAGTTTCTTGAGCAATCTCTTTTCAACGTTATGCAATTCAAGGTACTTTTATGATTCTCAGCACAACGTACAACTCAACAAGGTTGATTATCTGTAAATGATCAACAAGGTCAATTTTTATTTTGCCGTGATATCTGTATATTGGAAGGAAGCACCCGTTGGCTATGAGCACAAAGGTTCCATCATGTTTTATTATTTTGATGTACTTATGCGAAGCAGGGCTTCAATTTTAAGCATATTGCATAGAGACTTCCAAAGCTTGGAATATGCTATCAGCATACAAAATTGGGGAGGGAGACTTTGCAACGTATCTAAATAGTCCGTTGGCATGAACCAAACCAAGAGGGTTTACCGATACATACGACAACTCTAAATATCAAAATCCACAACTATGAGCCATATTTAATCATTAGTACTTTAGACACTATGGCTATGAGCCAAATTTGAGCAAGAACAACAAAATCATACTGAAATTCACTCTTAAGCGACCTTTTACTTATGAATCTCAAGCCAACTAGCCACAGAGTGGCGACACAATTTCAAGTTATTCTTGTTTTTCTATGCTTTAATGCTTACTTTGGACAAGATCTTCTACTTTGTAAAGCAAGGTGCTTTGAAGGTCATCATGAGAAGTAAGGATTCTACTCCATGCCAAGGTACTGCTCCTTGACTTGGAATCAAGAGCACTAGAAAACAGGTTTAGGCTATTGTCAATAAGAGGATATAAGCTCACATTTTATGTTTGGCAACGATGAATTGTGATGTATCCATGCTAGTACAGATTGTGCAAGGCATGTATTGTATCGGCACAAACTGTTGAGACCGTCATTGAAGCCAAGGGCTTATCACTCCATTCTTCTGGTATGTGTGCCAGTAAGGTGGAATTAATTCCACTCAACCACTGTTTATGCTTTTGCTATACCACAAGTTACTCTGTCAAGGACGAGGTAAGATATTTTTGGTTTCAAATGATTTTTATTGACCATTCTCCTATTGATGTTGTTGCAGCAATTACCCATAGATGTAACCTTTTACTCAAATAACAATTGAGGATGGTATATTTACTTATGTTTGTTGCATATGACTGCAATAGGAACACTGCATATCATTGCCTATAGGCACAAAATGCATGCACAACAGATGATGGTTTCTATCTGTAGTACACAGACATGGTCTCACTATCAACAACTAATTCACGGGATATTCTAAATTTGCTAAGAGAGCTTCAAGGTTGCTAATTTCTTGTTTTAGAACAACCAAAGACAATCTAGTACGACTATGTTCTTTTTGGTTGGAGAAATCTTCTCATTAAGGAGATATGATTGTTTCAAGATCCAGTTGTGAGTAAGATTCCAACTTGAGAGGATCCACTATTCAGTTTATGGCACTGATTGTGTATATAAGAGTGATATTTTTAGGGGTATGAACCAGCTAATAAAACATCTCTCCATAAGTGATGATGGTCACTCATTAGTCTCTTCATAGTTGTACTTTCAAGGAAAAGAAGTTTTCAATCTGCTATGGGATAGTAGATAAGTTCACTTTCACAAGTGCTTACAATCATTATTGGTAGCATGGCGGCCTCTACTAAGTCTTTTCTTTGCATAATGTAACCAAGGGGTTTAGATTGCTAAGGCAACACCCAGGGCTATCTGTTAAATATTTATTTAAATTCACTAATATCTACTTTTAGTGTTTAACAAGTCAAATAAATATTGGGTTATGTATCTTTGAAGCTTGAAAATTGCACAATCTCCGGTGGGATGCATATTCTAGAATGATTTCATTGACTTCACTCTTCTATCACACGACAAGGTCATGGAGGAGCAAAGAATTTTGGGAAAATAGTGTATCAGGTGCCATTTTTGCAACTTGTTACTTTCTCTCTTAACTGTTGATTCTGATAAAATCAAGGGTTCACTCCCTATTGACATAGTTATAGGCCCACATGGTTTTTCGTTTGGCACATGTTGTTAGTCACAAGGTGTGCAACATGGTCTAGAAACTCATGGAGTTCGGTTTCGCCAGTGTAGAGCAAGGTTTATTAGGTTCCCTCTCACTTATGTGACTGAGTGTTTATAGTTACCTCCATACACTAGCACATCTCGTACTTGATGGACACCATATTTTTTGATATCACTATATGAGACATATTCCACATGTGGAGAATATGAGTCTCTTAGATTGACACTGGTGGCTGTTTCTCTAATTATGTGTCACGACAGAGTCTGTGCTAGTCAACTCCGTTTATTCGACCATTTTGAGCACGTAGTATCATGGACAATTTCAGTGGCAAAAAATCATCAGATACCTAGTATGACTTGTTACGATTAAAAGTACTACTAAAAAACATTAACGGACGGTTGTTTATGCATATAGAAAGGGTATGTATGGTTAATGAAAATGTTTCATTGTTTGTATTTATTTATCACATTCTATTATGGTACAAACATTTTAGCAAGGATTTCAAGTAATGGAAGTAAGGAGTATTTTGTTTCTTTTCATCAAGCTATCTACACATGTGATTCCCTTCTCTTCTATGTGTGCTATGAGCATAAGATCCACCAAAAGCATTGGCAATTATAGTCATGAAAATGAATGTTCGGATCAGTTTTTGCTAAATGCGTGCACACTAAATGTTATGGGTCCTAGTGTTTAGCAAAGACATATTTGGACTGGCATGCAGACTCATGAAATTTATAGCTTATGAATTATTCCAACCATAGGTGCAATATCTCTATGAGGTGCATTGCGAGTCTACCAAACACCATACGAGGTGATAGCATGGTATGTATGCTTGTAGATAAGTTGACTAAACTTTATTCCGCTCCCTATTCAATCTCTCACGTTAACCAAGTTGGTTGTTCATAATCTCTATCGATTATGTAGATTGTTCATCAATATTGAGAGTAATGGTGATCCATGTTTACCAATCTTGTCTGAAGGATGGTCTGTAAATGGTTGGGGACATATCACAACTACCAGTCATTCAAAGACGGATAGGAAAATTACAATTGTTAATCTCATATTAGAGGATATGATAAGGAGCGTACATTAGCAAGAAGCAATCCAATTGGAGGGTTTATCTCTTTAATTTGGAGTTTGATTATCATAATGCAAAGCATGTTGTGACTAGGTTTAGTCCCTTAATGTTTATGTTGGGGTTTCAACCTTGATCACTAGCTATGGTGGGGTTGTTTACTAATGAGAAATGATAGCAAGTCAAGGATTTCATTTTTACTAATGAGTTATGTTAGCATGTCACTTTCATGGAAAGTTGAGAAGAGGTATTCTTGGATGTTCCAATACCTTCAAAAAGTCTAAAACTTGGTCATTCATTTAGAAACCTCTTAGTTTGGTAACTCCCTAAAAATTCTCAAGTGAGTTATAAATAGAGTCTACACACTATTTTAGATATAAGTTGATTACACAGGCGAATGCAAAGGGATAACAATGTGGACAATCAGGATGTTTTTCTTGGTTTCATTGAACCTCCTACTGAACCGTGTATTGATCAAATGGATAGCTAGATCTGGGAGGGATGCCGCTATGAAGAACATTAGCGTTCTTACGAAGATATCATCACTTTTGTTTACGAGGATAAAACTCTTCTCAAAGGGGAGTAATGTCAGGCCTAATGTAGGAATGGGCATGCTAAGCGACATGACACACATGCAGTACAAGGGGGCCTACATTTAGCATGACCAAGGGCCTATATATATGGCATGGTTGGGTGGATAAGAGCATGTGCTAGTCCCCAGTGTCTTACATGTAGAGAGTCTCTTTCTAAGTATGTTATGTCTCATTTGGCACACGGATGAGCAGCATGTCATCAACATAAAGAATAATTATCAATACTACATAATCCGCCAGATTTACATACAAAGAGCTCTCAATTGGACTATTCTAAAAACATGTGCGGTTAAATAAGTGCAAAGTCCCCAACTTGCGGCTGGGGCCACACTTGCATTGAAAGGAAAACACAAATATCCATTTATACTCTTTACATTGTGTTTGATCCCAATCGTTCATAAATGTAAGTAATTTTCTTTCATTGTGACATGGATATACAAGTAGCTAGGATGCCCCATGCCTATTTTGTTGTTTTTTCTAAGAGAATTATGAATGCCCCATGCCTATTTTGTCATTTTACCTAAGAGAATTATGGACTAATGGAGCATTTGACAAAGAGCATAATCAAGACATGAATCTGCACATATCTACCATCTAAACATGCTTATTCAATCATGGGATGAACAATATAGCATTAGAACTGCTAGAACTTGCACCACTCATGAAACCCTATATGGTATTAGAACAATATAGTATTAGAACTGCTAGAACTTGCACCACTCATGAAACCCTATATGGGCCCTGTATCCACAAAAGATGGATGCACATCATGACCCTATAACCATTTCATACACTGTACAATCACAACAAGTCGTAGCAATTATCCCACAAAAGCTAGTTGTCTCCATCCAATTTGTCCTTGGTAGACACATGCATCAACGATGGTTAGTGATCGCAAGTGGTGCAAAAGTTGCATGTAAACGGGAAAAATTGCACAACATCATCGTGCAACATATAGCTTAGCATGTAAAATATTGCAAAGTGCCTATTTAAAAATAAAAATTCACCTATCAACAATTTTGCAAAAAGGGAACAAAATTCTTGCACAATGTTGTTTATAGTGAAGATAATGGTCACGATGAGCCTGAATCAAATTTTGGAGTGAAGATCTTTGTGTTCCTAAAGGTTATTTCACTCTACAAATGCTCACCAAATATCCAAGGGATAAAAATCCTACCAAGGGAAAAAATTCTAATTGTTTACACATGTCACTACCATGTAATATAGCACAAACTGTATTTATTTGCATGAGATTTACCAAAGAACAAGTTTAAGATTTAGTGTAGTCCAACTACCACTTGCACCCAAATTTCCATCTTGGATATGTTTTGATCGGTTTGAGTTAGAGGGCATTTGTATGTGATTTAGGTTTTTGTAGATTTGTTGTTACAATATTATAGAAAGCATCGATTATTGTGACAATGCTCACAAATATTGTATAGTAGAGGTGAAACATTGTATTGGGGATGTATGTATGCACATTGTGGTTATAACTTGTGATAGTATTGGCTATTTTTACCCCACTATGAGTTTTATGTAGGCGTTTGATTTTATGTGTATGTTATGATGAAATCTACCTTTTTTTCAGTGAAAAGTTGGATAACAACATTTCTGCTTGGAAGCTTAGAATGACCAATTTTTGAATGGGTACATGTTGGTGGCACTACACGGGAGGCGATCAAGAGGGCACATGAAAGTTGTCAATCAATAATTCTACTTTACATGAAAAATCTTACAAGGATTGACATCAAGATGCATGAAATGTCATATTTAGTTGATCTCTCAATGTGTAGGACACACTCACTGGGCACATATAGGATTCTAGCTCCTCAAATGAGGCTTGGAATAGTAAAATCTTGATTTGTGACCAACACAAAGGTAAGGGGTAGTTTTTAGGTGAACATTTCTTCGTAAGCATTTTTTTCACACAAGGCAATATTTTTTTGCTAGATGCAAAACTCGAAATAAATGGAAAAATTAAATTAATATTTCAAAAAGTATGATTTGATTAATAGGAAGAACTCTATAATGCATGACTCCAATGATTCAAAAAGCCATCTTTGTAGGTTTTGTTTCCCAAAAAGCGACAAAACTTTGCTGAAGGCAGTTTCACAAGTAGGGGCAAACATGTATTGCACTAATCCATACCGGGGTCAGTTCAAAATTGGGTGAAAGCATGGTGAACCTCCTTAGGTTGGAGGATATGTTGGTAAATGAACATAGGATCATTTTGGCTCAAGCTTAGTATACAAATAAACACAAAGTATAGGTGCTCACAAGCAAAATAAAGCTTTCCTTTCTCTTCACACTCTACAAAGTTAGGGCAACTATAAGAGGGGTCTCTTTGAATCTCCACACTATAGATGTTACCCTAAGCTACGATACTTTTTGAAAGCAACTTGAAAATATCATGTGTTTTCTCCACTTGCACTATCTCTTGTGTGATTCCCACTTTCATCTCAAGCACTTTACTTATCCTCTTAGACGCCTCCTTAGAGATGGTTGATCTACATATCACTTGGATCGCATTTCAAACACCTATTTTTGTGTTGCTTCCACTTCCCTCCATCGAGGGATTGACATTGGTTGTTGGTGGCATTGGTGCATTCTCCATTGCCCTTGTTGCTTTACTAATTTCTATCGTATACATGTCGTCATATAAGGACTTAACTTCTTCTTTGTCAAGTTAATATGAAGAGCTACTTGCCATACACTCAATGGAGGATGGGGACATGGATCTATGTTATGTTCCACTATGATTCATGATATAAAAAACACCACATCATTTGGCATTGGACACCATTAGGATGCTTATAGTAGCCTTCAAAGCTTTGTGTAGGAACCGACTAGGAGCATTGTGAACCTCCTTAGCTTGCAAGATAGGTTGGTAGTTGAAAATATGCTCATTTTTACTCAAGTCTAGTACACAATGAAACACAAAGTACAAGTGCTTACAAGCATGATAAGCTTTCCTCTCTTTCACATACGACAAAGTTAACTATAAGAGGGCCCTCTTTGAATCTCCACACGATTGATGTCACCCTCCATTTGAAAGTAGCTTGAAAATCTTGTGGAAGTTCTCCACTTACACCATCTCCTTCGTGTTTCTTGCTTTCATCTCAAGCACTTTACTTATCCTCTCAAATGCCTCCTCAAAGATGGATGATGAGTATCTCACTTGGATCCCATTTTGAACATATATATCTATGTTGCTTTCACCAGTCTTTGTAGGGGGACCGATGTTGGTTGTTGGTGTCATTGATGCATTCTCCACTACCCTTGTAGCCTTACTGATTTCTATTATATACCGGCTCTCATGTAAAGACTTCCATAAGGTATTAGTTCTTCCTCTACCAAGTTAATCCCAAAGAGTTATTGGGAATATGCCCGGTGGAGGATGGGGCTATGAATCTATGGTGCATTCCACCATGTAACAATGAATCACATGATCTAGACAACATCCCATCATTTGCCATTGGACACCGTTAGGATGCTTATGGTAGCCTTCAAATCTTGGTACAAGAATTTCTTTGGAGCACCCTATTATTTTTGCACCTTCTTTTCCCATCCTCAATTCTACTACATGTTAGCTTGCTACCAATTGGGGTGCATTGCATTGTGTAAAAAGACTCATTCACGTTTTGCTCCACCTTGTCCTCTGTAACCCTCATATGAGTAGAGTCAACAAACTAAACTTTCCTAGGGCATCTTATAGATCTCCAACTCTTGGTGTGCACAATGTATGCCATGGATTAACTTGGTCTCAACATCAATTACTATGCTTTTCTCCCTCGTAATGGGTAGAATTATAGTCACCAATCAAAGGAGCTTGAGCTTCAAGCATGGGAGTTCCTACGATGAATGTGTTTACCATCCTCATGACCTTCGTTAGAGTGTTTTTTTTGTCTAGACTTTGAGGGTCTCTAAGATAGGACATGACCCAATGTGATTTCGAAGGGAGTAAGATATAGACTTTGTGCTTTTAAGTATTGCATTTTCCATGTCTGTTGTGCATGTGTCTTGTCAAGAGATTTTTCTTTGAGACCCTTCACCTGCAACTCCTATGTTTTGACTTTGATTAGTTTATGCATTTCCCATGTCTATTGTGCATGTGTCTCGTGGAGAGATTTTCCTTCAAAACCCTTCACCTGCAGCTCCCGTGTTTTGACTTTGACTAGTTCGTGAAAAAAGTGCCTATCCCTTCTTCACCTCGCTCAATCCTAGTCATTGCATTGCCTGAGTGAGCTATTTGTATTGCCCACTAGCTCATCCATATATCCATCAATATAATTTTCTTGGTCTTGGACATGCCCATTGCGCCATCATTGTCATGTCTACAGGGCATGCAATTGTTGTTTCTTTGGTTGGACTGTTTTCCACTTCTTGCACATCACTTTGTCCTCTCATTGAGCGGCTGATACAACATACATATAGTATTGTTAGTGCCACTTGCATGAGAACTCCCTTTTTATCATCACATTTTCTTTGCCTCCATTTAATACTTTTAAAATTGTATTCCAATTTGAATGATGTTTGAACTAGTATGAGCACTCCCTCCTATCATCCCATTTTCCTTCCCTTTGTTGAATACTTCTCAAATTGTATGAACACTCCCTTCCTAACATCACATTTTCCTTGCCTTGATTGAATAATTCCTGAACCTTCTTTTTCTATCCTCAATGCAACTACACGTTACCTTGCTAACAATTGGGGTGCACCGTAATGCCCAAAAAAGCCTCATTCATTTTTGTGTTCCACCGCCCTCTTTTACCCTAATAAGAGATTAATCAACAAATTGAATTTTCATAGGGCGTCATGTAGATTTCCAACTCTTGGTGTACACATTGTATTGACTTGGCCTCAAAAAAGCCTCAACATTGAGTGCTTGAACGCACACAATATATATATTTTACATATAATGACCCCCCCCCCCCCCCCCCCGGAGCTTCAACATTGAGTATTATGATTTTCTTCCTCTTGTGTCATGCATAATCGTGGTCTCCAATCAAGGGAACTTGAGCTCGATCCATGGGATTTCCTGCAATGAATGTGTTTTCCATCCTCACAACCTTTATTGGAGTGTTTTTTGCTTCAGCCTTGAAGGCATGAGGATCTCTTAGTTAGGATCCAACACAATGTGCTTTTCAAGCGTGTATGATATAGTCACTGTTCTTTGAAGTATTTTATAAGTATTTCATATGCCATGTCTGTTGTGCATGTGTTCTATAGAGAGATTTTCTTCGAAACCCTTCATTTGCAAGTCAATGCCCATGTTTTGACTTTGACTAGTTTGTGTATGAAGTGCCCGTCCCTTATTTGCCTTGCTCAATCCTAGTCATGGGATTGCTCAAGCTGCCTATCTGTATCTCCCCAATGATTTGCTTTCCCCAACTCCTTTATAGAAAAGTTTTTGTGCAACATTCGCTTCAATTTGAAAATATCCTCAATGGAATTTCTTGCAATGAGCATGTCATCTACATAGAAGATGAGAATGAGCAACGACCCATCATCGAGTGTCTATGCATACAGTGAGTGATCCTCTTGACTCCTTTTAAACCCATGGGACCTCATAAAAGCATCAAAATGTTGATATCATTGCCTTGAGCCTTGCTTTAAGCCATATAGCACTTTGTTTCAATTTGCATACAAGCTCCTCCCTGCTAAGCTACTCAAAACACATCCTTCTCAAGATCCTCATGAAGAAAGGTTGTCTTCACATCCATTTGGATAAGCTCCATGTCCTCAATGTGTACTAGTCCAAGCAGTGTACGCAATGTAGCCATTGACAACAAGAAAGAATATTTCATCAAAATCAACTCCCTTATGGTGCTTGAACCTTAGAAATCAATTTAGCATTGTAGTAAACCGTAGGATCCTCAGATGTAAACTTTGTTTTGTAAATCCATTTGAAAGGTAAGGCCTAATTTCCTTCTGGAAACTCAATTAAGTCCCATGTCTCATTGGGTTGAGTTATACTCTCTCTCTGCATGGCCTGCTCCTACTTAACCTTGTCATCCATCTGCATGGCATCTTTGTAACAACATGGCTCATCGCAGTTAGTTAGCATGACATAGTCCAACCCTAAATAAAACTACTCAGGTGGATGTGAGGGTCTACTCAATTGCTACTCTTTTTCTTGTCAGTTGGAGCCTTTCTAGCAGAAGATGCATCACTAGTATTCACTGAATTTTGAGGCAACACCCTCAAATGTGACCTTTCTATACTCAACCTCTTTGATAGGTTTCTTATGCATCTTGGACCCATTGAAGATAACGTGCAAACTAAAAATGATTTTATAAGATTTTGAGTGCTAGAGATGATATCCCATTCCTTCATTTGCACCATAACCAAGGAAAATATCCTTGTGTAACTTTGGGTCTAGCTTTTTCCAAAGCTCCTTGGGCATATGTGTATATCTCTCATACATGCAATTAATCATAGTGTGGCTTATTTTACGACCATGACTCCTCTAGAATTTGGTAGATCAATGGTGTACTAAGTGATTGATTGATGATGTGCAATGTTATCCAGCACTACCTTTGCCCAAAATCCTTGAGTCAGATTCTCCATAAAAAGCATAGCTATGACTCGCTCTTGAATCATTTGATTCACCCTTTTTGCAACTCCATTTTGATTACGTGTGTAAGGAGCAACAAGATGACTCTTAATACTTATCTTGTTACAAAACTTCTCAAACTCTCTAGAATGTACTCTCCACCATTATCAATCCACAAGATTTTTGGCTTTGTGCTAGACTTCTTCTTTCTCTACAAAGGCTAAGAATTTTTGGAAAGTAGAGAAGACTTGATCCTTATGATGCAAGGGTTAAACCTACATTTTCTTAGTGGAATTGTCTATAAAGCGGTCACAAAATATCTAGCTCCCCCTAAAGACCTTGGTTGGCAAAGGACCGCATATGTCACTATGAACAAGTTCTATTGGTTGCATACGCTTCCTGTTTAATGGCGATGATGTGTTTCTAATATGTTTGCCATAAATAAAATGTTTACACGTATACAAGTCAAAAGAACTTGACACATGTAAGTAACCAAAATGCCCCAATATTTTCATTCCATTTTGGCTCATATGGACTAGCCAACTATGCCCCAACTGAGTAAATGACAGCTCAACCATGGATATACAATGCTCTTTTACACAAGACATATTGAAGTATATGGCACCATGTTTTTACCTCTAACACCATGTATTTTTAGCTCATAAGAATCATCAAGATTCATTAAGCCACATGTATGTGCATAAGTAGAGAACCACTCTCTATGGGGTCTCACATGAAAATTGGCTCCAGAGTCTATAACCCAATTGTGATCAAAGTTGGTATCTTTTGCAACAACAAGAGAATTTAAGCTAAGATCTGCAGTAATGTTCAAAACATTGGAGGGACCTCAATAACATCTTTAGTCTTAGGAGACTCTACCATATTGAGCTCCTCAATCTTAGCTTTTCCCTTTTCTTCATTTTCAAACTTCTGTGCATACTTTAATTTCTTCTTATCTCTTTGCAAAATGTTGCAATCCTTCTTCACGTGCCCTTATGGCAATGGTAACACTTAACATTATGCATAGATCTTTTAGACTTGTTGTGGGAAGTCTTGTGATCTTTACTCTTTCCATGATCTTAATTACGACCCTTGTGTCTATGTGAAGTAGCAACATAAGCATCACCTTGCTTAGGAGACTCCATAGATTTCCTACAAATCTCTTCAAAAACCCAAGGGGTCTAGAGGGCATCTCTCTACAAAAAAATTTGAGAAGGCAAAAAAGTAAAAATGTTTTCAATGCTTAGGAAGCGGCCATGGCAAAAAGGATCATCCCAAGGGGAAATCCGTTCCAAGGCAAGGAGAAAGCAGTGCACACAGTGTAACTGTTACGTTTTGAGTTTTCCTCACATTTCTCCAAGGTGGAGGTAACACACACTGAGGTGGTGCATGGATGCTATATAATAGCTTCCATGTGGCAGCAAACCTTTGGTCCACATGAGCTAGTGTATATGCACGGATCTATTCAAGGGCACAAGGTGTGCATCTTGGTAGATGATGGTGCTACTTAGAATTTCATTAACTACGGGTTAGTGAAACAGCTCAAGTTGCCCCAAACTCTGAGTTCCCACCATTACAAGCTAGCGATGATGAACGACTATGATGCCAAGGTGTGGGACACTCAAGTGAGAGTTGTATCGAGAAATACAAGGGTATACCACATCCTAGGATTTCCAGGTTATGAATATGGAGAGGATAGATGTGGTACTTGGTCGAGAATGAGCACAACAGTCTGATGCTTGAATCCCATGGCACACATGTGTTGTTGTTAGGAGAGAAGGATGTGCCTTCCTCACCATTGATATGTACATCACAATTTATGAAGCTCACTTCTAATAATGAAATAGAAGAAGTTTTCTTGTGTTACTCTTTGTGTCATTGTCTTTCAAATGCTGATTCTATTGAAAATTTCTTAATGCAACATGCTTCTCTCTCTTCTCTTTGAGCAATGACTACTACTCTTTCCCCTCAACAAGCAAAAGTTGCCAGTCAATTAGTAGATTTGTTAATGGAATTTCAAGATGTTTTTCCTAATATTTACCACAAAGATTACTGCTGATACAATATGTGCAACATTGCATAGACATGGTTGCATGCAGTAAAGCGAGTAGCAAACCACCCTACAAAATGAGCCATTTTGAGGTTGCTGAGGTGGAACGTCTATTTCAACAGAGGGTTTATTCAACCAACTTCTTCACCATGGGCTTCTCCTATCCTGTTGGTGAAGAAAAAGGATGGTATCATACGCATGTGCATTGACTACCATGGTTTGAATGCGGTAATTGTTAAGAACAAGTACCCATTACCATGAGTGGTTGAGTTGTTTGACAAGCTCACTCAAGCTCGTATTTTTACTAAGATAGACTTGTGATCAGGATATTATCAAGTACGCATTTGACTTGCTGATATACCTAAATTTGCATTCCAAACAAGGTTCGGACATTGCAAGTTTTTGGTTATGCCTTTTGGGTTAACCAATGCACCTGTAACTTTCATGACACTAATGGATAGTGTCTTGAGACCGTACTTGAAAAAGTTTATTATCATTTTTTGTGATGAAATTCTTGTGTACAATGCCTCTGAGGAAGAGCACTTGCAACATCTGAGGTAGGTGTTTGAATTGCTACGAGCAAATGAATTATCTGCCAAAGAGTCAAAGTGTGATTTTCTCAAGGAGGAAATTCACTATCTAGGGCATGTTATCTCAACTGATGGGATGCACATGGATCGATCCAAAGTGGATGCCATTCAAAAGTGGCCTTCTCCCAAAAATATAGAAGAGTTATAGATTTTCTTGGGATTTGCAGGTTTTTATCAAAGACTCGTTAAAAACTATGCTCATATTGCTGTGCCAATGACGGACCATCTAAAAGGCAAGGAGAAAACCTTTCAGTGGGGTGCCACTCAATAGCAGAATTTTGATATGCTCAAGGATGCATTAGCTACAAATCCTATTCCAGCTATCGTGGATCCTTTGAAGACATTTGTTTTGGAAACGGATGCCAATAACCGTGCTATTGGAGTAGTCCTTCTACATGAGGGGAGACCAATTGCATTTAAAAGCAAGAAGCTTGATTCAACACATCAAAATTATTTTTCTTACGAACACAAACTCTATGCAATAGTGTCTGCCTTAAAGACATGATGATATTATTTGTATGGAGCTCAATTTGAGATTATGTTTGACCATGAAAGCATAAAATGGTTTACACAACAAACTGACTTGAAGGGTCAAAAGGCTAGGTGGGTTGAGATTCTTCAGGAGTATGATGCAAAGCTACAATATCGTAAACGATGATACAATGTGGTGGTTGACGCTCTTAGTTGTATGTCTGAGATGAACTCTCTTTTGTTCATGAAAATTTGAAGTGATTTTTTGGAGTCTCTCAAGGGAAAATATGAGCATGACGATGCATACTCCAAAGTGTGGATCCATGTGAAAACGAGGGATCCTTCTCACTCCAATGCTGAGAGTGTTTTGTTAACCTCCACAACCAGTTCTCCTCTATCGAGTGATGAAGTGCAAAGATGGAAGCATTTTTCCATCGATAATGGGTACTTACTCCACAAGGGGAGAGTTTGTGTACTGTGATGGACGCGAACATTCGGCACCAAATTATTTATGAATGTCACAATAGTCCAAGTGCAGGGCACCTAGGCATTAAAAAGACTTATGCTCTCATAAGACGATATACTGGCCAAGTTTACACGGCTATGTTCAAGACTATGTCTTGATTGCTAAAAATGTCAAGTTAACAAAGCAAAGCGCCTGAAGGGAGGTGGTCTCTTGCATTCATTGGAGTATCCTAATGGAAAATGGGAAAGTATCTCTTTGGATTTTGTTGTAGGTTTACCAACCAATGTACGAGGTCATGACTCAGGATGGGTGGTCGTAGATCAATTGACTAAACTAAGCAAGTTTATTCCAACCAAGTCAACAATAAAGACTTCATAATAAGCTAAGTTATTTGGACAATCTATACAAGTTGTATGGTTTGCCAAGTACATTGTGAGTGACCATGACCCCAAGTTTAACAGTCATTTTTGGAGGGACCTGTTTAAACGACTGCTGCGAGTGATCGTGACCCCAAGTTTAACTGTTATTTTTGGAGGGATGTCTTTAAACGACTGGGTACTCAACCTAAGTACAACAGATCACCTTGAAACGAATGGTCAGATTGAAGAAGTCAACCAAGTGCTAGAGGATATGCTACAAGCATACATTAGCAAGAAACAATCAGATGGGGAAGAGTATCTCCCTCTTCTTGAGTTTTCTTACAACAGTGCTAAGCATGTCACGATTGGATTTAGTCCTTTCATGCTAATGTATATTTTTTAACCTAGGTCACTAGTTACGGTGGGGTTGGCAACCAAAAAACTCTAGCAGGTTAAGGATTTTATCCAAGACCATATGGATATGCTGAAACTCGCTCTCGTCAGAATGTTTGACAAGTGCAAGATCGGTATAAGAAGTGTGCTGATGAGAAACGTCAGCAAGTACGCTGATGAGACACTGTGGGCCTTTCAAGATACTCAAGCGAGCTGGTGATCGAGCTTACAAAATCTCATTTTTGGCACATTCTCATATTCATCCGGTATTTCATGTAAGTCGTTTACGTAAATGCTTGCATGGCATTAGGGCCAAAAACAACTCAAAAAGGGCTATTTGTTAATCTAAGGATTAAGGAATAGTCCAATAGTCATTTGACACATATACAAAAGTACGGCATTCTTATCTCTTCCATTTTGGGGTTTTGGTGGTCCTATTTTGACGGAGAACGGCTAAATGTCTTGATCATAAGGCTGAAACTGCTATATTTAGGTGCTTTCGACGAGTGAGCTCATTAAATTTATGGCCCAAAGTAATGAAGTCTCATCTTGTATTCTATTTTATATTTCACAAAATCGTTGTTAAAAGATACAAAATCTATGTCAGAAGGCTCTCAAAACAAGGCCATTAATGACAAATCACCTAGTTTTTTCAAACGTATACCTTTTTCACTCTCTCTCTATTTTGTGAGAGGTTTAAGTCTTTCCGTCTCTATATTTTCTTTCTTCTTCTCTAATCTTTGAGTTTCCGTGGCATCTTCTGCACGTCGCCCTTCACATAACATAACTTCTTGTGACTTTCGTAACGTTAGAGAGGATGGTCTTTGGAAGCCCGTAGCTTTTCACGTGAATGACTGGGTAACAATTCTTCCTTCATGCAAAGGTGTACACAGAGTGAAGAGAACTAAACGTGATAAAGTAAAAAACCATTGGAAAGGTCGTGTTCTTGCTTTCAAAGTGACCGACAATGGCTGGCTAGCTAAGGTTTAACATGTGTACATGGCCAAGGATATGGTGTTAGAGTGGGACGAACACCCCACACTACATTCTTACTGTAAGTAAAAAAAAACTTCTATTTGATACAATGAATTTTTCATTCTCCCATTGTTTTTTCTCATCTTTTGATTTCATTCCAGATATATTTGCTTCAACAGCCGTGGAATGGCAGCCTGTGGAGAGTCTAAGTGGGACGTTCAAAGCAATGCATAAAGGGATTGCAGATGCTATGTATGTTGACAAGCCACCTTCTTTTTACAAAACAATGGATTTGTTTGTCTATTTTGCAGAATACAAGGTTCCATCATGAGAAGGTGCATATGGAGAACTACATCAGTTACCCGTTCCCACCATAGGTTCACTCAACTGGGAATCTCCTTATGCATGTACTATATCAAGCTTCAAATCCAAGATCAAAGAAGACATCCTTAAAGCTATGTCTCCGGGCAGGATATCAAGAAGGATTAAAGTTCAATGGTTCTTGCCTATACATGTCTTTATGGCATGTTTCAAAAAAATGGACTTGCAGAGGACAAAGATGATGTGGCTTAATAGAAGACTTTCTATGACTAAATTGGATAATGTACTTGGAGACAAATGGAGTACCAAAGAAAATTTCCATATTGGTGATAATATTAGTTGTAGAGTAAGCCCAAATTCTATGTCTATCTCATATCAACTATGTCGTCAAACATTAGTTTTGGGCTATGACTATAGGAGATATGGAGAAGCAAATTAGGTAGCTGGGTTCCTCTCGACTCTAAGGAAAATTGTCCAAAGTTTGAACTAAAGGTCATAGTCCATCCACACACAGAGTATAGAAGCCTTATAGTAACAACAAATTGGAGACTACATGATGTTAGAGAATCTCTTGAGTTTCTTGATGAAACATCTCATGAGTATAGATTCAAAGTGGATGGAATTGTGGTGAGCACAAGGATGGAGAATTCAACCTCTTGCGTCACATGCCTTCCCCCAAAAAGAGTTGCATTTGAGCCACTTGCAAGGACTTGAAAAAACAAGTTCAATATTGTAATCACTGCATTTTGCAAATATATTTGTCTTTTCTCTACCTTCTTGTGATCATTATTTATGTTGTTTTAAACTTACATGACACCATGATACACATTTAAGAATTGAATAGTTGGTATTAAGTATTTGAAGTACAAAATTATGAATCACCAAAGGGTATATGTTTCATATGGACAAAATGAACAAAAGTGTACATAACTTTTGTGGAGTAATCAATTATGAAACTCCACTTTTATTTTTGCCTGAGCGGATTCTGCATCCTCAGAGACTGTTAAGGCGGTTACGCCGCTAGCGGCATCTAAATAGCGAGAACTCAACCAACAACAGAATTTGTCAGACGAGGACGGAGCTTGATCGGCAGGCGCATGGAAACAACTAGGTGGGTGTCAAATCACCTACTCGACCTTCTAAAGACAATCACTACTAAGGAAATCAAATCTAAGTTCTAAAATACGCAAGTGACTGAAATCCGTACTACGAACGAATGCTATACGAAACAAGATCTAGAATCATCGAATCGATCTCAAACTCAAGGGGAAGTCTATACACTAGGTAAGAACAACACCCTAAAGACTTGAACTGCAAAATCAACCTATAACCACTCCGTGCGGTAAACGCGTATGAAGACAGGCCGAAAAATATAGGTGACCGAAACTTGACCCCGATGGTACTAATGTGTAGCTCTACTCGTTGTGGTTCTATAGATATGCTGCACGCTCTATTCTGACACAGGAGTTGGGAGAAAACTCACACCGAAGCTCGTAGGAACTTACCACACATAGAAGCCGATAGCGCGCACTCTTGGTATCTGTGCGTAGCTCTCACCGTTGCTAACACAATGGTGGTGTCGCTTCTCCAATGGCGGCCCCGTAGCTCGCGTAGCAAGAAGATAAGACTCTCTCTCTCTCTCTCTCTCTCAGACACAGTCACGGCGCTCAAAAACTCCCTTTGATTAATAATTGAATCTCCTTTTTAGGTTACAAAACTTTGGCTTATATACCTCAGCCTTGGAGGTGAGAACATCTCTAATTATTTACATCAGCAGGTGAAATTACGTCGGGATTACAGGCTGGAAACTCAATTGAGTCCCGTTACTTAATGAATGGCTCAAATCAAAATTAATGTCGGAAAGACATTTATTACAATCCATGGTTACAAAATGATGGGTGTGAGCAAAAATGTGGTTGGGATCCTCTGCTGGCTCAACACTCCCCCCCTCCTCGTTCATGTCGTCCCTGACATGACTTTGAGGCTTGATCAATAGAGTTCTGTCGTCTTGAGCATCTGCAAATGTGATTCGTAGCGTAGGTTGCCGATGGTCAAGGTTGGGCCGAATATTTTGCTTTCGTGAGTGAAAAAGCCGGTGTAGAAAGCTTCTTCGAATGTTTGCATGTGGAAGCTAGGCAAAAACATAATTCTTTGGTATAAGAGATGTAACACCTTTGGTGATGGCTGCAATGAAAGATCTTACATCATATCCGTCACTGTGTCGGCTGTCGATAGTAGACTCGAGGTCGTGGCTTTATCTGGCGCGAACACTTCAATGCATGCTAAGAGAGTCCTGCAGATTTTCTTTAGCATCTGACACGAAAGGTCAGGAGAGCCAGTAAAGAGTTTGATGGTGCCCGTTAGGGTTTTCACCATGTAGGCTTTACCTATTCTCTCTCCTGCCTTTGGTCCTGGCATCCTTGGGTAATTAAGCCAATTTGGCTTCTTTTCTGCAATCCTGCCATGCTCTTTCCAGCTTCTGACTCTTGGCACCGGGCAGAAGGTTGCATCCTCCCGAATCTCCTTTGGAGCCTCTACCAAGTAGATGAGGTAGGCTGGGTATTTGTTTAGCCAACCTTTCCTCCATCTAGGTTGAGAATCTACAATCTTCTTTGATTGTTCATCTTTTGTGATGTCGCCTTCGTAAAGAGCGACATACTGCTCCTCCTCTATTCTCTTTTTCGTCTTTATCACTTCAAATTTCATCAGAGGGAAAGGCAGGCTGGGTTGCATCCACTCTTCATGGAGCACTTTTGTGTCTAACCCTTGAAGTCTAATGGAGATGAGAAGTCTCCTTTCCCATTCCATTTCCGCCTTGGCACTTTCCTCTGTTGACTTTTCTATTTGGTCCTGGAGCCTTTGTTCTTCTCCTTCAGAGATTCCTGAAGTCGAGGCCACTTCTTGAACTGGGGCTGGATCTTCGATTGTGGTTGCCTCTCCAGTTTCTGGTAGCTCTATGGCTGCTCCCCCTGCTTCTTCTTGTGGTGGCTCTGTTTCTCTTCTTTGTTGCTCTTGGAGGTCTTGGAGTTGTTTGCGGAGGGCCTCATTTTCTGTCCTTAGTGTTTGGTTTTCTGATGTGAGCCTCTCCTCTGCAGCCAATGATCCCTCTGCCATGTGCAATCTTTGCACTTGCTCTAACCTCAGCTCTCTTTGCAGACTTCTTACCTGCTCCTCCAGAGCTGGTACGAGGGCTCCCTCTTGTTCTGTTCCTGCTTTGCTAGCTCTAGGGGTGGTCCTGAGTCTCATGATTGTCCTTTCTTGAAGTTCGACTCTTTCCCTTAGCTCAATGAGCTCATCCTTGGCTGCCTCCAGCTCATCTTCTATTCGCTCCTTTGCTTCCTGTGAACTTGTTACCTCTCTTGAAGCTTCGGCTAGTTGGAGTATCAAGCCGTCTCTCTCGTTTTCTGCGTTGTAGAGTGATGCTTTATGACTTTCAGATTCAGTCATAGCATTCTCTAACTTCTTCTGCAACTCTGCTTCCTTTTGTTTTGCTGTCTCAAGTGCTACTTCCTTTGCTCTGGATCTTTCTTTAATCTTGCTGAGCAGTTCATGCACCATGTGCATGTCTTTTTCATCTTCATCTGTCAACTTGACAGCTCTTTCTGCCACCACCTCCAATGGCTTCGGCTCGTCCATTTTTTCTTCACTCTCCATTGTACCCTTTGTCTTTTCTTTCGTCCCTTTCCGATCATCTTGTTTCCGTAGGGATATCCCATAAACTGCCTCCAGGGCCTCTTCTTCACTGTATCCTATCGCTACCAGATCCTCGTAATCATCTTTCTTTTGCTGAACTGGATCTATCTTCTTTTCCTTGGTCCCGGCCTCCGGCTTTTCCATAACTTCTGTTTCTATTTCTATTGTGGTTTCCTCCACAATAATTTCCATCTTCTTCGGGCTTTGTACAACAGTAAAAGAGGGCTGATTGTCCTCAGTCATCTTGGCTTTCCCTTTGTTTGCTTGCCCGTCTTTCTCTTGAGGATCAGCAGACTCATCTACTTTCTTCTTCCCCTTGTCGTCCTTTTGCAGCTCAGCTTTTAAAAGCTGTACTTCCTCTTCAGTATAAGGCTCGACAGGTTGCTGCTCCAATATGGCCTCCGACTCCTCATAAGCTCTAATATATTGATCATATTGATCAACATGTGGCCTGGCTGAGCTGGTTTCGACTTTACTGGGGTCTGGCACCCACATTTCTTCGAAGTCCCCCTTTAGAGCTCTTTCCGCTCTAAACTGCTCCACCAGCCTTTCCATTCTTGCGGCTTTTTGACTTTTGGTCTGCTTGGGATCGGCCTTCTTCTTCACTTTCTTCTTGAGCGGCTCGTCCACGGCCTCTTCAGGTTCTGAAACTATTTCTAGTTTTCTGTGTGCTCTTGTGGACGCCCTCTTGGATACTTCTTGCTGTTCTTCCTCCTCATCTGCTTCTCTAAGCCACTCATTCTGGGAGGGAATCCGTGGCCCTTGATCTCTAGCTCCAATAGCTTCATAAGCTATTCTTGTTAGGATTTCTCCTCCTCCTATGTACTTTGGTTTCTGGTTGTGCATGGCGATTACTTGCTCGTGGATGTATTGAGCATAATTCACCTCTTTTGGCACGTTGCTCTTCAGTGCCCATGTGATGGTTGTCGCAATGGCATGGGGTGGTGTAGTATACTTCTGCGGTCTTTTACTGCACACATGGAAAAACTGGTTGTATAACCGGGAAAGGGTTGCCGCTCGTTGATCTGCCATATCTCCGTAGGTTGTATTTTGTTTCTTTGATCCATAGACCTCTATGGCCTCCCTTCTTTCTCTGACAGAACTTCCTTTGTTGTGCAGCTTCAGTGCATCTGCAATGAGCTGTGGAGTGATCTGTACTTCCACTGTTTCTCCATCCATGGCTGTCAACGTGGCTTTCCCATCCTTCTGAATGGATGTTGCCAACTCATACACTCTTCTTGTGTCTACACCTGATGGTCTCGAGGTGAAGAACCTGTGTAAGTCAGCCTTTTCCAGGTATCTGCTTATGTTCTCTGATCTGCTATAATCCACTAATTCTCGTGGGATCATAGGTACATCGACCGATTGCCCTTGAGGATCTCTGAAAGTCCCCTGGTAGATCTTTATTCCCTCTTTTTCTAGTACTGCTTCCTCCACCCAAGTCTTGGTTGGCTTGAGGGTTTCTGTTGGAATATCAAAAGGTTCTGCCTCTGCAAGAGCATCCTTGATGGTTGGTCTTTTTCTCTTAGTTGTCGATGACTTAGCGGAATCCATGGATCCTGTAACTCCAATTTCAGAAGTTAGCGTCTTTTTAGTACTGAAAGCCGAAATGAAGCTTTTAACTATTCAAATGACTTGAAAATTGAAACATGAGCTATTCAGGGCCTAAGGGTGCAATGTAGGTGAAAAAATATGCAAACTGGGCTCAAAAACATGCTTGAGACATCATACGCGTATGATGTCTTTTGTGTCAGAATGACTTCATATTGGTTGTGCTTGTAGCTGATAGTGTATACATGAGTATCATATGCTTGGATTTGAGTTTGGATCCCATTTGGTCAAGTTTTGGCCAGTTTAGTCCAGTTCAGGCTCTTGGCAAAATTTTGAAAGGGAAATGGATTTTATGATCCAAATTTGGTAAAACTTGGTGGATTACCTTCAAATGGCATGTAGAACACTTCTGTTTGGTGGTTGAAGCCCTGAGGTGCCAAAATCACATAGTGAGACATCATACGCGTATGATGTCTTTTAGTGCATTTTTGGACCAATTTTCTCTATAAGCTTGGATTTGGCTTTAGATAGGCTTATTCAGTGGATTTATCAAGTTTGGATAGATTTTGGACTAAAAATGGCTCTGGAGACATCATACGCGTATGATGTCTTTTTCATCAATTTTTCATGGGATTGGTTCTGTGGACTCTCCATGTGCTAGTGAAGGACTGTTTATACTCAAATCTTGGTTTGGACTTGAATATGTTGGATTTGGGACAAAAATAGGCTTTGTATGAAGGATTTTCTCTTAATTGGGCTAATGGGGTGATCCACTTGACCAAATGGTTCCAAACTTCATATGTAGCATGTATTAGATATATATAATGGATGTATGATGACAAATGAGCATTTTTGGCTCTGTAAGTGCAAATAGACATCATACGCGTATGATGTCTTTTGTGTCAAAATGGTGCTTTTTGGTTCCAGATAGCTTGTAGATGTGTTAATCAACAATCCTACAAAGTTTCAATGAGTTTGGAGTTATTTTGACAAAATTAGGACCAAAAATCAATTTTATGGCCTACTTTGCGTCTTTTTGGTTTTCCTTGGGTTTTCTAACTCCAATTCTCATGATACTTGGTTCATAGGATGTGATTAACATGTGGAATGAGGCTATGCACTCAAATGTTGAAATGGATGTGAAAATCATGCTGTGAGACATCATACGCGTATGATGTCTTTTCTTGAAATGTTGGTCTTTTTGTGCAAAGAATGCTTTGTGCTAGTGCCCTAAGCCCTGCTAACTAGTTTTCAACTTAAAAAGTCATCAGTTTAGCTAAAAAGCCCCCTTATAGGCATTTCAGTCTCCGAAGTCGTCTTTTTGCCTTGGAGTTGAATTTCTTCAACTTTTCTTCTCGAGAGTTGCATTTCCAGCTCATTGGATATGTTGTGAAGCCACCTATTTGGTTGAACTTGACTTTGGCTCCCCGTTCTCCATCTTTCTCCATTTGGTTGCCCGAAAGCGTCTTTTTCACCATCGGTAAGTGAATCAGATTTCTTTTGGGTTTTGCTTGCAAACATAAGTCATCCATGTATATTTGAAGCTGCTTGTGAAGTTTCATGTCATTTGGTTGTCAATTTTAGCCGTTATGCCAAAATGACGCTTTGTGTGTCCGCCGCCGAATCGGTTGTTCCGACCTACTTTTGGTGATCCAAACCCGGAGATACGCCATGGTTGCATTGCCCTCGATGTTGTTAAGCTTCTTGAGAAGTTTTGTGTCGTTCCGACAACTTTTTTCTGTTTGCCTTTTGCAGGCTCTGTTGACCTAGGGTTTTTTCAGTCGTTCTTTCTCGAGCTTTGAGTGTTAGAAACTCATCTCCTATACTAGGGTAACCCACCTCTAAGTTCTTGCAAGGTTTGGTTAGGCGGTTGTGCCCCTACCTAGCGTTCTTCCCCATTCCCCGTCTGCTCTTGTTTCTTGGTTTTGGTGAGTTTTCGCGACAAAAGTTAACGATAAGCATCAAAAGCTTATGGCAACGAGTCTACCTCTCATGTCTGGTGTCCTCTGAGCTCTCGTAGCAGTCGTAGAAGGCGGTAGAAGGTCGGATGCTCCTGTGTGCTCTTTGCTCTCTCCAAGAAGGTAATAGTGGAAATGAGCTTGATAGTGAAGTGAAAAATACTTAACTTCGGGCTTCCCGGATCACTTGTTACCAAATTTGACATGTGCTCCTATCTCGTCGTGAAATGCACTTTAGGATTTGAAATTTCTCAATTCGGACTCCTTTTGACCTGTTTCTGAGAAATCTGTCCACTTTGCCAAAATATTGTCATTTCGGGCTTTCCGCAACTTTTTCAGAATTGTACCCAATTTTTACCATGGGTTGCCCTTGTCATTAGGACCATCACCGTCTATTCTTTTCTTTTTTCCGATCTCATTTCACCTGCTTTTTTAATTTTCTTTTATTTTTATTAAGAAAATCATAAAAAATAAAGGAAAATAGCAAATTGAAGCCAAAAAATTACAACCATACACGATAAATAGCTGGTAACCCTGTGTATATGAATATACACTTCTTTGTGATTTCTGGACTTAGATTACCACTTTTTTCCACTTTTTAGCTCCAAAAACACTCTTATTTAGTGATATTTACACGTCTAGAGACCCAAATTCATCATTTGATCTCTTCTTGTTGCAAAACAAGGTATATAAGGGCATAAATATTATCAATATTCGCAATCAAACATAAAAAATTTGCAAAATCATGTAAGACACTGTCCTTGTAATATAATTTTTGTTTTTCTTTGTTTTTTCCGCTTGTAGCTGCTGTGTAGCTCCTGTATACCTCCCCCCCTCCTAGTCTGAGTCCTCCTGGACGACTATGAAGTGTCTGTTTTGGTCATAAGTTCCCAATGTAATTGTAGAGCGATGATACAACAGTCTTTCCAATAAAGCTGCTCTTTGTTTGATTGAAGGATTGGTGGTCGGGTTTTGGGTTGGTTTTGGCACTTCGGTAGTAGAATCAGTAGATGGATTCTTCGTTACCTTGTTGTCTTTTTTCACAATCCAAATCTGCTTCCGCTTTGCTTGTGCTTGCCACAAACTCTTTGCGACCCAAACCTGCTTTGTTCTGTGTGTTGATTTCCTTGCCTTGAAATACCTAGGAGTTTCCGTTGATTGTATTGAAGGGAGTTCCTGTTTACAAATCTTTGGGATCCAAATTTGCTTGCTATAGCTTTGTGCCGTCATGACCTTCTTTGGAATCCAGATCTGTTTCCCTGTCCTTGATTGTCGGGGATCACTCTGTTGTCTGGTATTGAAGACTCTGTTTGTGTTTTCTGGCATCACCTTTTTTGGTCTCCATACCAACGTTGGCTCCGTTTTATCCCAAGGTTGAACTGTTATATTATTGCTTGTCTTCCTTATCCAATGTCGAGAGTTCCTCGTCGACGAGCAATTCAGTTGTGTAGAAACTTTTGGTTGCCATTGCTTCTTCTTTTTCTCTGTTTGTTGTTTGCCCTTGTTCGTGGATTTTTCCTTTGGAGGTGGCTCTGCTCCTTTGGTGAACTTAACTGATTGACTTTCACCTTCGTATTTGATAAGCACTGATTTAGAACTCCAGTCAATCATTGCATTGTATTGCTTCTGCCATGGTTGTCCTAGCAATAATGGATGTTGTGTAGCTTGGTCTTCAACCACGTAAAACATATGAGGATACACATATTGGTTAATCTGTATATGTAAAACTGTGCATCCGACAGTTTTGATTGAATTCTCAGAGTAACTCTTTAACTCTTGCTTGGCAGTTTGTAGTTTAGTGTCATTTGTCAATTGTCTATACAAACTGAGTGAAAGTAGGTTAGCTTGAGCTCCTGAATCCAATAGTGCTCTGGCTTTGATTTGGTTGGTCCCTACTTTGCATTCAATGATGGGTTCTTCTTTGTCATTCCCCATTTCTGTTATACTGACTGCGTTTATTCGTATTGCTCCTTCATTGCGCTGTTTCTGACGCAGTAGTCTTCTTTTCTCCATTCTTTCCTTCGCCTCGGCTTGCGCTTCCTCCTCAATCTTTTTCTTTTTCTGGACCGCAGCTTTTCTTGATGTATTTTGAGAAGCATGTCTTGTGTTAGCGGCAACAGATACTTTTTCACTCTGCATCCACTAATCCAATTGGGCATTTCTTCTCCGTCTAATGTAGCAAGCTTGACGGCTCCACTTGGTGATAGATCTTTAATCACCAGAGGACCCATCCCTCGCTTTTTAAGCTTCTTAGCATGCTGTTTCAGAGTGTAAACTAGGACATAGTCCCCAACTTTAAACTCTTTAGTCCGCACATGCTTATCAAAAAATTCCTTTTGTCGTCTTTTTTGAGTGTAGATGGAAGCTACTGCTTTTAGGCGAAGCTCATCTAGCTTTTCCAGGTCATCTATTCTATCAGAGAGCTCGTGCCCTGTCCACTCTAGATCCTTAGCCACCCTTAAGGTTGAAATCAAGAATTCTAGTGGTAAGATAGCATTTAGCCCAAAAACCATGTTATATGGGGTCGTTCCTATTGATGTTTTATATGCTACCCTATATGCCCATAATGTTGAATGCAACTTCTGGTCCCAGTCAGTTCTCGATTTAGATACAATCTTCGTAAGGACCGTGCATATGGTTTTGTTTGTTGCTTCAGCTTGTCCGTTTGCTTGTGGATGATACGGGGCTGATTTCCTATGGATTACCATGAATTCATCAAGAAGGATCTCTATCACTTCATTTATGAAATGTGTGCCTCGATCACTCACAATTTCTATTGGCAATCCATATCGTACAAAGACGTATTCATACAGAAATTGTGCCGTGGTCCTGGCATCTGCTCTTTGAGTTGCCTTTGCTTCGACCCACTTTGTTAGATAGTCTGTAGCCACAACGATGTATTGTGCATGAGTCTTATATGCAGGAGGTGAAATGGGTCCGACATAATCAATCCCCCATTTTGCAAAAGCCCTTGCCCCCATCATTGGTCTAAGCGGCATATCATCTCTTTTAAGTGGTACTTTGGTCCGCTGACAGTCATCACACCGTTTAACGTATTCCTCAGCGTCCATATGTAATGTTGGCCACCATATTCCTGCGGCTAAGACAAATTTTGCTGTCTTATCACCTGAGAAATGGCCTCCACCTACTCCTCCATGAGCTTGCTCCAGGATTATCACATACTCAGACTCTGATGCGCAAATCCTAAGCTGGTTGTCTTTACCTCTCTTATAGAGTTGATCTCCTATTAAAGCGTAATCTCTAGCTTCTATCTCTACAGATTTCTGACGAGCTTTTGACGTTCCCTCTGGGAAAGTTCTATTTGTGAGATATTCAACAATATACTGACTCCATTCTGGAGCGATCATTATCTGATATAATGTTGAATACTTGGCTGGCGGTTTTGATGAACATACAATACATACAGTGACATATTCATGTACGCTTTCTTTCATTCCTGGCCAATAGACTCCCAATTGTAACAAATTCCTATATGTGTTCTTCTTGAACAATGAAATGCACATTCCTGAACATGTGCTTCGCACAGATATATATTATATTCCTCAGGATTGATGCATAGTCGTAAAACATGATCATTTCCCAATTGATACAACCTTCCTGCAATCAATTGAAGATTCTTGGATTGCTGAATAGCAATATGTTTCAGGTTGTATTCTCTTCTATCGAACTCTCCTCCATAGGTTAATAGGTCAACGACATTTTGAGACCACTTAGGTATCATTTCTATGTTGAACAAGTACGCGTCTGGCATGTCGTCATCTACTCCTATAGGGTCTTCTCCATTCGTCAATCGCGAAAGATGATCAGCTCTAAGATGTGTTTTCCTTTCTTTACTACTACCGTGAAGTCGAATTCCAGTAAGATAATGAACCATCTCACTATTCTCCCGGTATTGCATGGTTTATTCACTAGGTAGAGCAAGGCTTGGTGATCCGTAAAAAACACAAACTTGTTGGCTAGAAGATAATGCCGAAATTTCTTCACAGCATAGATCATTCCTAATCCCTCTCGCTCTGTTGTGGTGTAATTCTTCTCTGCATGGTTGAGCTGTCGACTGGCGTAACAGATAGGAAAATCCATGTTTCCTTCTTCTGGCTGAGCCAGAATGCATCCTATTGCATATGCAGAAGCATCTATGTGCACATGGAATATCTTCTCCCAATCTGGTGATTTCAAACTGGAGCAGTAATGAGTGCCTCTTTCAATTTCTTGAATGATTCCTCACACTCCTCTGTCCATTCAAAGTTCACTATTAGCCTGTAAAGTGGTTGGCCTATTATAGCGTACATGTAAATGAATCGTCTATAATATCCACAATGTCCCATAAAGCTCTGTACTTGTTTCGCATTGGTTGGTCTAGGCATATCCACTATAACTTTTATCTTCTCTAAATCCGTGGATATTCCGTTTTGTGAGACAATATGTCCCAGAATTCTGCCCTGTCGGACCATAAACACACGTTTCTCAGGATTGAGACAAATGCGATATGTCCTACATTTCTCAAATACTTTTCTTAGGTGTTCTAGATGCTCATCTCTCAGTAGAGAATGTACACATAAGTCATCCATGTAGATTTCTAGAAACAGCCTTAAGTATTCTTTGAAAGCATGCGTCATCAGCCTCTGGAAGGTTGCGGGAGCATTGGTTAGACCAAAAGGCATAACCCGATAAGCATAAATTTCCCACTCCGTTGCAAAAGCTGTTTTATGTTGATCTTCCAATGCTATGGCTAGCTGGTTATATCCTGAAAAACCATCAAGAAAGGAGTATGCTGTTTTCCCTGATACACGCTCTAGAACATGATCAGTTATCGGCAGGGGATAATTGTCCCTGATTGTTTCAGCATTCACCTTCTTTAGGTTGACACATACTCGGAGTTTTCCGTTCTTCTTAGGTACTACCACAATCGGAGATACCCAATCAGTGTGTTCAATCTCGTATATGAATTCAGCTTCCATTAGCTTATCTATCTCTTCTTTGATTCGCTTAGCAAACGTATCATTATATGTGTATGGTCTCTGTCTGCTAGGCTTTGCGTCTTGTTTCAGTGGGATTGTGTGTTGGCATATCGATGGGTCAACTCCCTTTAAGTCCTTATAAGACCATGCAAACACATCCCTATACTCTCTGAGAAGACTCAAAAGTCTCTCTTTCTCGCCTGGAGACAAATCTGTGGCTATGTACACCGGTCTAGGTGGCTCACCTGGAGCTGCTAAATCAACTTTTTTTGCATCCTCCGGTCCGTCATAAGATTCGTTCTCCTTCCTTCTCGAATAGGTGGGGTTAATATCACCTTCCTATCCTCTATTGTGAATTTCCTATAGTGAGAGGGAACATCCATGTTTTCCTTGATTTTGGCGTTTTTGTCCTCTCCACTCTCAATTTCTGTCGTCCAAACTTCTTTCAGAGTTTTTTTGAGCTCTCTGTACTTGTTTCTACGTTCTAGCTTGGACTCCGTGTGTTCTCTGTTGCGCTTGTTCTTTTCTGATTTTTCTGTTTCAGTTTTCGTTCCATTATTTTGAACTTGATTTCTTGAGCCTCTTTTGTCTTTTCGTAAGCTCTTTTGATCACTGCCTCTCATTCTTCCAGAAATCTTATCCTTAACACAATCTTCAGCCTTTACTAGCATTAGGAATTGATTTTTTCCTCTTATTCTAGGCATCGGATTGGTTCTAACCCCTTTTGTTTTTCTCTTTGCTCTATAGCGTTTCTGGCGTTGTTTAGTTTGGTTCGGAAAATCATAAAATCGGACATCCGTTATAGTTTCTTCGTTTCCGCTTGAATTGTCCGTTGAATCGTTGTCTGCTTCATTTCCCCACTCTGGATGATTGGGAATGTCGTGAAACACCTCTTCTTCATCTTCCTTTTCCAGTGTATCATTCTTTTCAGTTTCTTTTTTGAGTACAGTTCTCAACATGAAATACGGAACTACGTCGTACCCGTCCTTGTCGCAAAATTTTGTTGTGGGACCATCCGGAATTGCACAAACATCTAGGGTTGCTAGAATGTGTGTCCATTCTAATGGTTCAAACGTGTCCTCTGGAAAGGGTTCTCCTACGTAAGTTTCGTCTTCGATAGCCCTTTCTAAAACACATTCTTCTCGTTTTAGACTTCCACATTTCGAAGCTCCACACATCCATAACTCCTTGGGTTTACCTAACCAAGCTGGAAATTCGGATCCCGCCAAGGTAGCTGAATCAAATTCCTCTACCGGTGTTCGGTTCACATCTTTGTAACTATGGTCTTTCAAGTTCACACGTGTAGTGGTTTCCATATTTCTCAAGTATATGTGATCGTAGCCCCAATCTTGGACCATTTTCAACTGTCTCATGAATGGTCTTCCCAATATGATATCATAGTTATTCTCCTTGGCAAAATCGACAATAGCAAAAGTATGTTCGTATTCAATGCCGCAAGAAGTCACTACAACTTTCTCTAATAACCCCATAGGTTTCTCCATGTGTCCATCTGCTAATTGGAGTTTCAACCTAGTCTTCCTTATTGCTGGTTTCCCCCATTTTTTCCAGATTTCTTTTGTAGCAATGGCTACCCCAGCTCCGCTGTCTAGTATTGCCATTGTGTTCACTCCTTGGAATTCAACTGGTAAGGTTGTATTCCCCTCTTCACCTTCGCAATACTCTCCGACCTTGTTTAAGGGTACAGGCTTAGCGTTCTTTTGTGGCTTGCTCAGCTCCTCAATGCTCTCTTGCAATCTCGATGTTGGATCTTTTATCCCGAATTTCTCCAAGCATTTTCCTACAGTGGTCCACATATTTGGTCTTAGCCTCAAAAGCTCAGCTAGAGTGATAGTGCATGTCACTGGTGTTGACAAAATCTCTATCAATCCTTGCGAGTCCATGACTTTTTTTGATGAGATTTTTTGTGAGGGAAGTGCTCTAATCTCGGATTTTGCTTCATACTCTCCTAAGTATGAAGGTAAGGTTTTCAGTGAATGAGGTTTGCTCTCCATTGTTCTAACAGAGCCCCCATCTCCCCAGTAAGATTGCAGATCCAAGTCCACTTGAGATCCTGCCTCAAATTCCACTATGGGAGGATTCCTGATGTCCTTTTCCCAATTTGTCTGATTAGCTTGGCAACTTAGCTCGTTTGCAAAGTTTGCCTCTCTCACTTGTTTCCAAAATTCATTGTAATCCTCATCTCTTTCGTAACTCCTCTGTATGACTGGATGAAAACTCTCTATCTCCTGATCGGTTGTGTTCAATACTATGCGGTCATCCTTTTGTGTATTTTCAGGCTTTTGTGCACTGGGAGTCTTTTCAGCTACCCGTGAAACGATAGTCTCTTGCTGAATTGGGTTTTCCTTTCCACAATTCATTGTTTCTTTTGGTGGTTCTAATAAGGCTTGTGCAGTCTCGATCATTCTCTGGCACATTTCAAGTCTCTGCTTTTCCAATTCCGCGTTTGGGTATGTCATCCACCTTTGTTCTTGTGTTTGGTTGTTCTTTAACCTAGCTTCGTAAGCTCTCATCAGTGCGTCCAATGGTTCGTGTACCTTGTCGACTAGCACTGATCCCCCGGAGCTTAAGCTCGTTGTTTCTTTGATACTCTTTTGTTTCGTTCTTTCCGGGCTCATCTCTCGTTTCCCGTTTTGACTCTCAAGTTTTTCTAATCTAGCTTTAGTTTGCTTTAGTTCCTCAGCTAGAATAGAGTCTTCACGTTCTTTTCTCAACTTCATGCGTGCTTTTCGAGCTTTCCATGTGTTTTTCTGACTCCGCTGTCCTTGACTAACTACGTCAGTCGCTAACTTTCCATTCTCAGGTTCTCTAGTGGTTTTCTTAGCTTGAGCTCTAGTAACAACTTGCGTTGGTATCAGAGTTTCATTTTCAGATCCACTGCTGGTAGGAATAGTTTCTAGCATATTCAATGTCGTCTTTTGCACTTTGTTTGGATTCTTTGAACAATCCTCAATGAAGTGAGAAACCCCACACTCAGTGCAATAAGCGTTAATTCTAATGATTTCCGTATGTGGGCAAACATTCATCAGATGGTCACCTCCACACTTGTAACATGGTCCTAGTGCTGGTCTTGGTCCCATTTGATTCGTCCTTTGTGGGTAGGATGGTCTTTGTCCTGTTAACCCTCCATGAGCTATGAACATCAATGTTCTTGCGTCCAAATTGTATCTCTCTTCATCAGAAGCACTTGTAACTGTTGGTGTTCCAACATTCCCCATCATGCCCCATGGTTCTGGTTGTTTTGGTTCTTCTGGTGGGTAATACACTGTCGGCGACATGTGTGCACCCGATTCTTCGTAATAGGCTTGAACAGGCACTAAGGCTTGTTCTTCCTGATTCTCTAAGGTTGGTGCATATCTAATGCCCACTGGTCTTGCTCCTGGTAAAGGTGGTTGTTGTCCCAATACCGGTTGAGGTCTTTCTATCCCCATAGGTCCAGGTACATTTCCCGTTGGGTATCGAGGCACTGGATGTACTTGAGGTGGTGCTAATTGAGCAGGAGGTGCATACTGGCGCTCCCTTACATACCCTTTGTTGTAATAGCACTCCTCTGTTGGATGATTTGTCCATTTTTGTTCAATAGCACACCATTTCAGTGTTTTTGGCAATGGTTTTTGGTATGGTGCCATCCTTTTTAGAGCATCTTCTATCATTTGCTCTACATTTGGCATGGTTGTTGTTTGAACATTCTTTTTAGTGGTAGTCTCGCTCGCTACGGAGGAGGAGCTACTGGATGCAAAATCTGTATCCGCTGACACCTCTCCATAAACCGTACAGTTATCCACTAAGTACAATGCCTCTCTCGTTACTTGCTCGAAACTTGTACAAGCTTTCAAGTGCAAGTCCTTCTTGAGAGTGTCGTTCCTCAGTCCCTCAATAAAGAGAACAGATAGTCTGTCATCTTGTGGTCGTTCACGTACTGGACATCTCTCAATGTATTGTTTGAAGCGAAGTGAAGCTTCCTTCACTTTTTCGTGTTCTCTCTGTTTAAAAGCATATATTTGTGAGACCGTATTGTGCTTAATCCCTCGTTTTGAGAATTCCTCAGCCAACTCTCTTAGCAAATGGTCAATGTCATGGAATCCCCCTATGTTCATTGGTTGAAACCATGTCAATGCAGTACCTTCTAGAGTAAGACCAAATCCCTCGTATTGTGTATGGAAATCTGTTATCTGCTCAGCTCTTAAGACTTGCTTAAAGAGTGACACATGTGCATACGGATCTCCTGAACCACCATACTTCTTTGGCATACACTTGGCTACTTGAGATGGTCTCATACGTCTATGATCTGCTACCAATCTCATTGCTCCTGTGTCTCGGCTAAAGCTTTCTCTAGCATCATGGACTTCATGGGTTACCCTTGTCGGTTCCCCTGCCCTGAATCTACTACTAGGAGGTAAATGCGATGGTTCCGCTTCAAACCTTGGACCTGGCGTGGTATAGGTGGGGATTGGAACTGCACTACCTCGATTCGTCTCCATTGACTCTCTGGAATGTAATGATCCCATTGGTCCGGGCTTCGATTACTGAGGTTGACTGAAAGAGTCAGCAACCTGAGTTCTTTGTCCTCCTGTTGTCATTGAGTTTTGCACTCCAGTTGTTGGTGCTGGTCTATGTGAGCTAGAAGTAACATAATACTGATGTAGAGGTCCCCCAAAGTATGTATCTCCTTCTAATTCTTTCTTGCCCATTGTTGAGTATTGCCTGCCATACTTATCGTAAGCGGCAATTTTCACTTCCGATCCCTCTGTGTAGGTAAAGACATAAAGTCTTTTTTGGTCTGTCAACTCTCTGGTGTAGGGTTCTTCACATCTATAATAGAGATCTTGCTCCCCATTATTATATTTGTATAGCCCCACATAGATGTTATCAGTGTTGATCCTTGTAGTTTCATTCTCTCTTCTTAACCTCGCATTAGGGAAGTTCATTATTGGTGCTTTCTCCTCGAGTTCTTCATCTATTTTGGCTTTGGTGCCCATCAATCCCCACTTGTCCACAATGTTAGGGTTTAGGACTACCAAGTACATGGTACCCTCGTCATCGAGATATCTATCTCCACTATAGCTCACAGGCACTAAGTCCTTGAACTCACTAGGTCTATCTTCTATCTTTACACAATAGCGGTCCATTCCATCTTTGTAGATCTTGGCACCTTGCTCATTGTCGTGCTGGTATTTTATGAACAGTAGCTTCATTGTGGCGGAAGGGTTTGATGATCCTGCTGCCATATTTTCTCTGTTGTTCCTTTTCGAGTGTTCCAAGTTTTCAGTGAAAATCTCGTAAGATCTCTCCGAAGAAGTATCAGAGACACTTCCTTCAAAGATCGGCTCTAATGGTTGCACCCAACTTTGGTTTACACTTCCCTCGGTTGATATGACACTTGCTGGTTCCCCTTGTTTTGGTTGATTATTCCGGAGATTCCTGCCCGATCTCAAATTCATCAATTCCCCTAAAGGACTGTAGCTTTTCCGTCTCGGCAATTTGTTTTCCCTAAGTTTTTGTGGTCAGAATTGATCCAAACTGACTGATACTTGGTCAATTGTTTAATCTTGTCAGTTGGACAACTTCTGTTTCATCAAGTGAGAATTTTGTTGCAGTTATGCTGAAAAAGACATTATACGCGTACGATGTCTTTTTTCACAGATTTTGTCTATTTTGGTTATGCTCACTCTCAATGGCCCCTTTATGCTCTGTTCACTCACAAAATTCAGTTTGAACTCTGTTTGAGCAAGCTATGGCTAGTTCAGGCTTTTCTTGGCAATTTTCTGCTTTTGACTTGTTTTTTTTTTTTTTTGGGTCAATTGTGATCCAAATAGGATGAAACTTGAAATATAACCTCTAGACAGCTATTACAATGGATCTGTGTTAGCAAAGTATCAAAATATGTCCAAAATTAGGTCAAAGACATCATACGCGTATGATGTCTTTTTCATCAATTTGGGTCCAAACTTGATATTTATGCTTTCTACAGTGTTTGTAACAATCTTGTCAGGTCAGATTTCAAAAATAAGCAGTGGAAGTGCCAAAAGACATTATACGCGTATGATGTCTTTTTTCACAGATTTTGACTATTTTTGGTTTTAAGCCTTCTCCAATGTTTATAATTGAGTTTCAAGTGTTTTTGTCAGGTTTGAATGTAAAAACAAGATCTGAATCCAAAATTTCCTATTCTTTGCGTTTCTTGGACTCCGACTTGTCTTTTTGGGTTTCTTTGAGTGTTAATGCTCTTATTTTAAGTTGATCTTAGGGTAAAACCCCCCTTCTAAACACTCAGGCAATGTCAAATTTTCAATTTTAGTCTCTGTTTAGGTCCTAAGACATCATACGCGTATGATGTCTAAAGTTGCAGATTTCCAGTTTTTCAGCACAGAACTCTTCCAATAGCTCTTTTAAGTGCTCAGCAACAATCAGTTACACAGAAAATTTTTCTGAACTTTGTTTATTGCATATTTCACTACCAAAGCAACTTTTTTAGTGATCTAACATGCAATCAAACACATCAAGCAAATAGAACACCAATTGATAGCTCTAGATCAGGATCAAATCAGGCCCTACCTAAGCTACTTCTAATCATAAAATGGATTTTTTTGCAATTGAAAATATAAAGAGATTTACTACCACACAAGGAGTAGCAAATGCTTTTTATGTCAACAACCACTTAAACACCATCAAAAACAATCTAATCTAAGCTAAACTAAAAATACTGTCAACGCGGAAGACCCAGGAATACCCCACTTCCTAGTATCTCTCGAGACCTTCGGAGTCCACCACTCCTCGATCTTTTCTAACTAAAGTATACAAAGTAGTTTATACGACTCACCTCGTAGGATTAGTCTAAGGTCACCTACTTAGGGCTCTCGTCCCCGGCAGCGGCGCCAAATGTTAAGGCGGTTACGCCGCTAGCGGAAGCTAAATAGCGAGAACTCAACCAACAACAGAATTTGTCAGACGAGGACGGAGCTTGACCCGCAGGCGCATGGAAACAACTAGGTGGGTGTCAAATCACCTACTCGACCTTCTAAAGACAATCACTACTAAGGAAATCAAATCTAAGTTCTAAAATACGCAAGTGACTGAAATCCGTACTACGAACGAATGCTATACGAAACAAGATCTAGAATCATCGAATCGATCTCAAACTCAAGGGGAAGTCTATACACTAGGTAAGAACAACACCCTAAAGACTTGAACTGCAAAATCAACCTATAACCACTCCGTGCGGTAAACGCGTATGAAGACAGGCCGAAAAATACAGGTGACCGAAACTTGACCCCGATGGTACTAATGTGTAGCTCTACTCGTTGTGGTTCTATAGATATGCTGCACGCTCTATTCCGACACACGAGTTGGGAGAAAACTCACACCGAAGCTCGTAGGAACTTACCACACATAGAAGCCGATAGCGCGCACTCTTGGTATCTGTGCGTAGCTCTCACCGTTGCTAACACAATGGTGGTGTCGCTTCTCCAATGGCGGCCCCGTAGCTCGCGTAGCAAGAAGATAAGACTCTCTCTCTCTCTCTCTCTCAGACACAGTCACGGCGCTCAAAAACTCCCTTTGATTAATAATTGAATCTCCTTTTTAGGTTACAAAACTTTGGCTTATATACCTCAGCCTTGGAGGTGAGAACATCTCTAATTATTTACATCAGCAGGTGAAATTACGTCGGGATTACAGGCTGGAAACTCAATTGAGTCCCGTTACTTAATGAATGGCTCAAATCAAAATTAATGTCGGAAAGACATTTATTACAATCCATGGTTACAAAATGATGGGTGTGAGCAAAAATGTGGTTGGGATCCTCTGCTGGCTCAACAGAGACCCTTTTTCTTTTGTGTTCAGGAGGGGATGAAAGTTCAGGAGTGGGTGGTGGTGACTTGGGCTCCTCAGGGCTTGGCATGAGGAACTTGGCAGGGGTTGGTGCTTTGGGCTCCTGAGGAGTGGTTGGCTTGGGTGACTTGGCAACCTTCTTTGGCAACTTGAATGGTAGCTTGAAAGGTGAGCTAGGTGCCTCCCCCTTACTGTTCTTAGCTATACAACACGTTTGAACCTTGAATTTCAATGGGGAGTGGAATAAATGGCCCTTTGTATCCGCTCTTCTTTTTGCAGGGCTCTTCTTCTTGGTGGGACTCTTCCCCTTTTGGTAGGACTCTTCTTGGCATGGCTCTTCTTTGTAGGACTCTTCTTCTTATGATCCCTTTTCTTTGAAGGGCTTTTCTTTGTATGGATCTTCTTTGCATGACTCTTCTTCTTGTGATCCATTTTCTTTGCATCCAAACCCTTGGTGGCTCTACCTTTCTTTGGTGGCAAAGGAGATTCTGGATCATTTGAATTTATTGATCTTTCCAAAACCATAAAAACAGCCTTCTCTCTCACCCACGTGACCCACGACTTTGGATAGTCATGCAACTGAACCAAATAGAAAAAGAAATTAAAGGACATGAGTACATACACACATAGTTAAGAAATCAAAATAAATAAATGGCGCATGAGATACACACTTACAGTGAGTGTAGTCATCCTGCACCTTGACTCAAGATATCTCCATGCATTGGCAAGCACCCTCCATCCACAAGATGTTGAGTCTGTTTGTAAAGGCACTTTTTGATTGTAGTACTTGAAACCTTCTATATTGTAATCCTTATTTGTGGTACTCAAGTGACCGATGATAAGTTTGGCATCACTGCAAGAAGACATCAATCAAAAAGCTACTAATGGAAAACAATGGGCCATCAAGCATAGATCATACTTCATACTTACAATTTACTTCTCCCATGGATACTTGACAATGAATTCATAAATATAATATCTTTCTCCAAAAGATTGAAGATAATAAGACTCCAATGTCCTCTACAAAAAATAACAATTAGCTAGGAATACCACAAAATGTTATAAATAACATGTTAGGAGTTAAGATTTACCCTTCAACATAGGGGTATATTATGTAACTACAGGTCAGCATGTTAAAATCTTCAAAAAAACTTGAAAGGCTTCCTTGCTTGTTAAAAAGGCATTGTGTCGTTAGAGGGATTTACCCTTCAACATAGGGGTATATTATGTAATTGCAGGTCAGCATGTTAAAAAAACTTGAAAGGTTTCCTTGCTTGTTAAAAAGGCACTGTGTCACTAGAGGATCAAGTATGGAAATTTGCATAGTTATAGCCTCTGGAAGATCCCTCATAAGACACCTGAAAAAGAAAACACATCCCCCAATGAGGCCCTTGTGCCGCACATGCACTAATAATTAGCAAAGGGGCAACACATACCTGAGACAGATAAAGAGCACAGTATCACTAAGCTCAATGTTGGGGTTTACAAGCATACTTGTGTCTTGAGGGAATATGTCACAGTACACCTCATCATCCCCACACAAGGAGACATCCACAACCATTTGGCCTGTAAATTTTTCATAAAGGAGAGAGTTGGATGCTCTTAAAATTTTTTCTTGCTTTGTAAGGATAGCATCCTCTGACATCATGTATTGCTCCCTCTCAACCTCCTTGCCTGCTTTGATATCCTGGGCCTTTCTTGTCTCATACTGATGTGTAACATCTTCAACGACAACCCCTGAATTTTTCTGCTACCTGGAAGGGGGGATATTTAAAATTTGGAAGGCCTTAAGATTCTCACTAGGAATAAGCTGAAGAGCCTTATCAAACTTGTACCTCAGCCTTGACACAAGCACAAATCTTTGCTCATAAGTGTGACCCTGTGAGAAAATGCAACTGCAATGTAGCTATCATTCATAAAGTCTATAAGAAAATCCTCAACAGCCTCTTGAAGGCACATCAAGGCTTGAGATTGCCACCTTACTGAAACAAAGGTTTTGATATTCATCATGCTCACAAGTCTATCTGATATCTCTTTAACAACTCTCATGAAAGGTAGCTTTGGAATGAGAAGACAAGTAGACTTTTGTGTTTTCCTTATTTCCCTTAGAGATTTGACTTGATAATTCAATCTTTTTCTAGCAGTAGGCCTCTGGCAAGGTTGTGCAGGTGGTTTTCCTTCTTTCTTTACAACCTCTGGATTGACTGATTCTTTTTGGTTGTCATCATCTTTCTCTAAATCTTTTGGGGCTTGGTAAAATTTTCTTGCAGTTTGTTTTGTCCTTGCCATTTGATAGTCGAAAACTTCTGTCTTTTGTCACAAAATTCTTCAAAACAAGGCCTGCAGAGAGGTCCAAGCGACTTTTAAAGTATCCAGAACAATGCGCAAAGAGGTCCTCCCACAGTCTGGAAGAGCTCGGTATCGCGTGGCCCCGGAATATGAAAAGATACCGCACCCTCCTCCCACAATTTGAAAGAGCTCGCTATCGCGTCGTATGGGAAGATGATGAGCTCGATATCGCGTGGCCCAAGAATATGAAAAGATACCACACGACACAATATAAGGGACTCCCACAGTCTAGAAGACCTCGTTATCGCGTCGTACGGGAAGATGATGAACTCGCTACCGCGTCGTACAGGAAAATGAGAAGATACCATAGGACGCAATAAGATGCACTCCGAGAGTGTGGAAGTACGAGCTATCGCATCGTGCGATAAATCAGGCAGAAAGGGGGTGTGTGGATGGATGAAATAACGCGAAAGAGGGTGTGCGGGTCGATGGAAGAAGAGATGCCGGAGATGCTTGAGGTACAAAATGATGCGAACGTGTTGTTTGGGAGAAGGTGAAAAATGAACACGTGACTCGAGCTTTTTATACAACGGACCATCCGTATAGTGACCATTGAAAGCATGCCACATGGCACGTGCGCATGAATGACACGTGTTCATAACGGTCATTTTTGACCTCCTTATATAAAGCTTGATCTCGTCTTTTTGTGGTGTTGTACTTTTTTGGTGCCGCACGATGCAAGAATCTGTAAGTTTTAACATCAAAGCTCTGTTTCACTTCTCTCTCAACTCTATCTCACTTCTCTCTATCCATCACTTTGGTCCTGCATGATGCAAGCATGAGTCTTTGCAAACTTTGGATCATTGCTCTATCACTTCGTTCGGGGTCCTGTGGGCGCATTCTTATCGACTGGCACGACGCGACAGAGAAAGGCCGCAGATTGTGCCTCGTGCTTGTATCACGCCGTTTGGGTTTTTCTGCCTAAACCTCTGCACAACGTGATAGAGGTAGTCCACAAATTGTGCACGGGGCTTCTATCACGCCGTTTTGATTCTTCTTCAGCCTTAGCCTCTCTGTTTTGGTCTAGCTTCTTTGCTTTGAACTTTTTTCCAACCAAATCATGAATGAAGGTCGTGAAGAGATTTTAGAGGAGAGTCCAAGTGAGAAGCTCTTGGTTGTTATCATGGATGGTGGTGACATGGAAGTTTCAACCAAGGCATATGAAATATTCAACCCTTTGTTTGATCTTGCACTTATGCTAGACTATTTGAAGGACTTTTGGTTAAAAGAATTCAAAGAGTTTGAAGAGGCAATTGAAGGCAAGTGTTTGGTTTTAGATGGTAAGATTTATTGCCATCTAACTGAATTTACTACCAACTTAATCGAGAAAGCAAAGTAACAAGGAGGCTAGGAAGATTTTCTAAGAAGACTTCATTTATTTTTCCACCAACAATTTTTTGTCAATTTCATTCAAAGCCTTGCAACCTTGTTCCAAAAGAAGTTGCCTTTCTTTTCTTTTTGTTCCTTAAAGTTGATATGCAAGGCAAAGGTGATGAAGTGAAAGATACAGACAAAGAGGGAACAAATACATATGTTTCCACAATTTTGCAGCTTGAGAAAAGTGAAATTCTAGAAGAGGAGGAAATTGATGTTGCAGCTGAGGAGCAGGAGAGTGCAAATTTTGATGTGGCTCAATTTTGAGCTAGTACTGTCATTGATGAGCCCACAGAGGAGGTAGAGGTGTCTGAGTCTTCCCTTACTGTTCCAAACCTTCCCTACTTCTATGGTTGCAAGTTAATCCAAGTTCATTTTCCTTTGCTTAAACTATTTTTCAAGAACACGCTACCTATAAGCGGATTGCTCGTATAAGGTTATCCACGAGCCTATTAAACATGCAAAGATCATGAAAAGTATTCTACAATACTTAAAGGAACACCCTTTAATAAACCTCCTCCCCTTAGAACTAGGCCTTTTTTGGATAGAAAAGATAAAAACAAAAAGATCACTTATCCTAAATAATCTTGTGAAAACTAATTTCTCACTTTTTTGTTAAAGGCCTTATCCCCTCTCCCAAGGGCTTGAGTTAGATTTTGAACCTCTTTTTGTTGCCAGCTCTCTTGTCCTTTGATGTATTTGCAATTTGGATTCTTCACAACTTATATATGATTTGTCCCTATCAGTAGACAAGAAGTCTTCCATTTTTCACATGCTTTCTTTTAATGAATGGGTCGAGATCCTAACTGCTCTTGACAAAGAACCTAAAGGTGGCATTGTTATGATCTCACAATACATTACCCAACTACCTATTTTAGCTCAGCAATATAATCAAGATCTAGCTCATTTTTCCTCCTTTGGAGCTAAAATTGTCAATTTTTTCAAAAAATTGTGTGGGCTTAATCTTACATGTGAGTCTAGCATCATGTGGCTTGACTATGCTATCTGGTACATTCTTGATCATCTTGATCAACTTTTTCTCCAAAAAACCTTAAGACTTCCACCTATCTCTGTTCTGCTCATGGCTTTGTGCACAAGCTAGATCCCTTGTTATTGTCCAGATTATTTTCAATGCTTTTAGAAGTATGATGCTCAATATTCTCAAAGGAATTAAAATCAAATGAACCTAGCACCTATCTTACTACCTATGCCAGTTATAAAGGGGTCAAAATTGCCATGAGTTTGCTTAAACGTTGCATTGAAGATGACAATACTCCATCTCTTAAAATACGAAATTCACTTACTACTCCCAATAGCTCTTTAAAATATTTTTTTAACCCCTGGCACTTCTACTAGCAATAATAGAGGAAAATCTTGAAGTTTTACTAGAGGAAGAGGAAGGAATGCCCCTATTTGACATCTCCTTGACCTGTAGCTCATTTTAGTGTGTGCAAGTAATTTTTGGTCCTTGTGGAAGAAAGAAAATTTTCAATGATACACTTGCGAAGAATCGGGTTTATGTACATTGTCTCTACCACAAAGAACTTCTAGATTGGTTTTTGCCAAAGTTTATTTTTTTGTTAATGTTTGGATGTTCTTTTTGGTCACCATAACATGTTGAACAATGTCATGATTGGTCGGACTTCTCATCATACTATCAAGAATCTTTTTATTTTTTGGCCAAACTCACAATAGTGAGTGAATGTATTCAAATCTCAAAGAAATTATAGAACAACCTCAAACTCAAGCCGAGCCTTTAGGTATTGAAGATTTCACCTTGGATGTCCTCTCCCCGAGGCTAACAAGAACACAATAAGTGTACTATAATAACAACCTTTTACTTATCATATTTTTCCACAATGGCATGGGTCCATGTCTTGTTTGTTTTTGAGAAGACAAATCGTCACTTTGCTTTCTTGGATGATGTTCGAGAATCTTGCTACAACAAGGTCTCTTTCAAACACCCAACAGTTCCTTGCCTACCATACATGGTGGAAAAAGAAGTATCTGATAGTTTGAGTGCAGACAAGAAGAGCAGGACTTCTCATCTTTTTGCCACCAAGGAAAAGATCAGTTTTGAAGAACCTGATTTGCCATGTCTTTTGGACCCACTTGCAAATCTTCCCTACCAGGCCCTTGATTGTCTGGCATTCCATAAGAAGGTGGGCCAGTTCTTCTCTAGCCATCTTGCAACCTGAGCATCAATTGGATCCAATTCCTCTTTCCTGGATCTTTATGATTGTTGACAGAGCACCCAACAACACCTCCACAAGAATATCTTCATATTCTAAGGCCACTTTGGCTTCCAAATGTTCTTCATGACTTCTTCCCACCGATCTTTTGGCCATTGTCTATTCCATATTTTGTTGAGGGGGCTAAACCAATTATCCTCGTGCATTAATACATGATAAATGCCTTTTGAATTAGGTTTCCTAAAAAGGCTACTTCCGGGCCATCTCTAGGATTTCCACTCAAAACTAGATTCACAGATTGGCATTACAACATTGTCCAGTTCTTTTAGCACTCTATTGACTAGCAATATCTCATAGACATTTCTTTGATATTGGGTTTCCAGTGTAGCAATGGATTTCCAACTCTTATTGTGATCGTCTCAAAAGTAACCAAGCCGTTTAAGACCTTATTATTCACTTTCCTAGAAATTTCTATCCAGTAGAGACTTTGAAGTGGTCCTAAATCTTTAGAGAGTCAGGGGGACCAGTGCAAGATGGAGTTCTTGAAGTATTTGGTTTCTTTCCCCGACTCTAGTACCCCAATTTCTCTTTTGTGCTTCCTCACTAGCTCCCCTGAGATGCCACCAAAACGTAAGCTAAACCAATCTGGGGCAAGAAGCATGTCGTGTAACTTGGCCCCTTTCCATTGTCCACCTTTCGATCCAAGTTTTGTTGCATCTCTCATGTCCTTGGTCAAGATAGCCTAAACTTGTTCCTGTTGGGTTGAGAATTCCAAGACCTCCTTGGTCAATTGGATGAGCAACTGGCCTTAGCATGGACAACTAGGTCAAGAATTCCAAGTCCTCCTTGGTCAACTTAGCTTGCTGCAGTCCGACTTTGGAAACATTTAATGATGTAATTGGGATATTTTTTGATACCTTTGTACAAATTCCTTTGGAATGATAGTTCATTCTTACTATATTGTACAATTATGATTCAAAGACTGAATTGTTTCTGTACTTATCTTTGCCTTGACATCTTTAGCCAGTCGTCTTTTTGAACATCTTGTTCATTGGTGTGTTATTTATTTAGTTTAATAGCTACACACACACACACACACACACACACACACACACACACACACAAAGAAAAGAGTAGAAGTATAGTTTTCTTACCTCTTGCATGATTGTTAATTGCTTGCTCGCAGTTTTCTTGCTTGCTTGCTTGCAGTTCATGTGTGATGAGAGAGAGAGAGAGAGAGAGAGAGAGAGAGAGAGAGAGAGAGATGGATTAGTATAGATTAATGTTTAATGATAAATTAGCGTTTAATTTTAAAGTGAGAATGTTTAAAATATGTTCAATTAGTGTTATGTTAGAGTGAAAAATTACTTGAATAATGTTTATGTTAAGTTTGAGAGAAAAAATTGAGTGAAAAATTAGTTTGAAAAATGTTTATGTTAAGTTTGAGGAAAAATTAAGTAGAAAAATAAACAAAACGAGTAAACATTATAATGCATTAAACTTTAAAAAGAGAAAATGAATGAAGAGAGTTTAAAGAAAGCTTGGATTAAAAAAAAGTGAGATTTTTTGAGTTGATTAAAGAGGAGAGAAAATAGTGTGTGGAAAAGTGTTTATTAGAAATGAGAGAAAAAGTGTTAATTAGAGAGAGAAAATGTGTGTGTGTGTGTGTGTGTGTGAGAGAGAGAGAGAGAGAGAGAGAGAGAGAGAGAGAGAGAGAGAGAGAGAGATGGTTAGAGAGAATGGAGAGAGGATAGAGATTGGGTAGATAGATATAGAGTAGGTAGAGAGAGAGAGAGTGTAGAGATTATTTATCCCTCTATAAAGTGGGGAGGAATTTTGACCCCTCCCATGGCCACATGGCTAAAGCTCCTTCCTCTGGTAGTGTTCTCTGTAGCCTAATGACTCATGACTCATGACTGAGAGAGAGAGAGAGAGAGAGAGAGAGAGAGAGAGAGAGAGAGAGAGAAGAATCAAGAAGGGGAGTCCGGCTACTCTCCCACACACACTCACACACACTCTCATTATGCATTGTGCAAAGTGCAAGAGCTCCCTCTCGTTCTCCAAGCAAGTAGAGGTTGAGAGCCTACACCAACACTAACACTCTTGGCTATGGAGTGCAAATCCAACCAAGTGCCATGCTTGAATGCTTAAGCTTGCCATTGTTAGGTAAAGGCGGTGTGCCTCACCGTGCTTTGCCCGTGTCCGCCGGCCAGTGTCCGGCTGCCCACATTTATCTCCTTATTCTTTATACATACAAAAAATAAGGAGCTCTCACTCACATTCTCACATAGTGCTCACACATGAGATTTTGGAGCTCCACCCCATATCATGTGTCGTGCTCTCTCTCTCTCTCTCTCTCTCTCTCTCTCTCTCTCTCTCTCTCTCTCTCCCCCCCTTCGCACTCTCTGCGCACACCCACCGCATTCGTGCACTCACAATACTTGCAAAAAGCACTCTCTGTGCACACGCACCGCATTCGTGCACTCACAATTGGTATCAGAGCTTTGGCTTCGCGACAGATGGAGTGCTATAGAGAAGTGAGCTTTTGGTTATGGTGAGCTTGTTTTCGGTGGAAGCTTGAGGGACATTCCCAAGCTTGAGGGAAGAATGTATTGCAAGTGTGTGCTTTTTTGCAATCATATTTGCAGGAAGAATGCAGATTTTTATTTCCGCAGGTCATTTTTCAAGCCCCAAAAATAATGTTTTTTGGATAACTTTTGCATATGAAATGCGATTTATGCAAGGTCAGTGTGTAACCTAGGGTTTTAGCATGCTCCGGACGCAATGGTGATGTCCATTTGAGCTGATTTTGACCGCTGAAATTTCTGCAACAGAAACAAGTTTTTGTTGCGTTTTTGGATCAAAAAACATTGTTTTTTGACATATCTTGCACACTCGGACTCGAATCTATATGATTTTGGGGTCTACCCTAGGGTTTGTTGACGTTCTGGACACAATGGTGATATCAAAATTTTGAGATTCTGATCTCTAAATTTTTTGCAGAAACTTGCATTTTTTTTGAGACACAAAAGATTTGACAGTTAAGGGCTTGTATACTGCAAATCGTTGTGTAGATTGCGTCGCGATATGTACGTCACATTGTGGAGTCCATTGGGTGATGATTAACTTGCAATTGTTGATTTGGAATGTGGTTCTTGGACTAAGGCACATCCGTATGCAGTTTCTCGGCACATGGTTTTGTGTTGATGTATACTCTATGTGGGAACAAATGTGGAGATGTTGAGCCATCATGCTAAGTATTTTGGATGCATGGTTGATGCTCGTAATTGAGCACTTGTTTATACGTATCCATTGAAGCTTGTTTATGCAAACAAGTTGACAGGTTTTGTCAATATTCTGTTGAGTGGTACTCCGACTAGAGCGTGCTTGCTCTTTGTATGACTTTGTGAGGTGATTCCGGCCATTTGGGCATTTTGTGTTGTCTCCATTTGCGGTTTACTGTTGAGTTTTTGCTCCAGTTACAAGGGAGACTCTGCCAAAAGTTTTGTCAAATTTGTTTGCCTATTGTAGCAGCTTGTGAGCTTAACATTTTGCTCACTTTGTCTGCTTGAGATAGTGGTTTGCTCTCAGGTGGGAGAGTTTTGTGATCTCGAGCATTATTTGCCATTGTTTGGCATGGTCATGAGAGACGATTTTTATTCACGACGATTGACATGTTGGTATTGTGGCCACAAGGGGCATATTAGGCACCGTTGCTTCAGGCGTATGAGGCAGTGGAAGAGGCAGATGCATGGTGCTATTATGAGGACAGATGCTAGAGAGTATGCATGTGACGGACATGTCACTTTTGAGTTTAGCTTGCCTTCGGACTACTTTGTGTCTTGGGATAGCACATTGTCTACGCGTTTTCTACTAGACGAGCATGCAGTTTTTCACGTGACGCCATGTCGTGATTTGTTTTTCTCTGTCTCTTGTGGAAGACTTGGTTATGTGCAATTTGCTGATGGTTCAGCATATGACATAGAGGGTGTTGAAGATGTATGCATGTCTTTACCTAGCGGTGCATTGCTTACGCTACGAGATGTACGTTACAGGACTCGATCAGAGTCTCATTTCAGTGCGTTAGTTGCAGAGTAGTGGACATCGTGTACTGCTTGGAGAGCGGTCATTTCACCTGCATAGGAAATATCACTAGTGATAGCCAGAGGTGCAAGGAGTGGTCTGGTATACCCTTTACATATTTCTGACACACGAGGTGGTGTAGTCTCTATGTATTTGCAGCCGTGTTTGGAGCGAGAGATGAGGCGTGTGTCTTTTGCAGATGTGCTGCATGGAGAGCAGGTTCTGCATTTGTCTTGTGGTGACGTTTGCGCGGACAGTGGTATCTCTAGGGATGCACAACTTTGTCAGTCACATCAGTTGAGGTGACATCAATTGAGCCAGAGACCGATGCATTGTTCTATGATGCGTCTGATACATTTGAGGGTGACAGTGTCCTTCAGACAGTTGTGTGTGATTGCAATGGTGCCGATTTTTCAGTTTTGCAGTCATTCTCAGCGGACATGCCTTTGCCAAAGGATTCTAACATGGTGATGCATAGTCAGGTGGTTCTTGACGAGGATGCATATGGCACTGAGGTTGCTGACAGGGATAGGTTGGCACACATAGTGCATGTTTCTTCGGCTTTCGGGTCTCTCATGTTTGACCTTTCGGTTTCGAGACTTGATCTTGCTTATGTGGTTGGTGCATTTGCAGTGGGAGTTATCAGTCGTGCGATGACTGACACTGGCATTGTGCATTGTGGAGCCATGCAGGTCGTCACTCGATACCTGCATCATGAGTGTCATTGTAGCTCTAGACCTAGTGGTATGCATGTTGAATCTACACTAGAGCATGTTTGGAGTGAGCCAGTGGGCATAGGTTGAGAGTCGTCTTCTCTCACCTCTTGTATATACTAGTTGTAAGCTAGTCTTCTCGCCACTTATCGGCACATAGCCTTTAGTGAGAGAATGTTAGGTAAAGGCGGTGTGCCTCACCGTGCTTTGCGCGTGTCCGCCGTCCAGTGTCTGACTGCCCACATTTATCTCCTTATTCTTTATACATACAAAGAATAAGGAGCTCTCACTCACATTCTCACATAGTGCTCACACATGAGATTTGGGAGCTCCACCCCACATCCTGTGTCATGCTCTCTCGCTCTCTCTCTCTCTCTCTCTCTCTCTCTCTCTCTCTCTCTCTCCTTCGCTCTCTCTATGCACACGCACCGCATTCGTGCACTCACAATACTTGCAAAAAGCACTCTCAGCGCACACGCACCGCATTTGTACACTCACAGCCATCTTCTCCATCTTCATTACTATGCTATTATGTATGCTAGCAAGAAGAGTTATGATAAGTGAGGAACTAATTATTTCTTCTATGAAATGTTTCTTATTCCTCTTCCCTACCCTCATTCCCTGCTAGCTCTCTCCACCTTCGAAGGTGTTTGAGGTCTTGGGATGATTAAAGCTTTCTTGAAAGTTTATGTTATGCTTGTGATGCATGAAGCTTTCCATCTTCATTGCACCTAGGTCACAAGGAACACAAAGATTGTATTGTAACAAGTCTCTCTTAATGGGAGAAATCATAATACAAATGCCTATTGAAGGGGGGACCGGCTCCACATAAATCCGGTCCTCAACTATTGTCATGTTCTCTAAATTCTCTCTCTTGCAACAATATTGTTCATGCCAAGTTAACTAATTCCTATGATTATGTTGCTATCTTCAATTATGTTCACCCGCTATGCTCACAAAGTAATTTCTCAAAAGTACTCTCATTAATTTCTGCCACTCTCATGTTAAATAAGCCAATTCCACTACATACAATGTGTGTACATATCCACAAGACTCAAGTTACCAAAATTCTCAACCCACTTGCCCCTCAAGTTTGTCCAAAATCTTCCACATGTATGTGCCTTTTCTTGGACTTAGAAAAATTTGTTGCTTTATTTCCCATCTTCTTCTCTTCTTTTGAATCAATGCCTTGTACGTATGCAAATAACTTTGATAGTTGTCTTTGTCCATAGTTGCATCAAGCTTTATCAAGGACTTTCGAGCATTTTCACATTCTTTATCAAACCACCTTTTGCGTGACCTATCTTTGTTGATACCATGGAGATGCTTTATGGCAAAGCATTCTTTGGCACAAGAACAAATAACTTTCTTGAAAGCTTCCCATTTAGTTTCCAATGGTACGTTATATTGAAGCTTTGTTATCCACAACTTTTGCTCAACCATTTCAATGCACATTGGTATCCGTTTGAAAACCATACATAGTGATAATTTCTCTTTCCTTTGGCTAAGATTATCATTCTTAGTTGCTTCTCCACATGAAAGGTCAATACATAAGGTCCGATGGCCGGATTCCGGGTCCATTGGCCAAACATAAAACTCTTTATGCGATACGTGATGGCTTCGGAGAGTAGCATATAGTCAATCACATTGTCCCCATTATGTTTCCTACATGTAAATCCATTTGTTCCACTCCACAAAGATACACCATTGGCAATGAGCATACCCGTGCTATTACACATGTGTAAAAGTAACTTTCCATAGTGATCCGGCTCTTTCTCATCGATTGAAGTACGATCATACAAGTGAACTTTCTCCAACTCCCTCAAAATGTATGGCATATCAAATTGTTGAGTATCGTGTTGCAATGTTTTTGTGCGAGCATTCATATCCCCAAATACCATAACATCACCTTTGACTTTGAAATAAGCAATGTCCTCTTCTAAATAAAAAAATCGTTGATCTCTATCCATGCAAGCATAAAAGGGAGAATCATGATGAGGAATGTAGCAACTGGATACAAAAATGGGTGCTCTTTTTGGTGTCATAATTTTCAGCCATACATAACGTTTGTATTTGTCATCTTTCACAATTGATACAAAATCTTCCAATCCTTTCTTAACCATACATGCTACTCCTCCTTGACCTCTTCGTTGCTTGAGATTCTTTGACCACATCCATGAAAGTACATTGTAATCCTCCAAGCCGTTAATCCTTTGTGTGTATCATGCTCCCAAGTTTCAACAAGAAGTACAACATCCGCTTTGCTTGTTAGTTCATCAATGCCAACCC